>NC_091372.1:9757289-9887289 GCF_038502225.1 Cherax quadricarinatus
AAAACTTTGTTTATATCTTCTTGGAGGTTAACCGCGTCCTCAGCAGATGACAGCCTCATGCAGATCCTAGTATCATCTGCAAAGGATGATACGGTGCTGTGGTGTATATCTCTGTTTATGTCTGATATGAGGATAAGGAATAAGATGGGGGCGAGTACTGTGCCTTGTGGAACAGAGCTCTTCACTATGGCAGCCTCCGATTTAACTCTGTTGACCACTACTCTTTGTGTTCGATTTGTTAGGAAGTTGAAGATCCATCTCCCCACTTTCCCAGTTATTCCTTTAGCACGTATTTTATGGGCTATTACGCCATGATCGCATTTGTCAAATGCTTTTGCAAAGTCTGTGTATATTACATCTGCATTCTGATTTTCTTCCAGTGCATCCAAGGCCATGTCATAGTGATCCAGTAATTTAATAATAAACAAACACAATTAAATATATATTTTTCGTTAGGCTCAGAATGATTTTTGCGAAATTATTGCATACACAAATTTTCGTTTGCCTTATTCGGCAAGAAGATCGTTGCTATTTAAGCCAAAATCGCAAGTTTTACCTAATCGGCACGACATTATATATAACAACACTGCGACTAGCCAAGGACTCGAACCCATGTCGTTTCGGCCCGCCTCATGATTAGCGAAAATCACACATGACGCTCTAACCCACAGGACCACTCAATCCTACAAGAACCAAGCACTCAGCAGAGCCAGGTGTTTTACCTTGATCCGAGGACATACGGTGGTATGGGTGCCTCTGAACTAATTTCAAAACTGGGAGTAGGCTGGAGATGATGTCCTGGTAGTCAGTAAATGGGGGGCTGATAGTGCTGTCCTGGGAGACAGTAATGGGGAAGCTGGAGGTGCTGTCCTGGGAGACAGTAATGGTGAAGCTGGAGGTGCTGTCCTGGGAGACAGTAATGGTGAAGCTGGAGATGCTGTCCTGGGAGACAGTAATGGGGAAGCTGGAGATGCTGTCCTGGGAGACAGTAATGGTGAAGCTGGAGATTTTGTCCAGGTAGTCGGGAATTATACGCAGGAAGGAATACATATGAATGACCGCATAGGGGACAGGAGCCATAGTAGGGAAACAAGTGTAGTCAAAGATAAGATAAAACCAATATTGCAAACTAGAAATACCGCAGGAAATAGCAAACAAGAGGACTCCACTAGCAATAGTGAGGATATATTACCAAAAACAAATGGTGGGAGCTCCATTGTTGGTGCTAGGGAGGATAGAAGTAAGACAGGGAAACATGCACCAACAGGGAATACAGTCACAGAAACCCAAGGCAAACGGAAACCAAGCCTGTGCACATACTATGCACTCGGTATCTGCTGGCATGGGAAATCTGGAAAAACAGATGGGACGTGCAACTATGACCACCCTAGGAAATGCCATGCCCATATGACAACAGGAAAATGCAAACTCCCTTCCTGTAAGCTTTTTCACCCTGAACTGTGTACCTCTTCAGTACAGGAAAGACTGTGCTATAACTTAAATTGCCAGGCATACCATCTAAAGGGGACAAAAAGATACAAAACATCCAGGCCATGGGAAAACCTGGGTAGCCACAGCCACTCAAGAGGGAGAGGTTTTTTAGTGCCAGGAAGGAAAAAAACTGGCAGGAAATGGCAGAAATCGTACACCAAATCCAGTCATTCCTGGAGTGGAACCACAGTCGATGGCCTCCACTCCAAACCAACAGATACAGATACTAATGCCGGAAAAAAATCCCCCCCCAGTACCAACAATACCACCAGTCCGATAACATTCTTCTTTGCAAATATACAGGGTCTAAAGCCAGCAACAAACAACAAAATACCTTTCATCCGTGGACTGCTTGCAGAGGCAAAGGCAATGTTCGCGGCTTTCACTGAGACCCACATAAAGGATCACTTGGACAACGAAATATGGATCCCAGGTTACAACCTATACAGATGTGACAGAGTGAACAGGCAAAAGGGGGGGGTTGGCCTGTACATTGCAGAGTCACTTGTTTGCACAGAACTGCTAAATGCCTCAAATGATGTAGTGGAAGTTTTAGCAGTAAAGGTCGAGAACCAAAACCTAGTCATTGTGATAGTCTACAAGCCTCCGGATGCAACATCCCAGCAATTCCAGGAACAGCTGTTAAAAATTGACCACTGTCTGGAAAACCTTCCAGCTCCTGCACCCAACATCTTGCTCCTGGGGGATTTCAACTTAAGGCACCTAAAATGGAGGAATATAGCAAATAATATTGTTGCAGTAATAACACCAGGAGGCAGCTCTGATGAAAACTCACACTCACGCGAGCTTTTAAATCTCTGCACAAAATTCAATTTAAACCAGCAAATAATAGAGCCTACTAGACTGGAGAATACACTAGACCTCATCTTCACTAACAATGATGATCTGATAAGAAATA
Source organism: Cherax quadricarinatus (assembly GCF_038502225.1). Taxonomy (NCBI): domain Eukaryota; kingdom Metazoa; phylum Arthropoda; class Malacostraca; order Decapoda; family Parastacidae; genus Cherax; species Cherax quadricarinatus. The sequence goes on from NC_091372.1 coordinate 9,759,700, forward strand.
TCACCATATCAAAAACAATATACTCAGATCACAACATAATTGAGGTTCAGTCATGTATGCGCGGAGCCCCAGACCGACATAATGAGATTAGTCACGAGGGAGCATTCACCAAATTCAACTTCAATAACAAAAACATAAAGTGGGACCAAGTAAACCAAGTCCTAACCGATATAAGCTGGGAAGATATACTAAGCAACACAGACCCCAACTTATGCCTAGAACAGATTAACTCGGTAGCACTCGATGTATGCACAAGGCTTATTCCTCTAAGAAAAAGGAGGAGTAGATGTAAAACAGAAAGAGACAGGCGCTCCCTTTACAGGCGACGGAAAAGAATAACAGAGCGGCTAAAAGAGGTCAATATATCTGAAATGCGTAGGGAGACACTGGTCAGAGAAATAGCAAGCATCGAACTTAAGCTAAAAGAATCCTTTAGGAGTCAGGAATCGCGGGAAGAACTAAAAGCCATAAATGAAATCGAAAGAAACCCAAAGTATTTCTTCTCCTATGCCAAATCAAAATCGAGAACAACGTCCAGTATTGGGCCCCTACTTAAACAAGATGGGTCCTACACAGATGACAACAAGGAAATGAGTGAGCTACTCAAGTCCCAATATGACTCAGTTTTTAGCAAGCCGCTAACCAGACTGAGAGTCGAAGATCAAAATGAATTTTTTATGAGAGAGCCACAAAATTTGATTAACACAAGCCTATCCGATGTTATCCTGACGCCAAATGACTTCGAACAGGCGATAAATGACATGCCCATGCACTCTGCCCCAGGGCCAGACTCATGGAACTCTGTGTTCATCAAGAACTGCAAGAAGCCCCTATCACGAGCCTTTTCCATCCTATGGAGAGGGAGCATGGACACGGGGGTCGTCCCACAGTTACTAAAAACAACAGACATAGCCCCACTCCACAAAGGGGGCAGTAAAGCAACAGCAAAGAACTACAGACCAATAGCACTAACATCCCATATCATAAAAATCTTTGAAAGGGTCCTAAGAAGCAAGATCACCACGCATCTAGAAACCCATCAGTTACACAACCCAGGGCAACATGGGTTTAGAACAGGTCGCTCCTGTCTGTCTCAACTATTGGACCACTACGACAAGGTCCTAAATGCACTAGAAGACAAAAAGAATGCAGATGTAATATATACAGACTTTGCAAAAGCCTTCGACAAGTGTGACCATGGCGTAATAGCGCACAAAATGCGTGCTAAAGGAATAACAGGAAAAGTCGGTCGATGGATCTATAATTTCCTCACTAACAGAACACAGAGAGTAGTCGTCAACAGAGTAAAGTCCGAGGCAGCTACGGTGAAAAGCTCTGTTCCACAAGGCACAGTACTCGCTCCCATCTTGTTCCTCATCCTTATATCCGACATAGACAAGGATGTCAGCCACAGCACCGTGTCTTCCTTTGCAGATGACACCCGAATCTGCATGACAGTGTCTTCCATTGCAGACACTGCAAAGCTCCAGGCAGACATCAACCAAATCTTTCAGTGGGCTGCAGAAAACAATATGAAGTTCAACGATGAGAAATTTCAATTACTCAGATATGGTAAACATGAGGAAATTAAATCTTCATCAGAGTACAAAACAAATTCTGGCCACAAAATAGAGCGAAACACCAACGTCAAAGACCTGGGAGTGATCATGTCGGAGGATCTCACCTTCAAGGACCATAACATTGTATCAATCGCATCTGCTAGAAAAATGACAGGATGGATAATGAGAACCTTCAAAACTAGGGAGGCCAAGCCCATGATGACACTCTTCAGGTCACTTGTTCTATCTAGGCTGGAATATTGCTGCACACTAACAGCACCTTTCAAGGCAGGTGAAATTGCCGACCTAGAAAATGTACAGAGAACTTTCACGGCGCGCATAACGGAGATAAAACACCTCAATTATTGGGAGCGCTTGAGGTTCCTAAACCTGTATTCCCTGGAACGCAGGAGGGAGAGATACATGATTATATACACCTGGAAAATCCTAGAGGGACTAGTACCGAACTTGCACACGAAAATCACCCACTACGAAAGCAAAAGACTTGGCAGACGATGCACCATCCCCCCAATGAAAAGCAGGGGTGTCACTAGCACGTTAAGAGACCATACAATAAGTGTCAGGGGCCCGAGACTGTTCAACTGCCTCCCAGCACACATAAGGGGGATTACCAACAGACCCCTGGCAGTCTTCAAGCTGGCACTGGACAAGCACCTAAAGTCAGTTCCGGATCAGCCGGGCTGTGGCTCGTATGTTGGTTTGCGTGCAGCCAGCAGCAACAGCCTGGTTGATCAGGCTCTGATCCACCAGGAGGCCTGGTCTCAGACCGGGCCGCGGGGGCGTTGACCCCCGGAACTCTCTCCAGGTAAACTCCAGAATGAAATTAGCTCAGAGGTACCCACACCACCGTATGCCCTCGGATCAAGGTAAAACACCTGGCTGAGCTGGGTGCTTGATTCTTGTAGGATTGAGTGGGTTAAAGCGTCATGTGATTTTCGCTCACCATGAGGCGGGCCAAAACGACATGGGTTCGAGTCCTTGGCTAGTTGCAGTTGTTATTGATTAATATATAATGTAACTCCACTTATGATAGTTACGTGAACAAGGATAGTTATGTGAACAAGGAAAATGATAATAACCAGCAACAATTAATATGTAAATCCAGAAAGGGCAATAAGTGGAGAGAGTAGATAATTGGGAAAGATAAATGAGACTAAATTTGTGCCTACACGACGGATCTTTCAACCACACCACCTACCCCCCCCTAACCCTCCCTCCCTCACACACAAGCACACACACACAAGGGTAGACACTCACACACACACACACACACACACACACACACACACACACACATACATAAACACATACACACACACACACAAACACAAACATACACACACACACACATATATACACACACCACACACACACACCACACACACACCACACACACACACCACACACACACACACACCACACATACACACCCCACACACACACACACCACACACACACCACACACACACACCACACACACACACCACACACACACACCACACACACACACACACACACCACACATACCCCACACACACACACCACACACACACACACACACACACACACCACACACACACACCACACACACACACACACACCACACACACACACACCACACACACACACACACACACACACACACACCACACACACACACCACACACACACACACCACACACACACACACCACACATACACACCCCACACACACACACACCACACACACACCACACACACACACCACACACACACACCACACACACACACCACACACACACACACACACCACACATACCCCACACACACACACCACACACACACACACCACACACACACACCACACACACACACACACACCACACACACACACACCACACACACATGCACACACACACGCACATACACACACACACACACACACACACCCTCCACCACTTGACACAAACACTTGACACAAACACGTACCCCCCCTCCCCTAACCACCTCTCCCCCTTCCCTAACCACCTCACCTTAGCCACCTACCCCTCCCCCAAACCACCTAACCCCTCCCCAAACCGTCTAACCCCCCCCAACTACCTCCCTCCCTCCAACAACCATCCTCCCCCTCCCCCATAACCATCCATCCCCTCTCTCCCCCAAACCATCTAACCCCCTCCCCCAACTATCTCTACCCCTCCAATAACCATCCTCCCCCTCCCCCACAACCATCCATCCCCTCTCCTAACCATCTATTCCCCTCCCCCTAACCAGGATGAGGACAAGGGGCTCCAAGGATGAATCTGGGAGGGAGGAATGGGAGGTAGAGCTCAAAAAAAGGGAGGAAGACTGGGGAAGGAGACTAGATGAGCTGGAAAGGAAGATGGAAGAGAGGTTAGCAGCAGAATGCAGAAGGTGGAAGCAACAGGCCACAGCAGCAGAAATCAAGATAGAGAGATTAGAAGAGGAGCTGAGACATCTGAAACAGCACAGGGACAAAGATATTACAGAAGTAGCATCGGCAATGGCTACATCAAACACAGACAACCGGTCTGAAGGAAGCATGGAAACTAAACTGTATGCAGAGGTCCTGTCAAACCCACATGGGGCCAAAACAAAGACAGGGAGCACACTAGGACAGAATGAGAGGTTGGAAGACATTGAAGGAACTAGGACATATGCAAGGACCTTACCAGATACCTGTGGGGGCCAGGAGCAGGTGAGCAGGAAAGATAAACCAAGAAGCATAGGGGCCATAACTAGGGAAGGGACTGAAGGAAGGAACACTCCACGGGAAAGAACTAAAACACATCAGAGGATGCAATGGGAGTCACAGTGGGAGGTGGAAAGGGAGAGATCTGTGTTTGTCTATGGGCTAGACGAAGCTAAAGGGGAAACTTATGATGAAAGAAAGCAGGAGGAGAAAAAAGCAATTGAAGATATCATGAAGGTGATAGGCGAGGGGGACATGACCCAGGTGGCAAATTTTCGGAGAATTGGGTGGTTCACAAAGAAAAGGAATCGGCCTCTCAAAGTAATTTTCAAGGCAGAATCAACCCGAACCATGATCCTGCAGGAGAAAGCATGGCTGAGAGGCAAGCAGGAGTTCCGGAGTGTGTACCTCGATCGAGACAGAACACAGGACGAAAGGAAGACAATGAAAGAGAGAGTTCAAAAACGAAAGGAGAAATGGGAGGAAATGAAAAAGGAGAGCAGAATAACCCAGGATCAAATGGAAGGACAAGCGCACCCCCCAGAAACACCTGCAGAAGGACTCCAGCCACGACACCCCCAAGGCAACTGAACAATCCAAACCAACCATCACACACCGATCCCTCTGTTTCCACCCCCCGCACCACAGTTACAGTATTAGAACAGAAGTTGAAGGTTTGGTACACAAATGCAGATGGATTAACGAATAAACATGAGGAATGGCAAGAAAGAATCAATGAGAAGTCCCCAGACATCATAGGAGTTACAGAAACAAAACTCACAGAGACAATAACAGATGCAATCTTCCCACCAGGATACCAGATCACGAGGAAAGATAGAAGTGGCAGGGGGGGGAGGTGGGGTTGCTCTGCTCATAAAAAACAGATGGAAATTCGAGAAAATGGAAGGCATAGATGAGACGGGAGAAAGAGACTACATAGCAGGTACACTTCAGTCTGGGGAACACAAAGTGGTCATTGCAGTGATGTATAATCCACCACAGAACTGCAGGAGGCCAAGAGAGGAATATGAAGAGAGCAACAGAGCAATGGTGGACACACTTGCTGAGGTGGCAAGAAGAGCTCACTCCAGCAGAGCAAAGTTGCTGGTTATGGGTGATTTCAACCACAGGGAGATTGACTGGGAAAACCTGGAGCCACATGGGGGTCCCGAAACATGGAGAGCCAGGATGTTGGACGTGGTGCTGGAAAACCTCATGCACCAACATGTTAAGGACACTACCAGAGTGAGAGGGGAGGATGAACCAGCAAGATTGGACCTTGTGTTCATCCTGGGCAGCTCAGATATCGAGGACATCAAGTATGAGAGTCCCCTAGGAGCTAGCGACCACGTGGTTCTGTGCTTTGAATACATAGTAGAGCTGCAAGTGGAGAGAATAATAGGAGTTGAATGGGAAAAGCCTGACTATAAAAGAGGGGACTACATAGGGTTGAAGAACTTCCTGCGGGAGGTCCAGTGGGACAGAGAACTGGCAGGAAAGCCAGTAAATGAAATGATGGAATATGTAACAACAAAATGCAAGGAGGCAGTGGAAAGGTTTATTCCCAAGGGCAACAGTAACAACGGGAAGACCAGAACGAGCCCCTGGTTTACCCGACGGTGTAAGGAGGCAAAAACAAAGTACAATAGAGAATAGAAAAAGTACAGAAGGCAGAGAACACACGAAAATAGGGAGATCAGTCGCAGAGCCAGGAATGAGTACGCACAGGTAAGGAGGGAGGCCCAGCGACAGTATGAAAATGACATAGCATCGAGAATCAAGACTGACCCGAAACTGTTGTAAAGCCACATCAGGAGGAAGACAACAGTCAAAGACCAGGTGATCAGATTAAGGACAGAAGGTGGAGAACTCACAAGAAATGATCAGGAGGTATGTAAGGAGCTGAACAGGAGATTTAAGGAAGTTTTTACAGTAGAGACAGGAAGGGCTGTGGGAAGACAGCACAGAAGGGAACATCAAGAGGGAATATACCAACAAGTGTTGGATGACATACGAACAACTGAGGAGGAGGTGAAGAAGCTCTTAAGTGACCTTGACACCTCAAAGGCAATGGGACCGGACAACATCTCCCCATGGGTCCTTAGAGAAGGAGCAGAGATGCTGCGCGTGCCTCTAACCACAATCTTCAACACATCCCTTGAAACTGGGCAACTACCTGAGAAATGGAAGACAGTTAATGTAGTCCCCATATTTAAGAAAGGAAACAGAAACGAGGCACTAAACTACAGACCTGTGTCTCTGACATGTATTGTGTGCAAAGTCATGGAGAAGATTATCAGGAGGAGAGTGGTCGAACACCTGGAAAGGAACAAGATTATAAATGAAAACCAGCATGGGTTCATGGAAGGCAAATCTTGTATCACAAACCTCCTGGAGTTTTATGACAAGGTAACAGAAGTAAGACACGAGAGAGAGGGTTGGGTAGATTGCGTTTTATTAGACTGCAGGAAGGCCTTTGACACAGTTCCCCACAAGAGATTAGTGCAGAAGCTGGAGGATCAGGCGCACGTAAAAGGGAGGGCACTGCAATGGATAAGAGAATACCTGACAGGGAGGCAGCAACGAGTCATGGTACGTGAAGAGGTATCACAGTGGGCGCCTGTTACGAGCGGGGTCCTACAGGGGTCAGTTCTAGGACCAGTGCTATTTTTGATATATGTGAACGACATGATGGAAGGAATAGACTCTGAAGTGTCCCTGTTCGCAGATGACGTGAAGTTGATGAGAAGAATTAAATCGGACGAGGATGAGGCAGGACTGCAAAGAGACCTGGACAGGCTGGACATGTGGTCCAGCAACTGGCTTCTCGAATTCAATCCAGCCAAATGCAAAGTCATGAAGACTGGGGAGGGGCAAAGAAGACTGCAGACAGAGTATAGGCTAGGTGGACAAAGACTACAGACCTCACTCAGGGAGAAAGACCTTGGGGTGACCATAACACCGAGCACATCACCGGAGGCACACATCAACCAAATAACCTCTGCAGCATACGGGCGCCTGGCAAACCTGAGAATAGCGTTCCGATACTTTAATAAGGAATCGTTCAAGACACTGTACACTGTGTATGTTAGGTCCATACTGGAGTATGCAGCACCAGTCTGGAACCCACACTGGTCAAGCACGTCAAGAAGTTAGAGAAAGTACAAAGGTTTGCAACAAGGCTAGTCCCAGAGCTCAAGGGAATGTCGTACGAGGAAAGGTTAAGGGAAATCGGACTGACGACACTGGAGGACAGAAGGGTCAGGGGAGACATGATAACGACATAAAAGATACTGCGGGGAATAGACAAGGTGGACAGAGATAGGATGTTCCAGAGAGGGGACACAGGGACAAGGGGTCATAACTGGAAGCTGAAGACTCAGACGAGTCACAGGGACGTTAGGAAGTATTTCTTCAGTCATAGAGTTGTCAGCAAGTGGAATAGCCTAGCAAGTGAAGTAGTGGAGGCAGGAACCATACATAGTTTTAAGAAGAGGTATGATACAGCTCAGGAAGCAGAGAGAGAGAGAGGACCTAGTAGCGATCAGTGAAGAGGCGGGGCCAGGAGCTGAGTCTCGACCCCTGCAACCACAATTAGGTGAGTACAATTAGGTGAGTACACACGCTATGTATGATTCCTGCCTCCACTACATTACTTGCTCGGCTATTCCATTTGTCAGGAAGTGGAATAGTCGAGCAAGTGATGTAGCGGAGGCAGGAACAATACATAGCTTTAAGACGAGGTATGATAAGGCTCATAGAGCAGGGAGAGGACCTAGTAGCGATCAGTGAAGAGGCGGGGCCAGGAGCTGAGTCTCGACCCCTGCAACCACAAATAAGTGAGTACACAGTAGTGCGTATACATGTCTAGCATAATAATTTTAAGTAATATCAGATCACTTTCTAGTTGTAGCTACACTGAGAGTAAAAGGTAGATGGGATACAAGGAGAATAGAAGCATCAGGGAAGAGAGAGGTGAAGGTTTATAAACTAAAAGAGGAGGCAGTTAGGGTAAGATATAAACAGCTATTGGAGGATAGATGGGCTAATGAGAGCATAGGCAATGGGGTCGAAGAGGTATGGGGTAGGTTTAAAAATGTAGTGTTAGAGTGTTCAGCAGAAGTTTGTGGTTACAGGAAAGTGGGTGCAGGAGGGAAGAGGAGCGATTGGTGGAATGATGATGTAAAGAGAGTAGTAAGGGAGAAAAAGTTAGCATATGAGAAGTTTTTACAAAGTAGAAGTGATGCAAGGAGGGAAGAGTATATGGAGAAAAAGAGAGAAGTTAAGAGAGTGGTGAAGCAATGTAAAAAGAGAGCAAATGAGAGAGTGGGTGAGATGTTATCAACAAATTTTGTTGAAAATAAGAAAAAGTTTTGGAGTGAGATTAACAAGTTAAGAAAGCCTAGAGAACAAATGGATTTGTCAGTTAAAAATAGGAGAGGAGAGTTATTAAATGGAGAGTTAGAGGTATTGGGAAGATGGAAGGAATATTTTGAGGAATTGTTAAATGTTGATGAAGATAGGGAAGCTGTGATTTCGTGTATAGGGCAAGGAGGAATAACATCTTGTAGGAGTGAGGAAGAGCCAGTTGTGAGTGTGGGGGAAGTTCGTGAGGCAGTAGGTAAAATGAAAGGGGGTAAGGCAGCCGGGATTGATGGGATAAAGATAGAAATGTTAAAAGCAGGTGGGGATATAGTTTTGGAGTGGTTGGTGCAATTATTTAATAAATGTATGGAAGAGGGTAAGGTACCTAGGGATTGGCAGAGAGCATGCATAGTTCCTTTGTATAAAGGCAAAGGGGATAAAAGAGAGTGCAAAAATTATAGGGGGATAAGTCTGTTGAGTGTACCTGGTAAAGTGTATGGTAGAGTTATAATTGAAAGAATTAAGAGTAAGACGGAGAATAGGATAGCAGATGAACAAGGAGGCTTTAGGAAAGGTAGGGGGTGTGTGGACCAGGTGTTTACGGTGAAACATATAAGTGAACAGTATTTAGATAAGGCTAAAGAGGTCTTTGTGGCATTTATGGATTTGGAAAAGGCGTATGACAGGGTGGATAGGGGGGCAATGTGGCAGATGTTGCAAGTGTATGGTGTAGGAGGTAGGTTACTGAAAGCAGTGAAGAGTTTTTACGAGGATAGTGAGGCTCAAGTTAGAGTATGTAGGAAAGAGGGAAATTTTTTCCCAGTAAAAGTAGGCCTTAGACAAGGATGTGTGATGTCACCGTGGTTGTTTAATATATTTATAGATGGGGTTGTAAGAGAAGTAAATGCGAGGGTCTTGGCAAGAGGCGTGGAGTTAAAAGATAAAGAATCACACACAAAGTGGGAGTTGTCACAGCTGCTCTTTGCTGATGACACTGTGCTCTTGGGAGATTCTGAAGAGAAGTTGCAGAGATTGGTGGATGAATTTGGTAGGGTGTGCAAAAGAAGAAAATTAAAGGTGAATACAGGAAAGAGTAAGGTTATGAGGATAACAAAAAGATTAGGTGATGAAAGATTGAATATCAGATTGGAGGGAGAGAGTATGGAGGAGGTGAACGTATTCAGATATTTGGGAGTGGACGTGTCAGCGGATGGGTCTATGAAAGATGAGGTGAATCATAGAATTGATGAGGGAAAAAGAGTGAGTGGTGCACTTAGGAGTCTGTGGAGACAAAGAACTTTGTCCTTGGAGGCAAAGAGGGGAATGTATGAGAGTATAGTTTTACCAACGCTCTTATATGGGTGTGAAGCGTGGGTGATGAATGTTGCAGCGAGGAGAAGGCTGGAGGCAGTGGAGATGTCATGTCTGAGGGCAATGTGTGGTGTGAATATAATGCAGAGAATTCGTAGTTTGGAAGTTAGGAGGAGGTGCGGGATTACCAAAACTGTTGTCCAGAGGGCTGAGGAAGGGTTGTTGAGGTGGTTCGGACATGTAGAGAGAATGGAGCGAAACAGAATGACTTCAAGAGTGTATCAGTCTGTAGTGGAAGGAAGGCGGGGTAGGGGTCGGCCTAGGAAGGGTTGGAGGGAGGGGGTAAAGGAGGTTTTGTGTGCGAGGGGCTTGGACTTCCAGCAGGCATGCGTGAGCGTGTTTGATAGGAGTGAATGGAGACAAATTGTTTTTAATACTTGACGTGCTGTTGGAGTGTGAGCAAAGTAACATTTATGAAGGGATTCAGGGAAACCGGCAGGCCGGACTTGAGTCCTGGAGATGGGAAGTACAGTGCCTGCACTCTGAAGGAGGGGTGTTAATGTTGCAGTTTAAAAACTGTAGTGTGAAGCACCCTTCTGGCAAGACAGTGATGGAGTGAATGATGGTGAAAGTTTTTCTTTTTCGGGCCACCCTGCCTTGGTGGGAATCGGCCGGTGTGATAATAAAATAAAATATGAAGTTCACGGCTACCAGGAGTCTACACACCTGGATTTTTTTCTTACGAATACGTCACGGCTGTGACTGGTGTGTTACAGGCTGGTGAGAACAGTCACTGTGACTGGTGTGTTACAGGCTGGTGAGAACAGTCGCTGTGACCGGTGTGTTACAGGCTGGTGAGAACAGTCGCTGTGACTGGTGTGTTACAGGCTGGTGAGAACAGTCGCTGTGACAGGTGTGTTACAAGCTGGTGAGAACAGTCGCTGTGATTGGTGTGTTACAGGCTGGTGAGAACAGTCGCTGTGACTGGTGTGTTACAGGCTGGTGAGAACAGTCGCTGTGACTGGTGTGTTACAGGCTGGCGAGAACAGTCGCTGTGACTGGTGTGTTACAGGCTGGTGAGAACAGTCGCTGTGACTGGTGTGTTACAGGCTGGTGAGATCAGTCGCAGTGACTGGTGTGTTACAGGCTGGTGAGATCAGTCGCTGTGACTGGTGTGTTACAGGCTGGTGAGAACAGTCGCTGTGACTGGTGTGTTACAGGCTGGTGAGATCAGTCGCTGTGACTGGTGTGTTACAGGCTGGTGAGAACAGTCGCTGTGACTGGTGTGTTACAGGCTGGTGAGAACAGTCGCTGTGACTGGTGTGTTACAGGCTGGTGAGAACAGTCGCTGTGACCGGTGTGTTACAGGCTGGTGAGATCAGTCGCTGTGACTAGTGTGTTACAGGCTGGTGAGAACAGTCGCTGTGACAGGTGTGTTACAGGCTGGTGAGAACAGTCGCTGTGACTGGTGTGTTACAGGCTGGTGAGATCAGTCGCTGTGACTGGTGTGTTACAGGATGGCGAGAACAGTCGCTGTGACTGGTGTGTTACAGGCTGGCGAGAACAGTCGCTGTGACTGGTGTGTTACAGGCTGGCCAGAACAGTCGCTGTGACTGGTGTGTTACAGGCTGGCGAGAACAGTCGCTGTGACTGGTGTGTTACAGGCTGGTGAGAACAGTCGCTGTGACTGGTGAGAACAGTCGCTGTGACTGGTGTGTTACAGGCTGATGAGAACAGTCGCTGTGACTGGAGTGTTACAGGCTGATGAGAACAGTCGCTGTGACTGGAGTGTTACAGGCTGGCGAGAACAGTCGCTGTGACTGGTGTGTTACAGGCTGGCGAGAACAGTCGCTGTGATTGGTGTGTTACAGGCTGGTGAGAACAGTCGCTGTGACCGGTGTGTTACAGGCTGGTGAGAACAGTCGCTGTGACCGGTGTGTTACAGGCTGGTGAGAACACAGTCGCTGTGACTGGTGTGTTACTGGCTGGTGAGAACAGTCGCTGTGACTGGTGTGTTACAGGCTGGTGAGAACAGTCGCTGTGATTGGTGTGTTACAGGCTGGTGAGAACAGTCGCTGTGACTGGTGTGTTACAGGCTGGTGAGAACAGTCGCTGTGACTGGTGTGTTACAGGCTGGTGAGAACAGTCGCTGTGACTGGTGTGTTACTGGCTGGTGAGAACAGTCGCTGTGACTGGTGTGTTACAGGCTGGTGAGAACAGTCGCTGTGTCTGGTGTGTTACAGGCTGGTGAGAACAGTCGCTGTGACTGGTGTGTTACAGGCTGGCGAGAACAGTCGCTGTAACTGGTGTGTTACAGGCTGGTGAGAACAGTCACTGTGACTGGTGTGTTACAGGCTGGCGAGAACAGTCGCTGTGACTGGTGTGTTACAGGCTGGTGAGAACAGTCGCTGTGACTGGTGTGTTACAGGCTGGCGAGAACAGTCGCTGTGACTGGTGTGTTACAGGCTGGTGAGAACAGTCGCTGTGACTGGTGTGTTACAGGCTGGTGAGAACAGTCGCTGTGACTGGTGTATTACAGGCTGGCGAGAACAGTAGCTGTGACTGGTGTGTTACAGGCTGGTGAGAACAGTCGCTGTGACTGGTGTGTTACAAGCTGGTGAGATCAGTCGCTGTGACTGGTGTGTTACAGGCTGGTGAGATCAGTCGCTGTGACTGGTGTGTTACAGGCTGGTGAGAACAGTAGCTGTGACTGGTGTGTTACAGGCTGGTGAGATCGGTCGCTGTGACTGGTGTGTTACAGGCTGGTGATATCGGTTGCTGTGACTGGTGTGTTACAGGCTGGTGAGATCAGTCGCTGTGACTGGTGTGTTACAGGCTGGTGAGAACAGTCGCTGTGACTGGTGTGTTACAGGCTGGTGAGAACAGTCGCTGTGACTGGTGTGTTACAGGCTGGTGAGATCAGTCGCTGTGACTGGTGTGTTACAGGCTGGTGAGAACAGTCGCTGTGACTGGTGTGTTACAGGCTGGTGAGAACAGTCGCTGTGACTGGTGTGTTACAGGATGGCGAGAACAGTCGCTGTGACTGGTGTGTTACAGGCTGGCGAGAACAGTCGCTGTGACTGGTGTGTTACAGGCTGGCGAGAACAGTCGCTGTGACTGGTTTGTTACAGGCTGGCGAGAACAGTCGCTGTGACTGATGTGTTACAGGCTGGTGAGATCGGTCGCTGTGACTGGTGTGTTACAGGCTGGTGAGATCAGTCGCTGTGACTGGTGTGTTACAGGCTGGCGAGAACAGTCGCTGTGACCGGTGTGTTACAGGCTGGTGAGAACAGTCACTGTGACCGGTGTGTTACAGGCTGGTGAGAACAGTCGCTGTGACTGGTGTGTTACAGGCTGATGAGAACAGTCGCTGTGACTGGTGTGTTACAGGCTGGTGAGATCAGTCGCTGTGACTGGTGTGTTACAGGCTGGTGAGAACAGTCGCTGTGACTGGTGTGTTACAGGCTGGTGAGAACAGTCGCTGTGACTGGTGTGTTACAGGCTGGTGAGAACAGTCGCTGTGACTGGTGTGTTACAGGCTGGCGAGAACAGTCGCTGTGACTGGTGTGTTACAGGCTGGCGAGAACAGTCGCTGTGACTGGTGTGTTACAGGCTGGCGAGAACAGTCGCTGTGACTGGTGTGTTACAGGCTGGTGAGAACAGTCGCTGTGACTGGTGTGTTACAGACTGGTGAGAACAGTCGCTGTGACTGGTGTGTTACAGGCTGATGAGAACAGTCTCTGTGACTGGAGTGTTACAGGCTGGCGAGAACAGTCGCTGTGACTGGTGTGTTAGAGGCTGGCGAGAACAGTCGCTGTGATTGGTGTGTTACAGGCTGGTGAGAACAGTCGCTGTGACTGGTGTGTTACAGGCTGGTGAGAACAGTCGCTGTGACTGGTGTGTTACAGGCTGGTGAGAACAGTCGCTGTGACTGGAGTGTTACAGGCTGGCGAGAACAGTCGCTGTGACTGGTGTGTTACAGGCTGGTGGGAACAGTCGCTGTGACTGGTGTGTTACAGGCTGGTGAGATCAGTCGCTGTGACTGGTGTGTTGCAGGCTGGTGAGATCAGTCGCTGTGACTGGTGTGTTACAGGCTGGTGAGATCAGTCGCTGTGACTGGTGTGTTACAGGCTGGTGAGATCAGTCGCTGTGACTGGTGTGTTACAGGCTGGTGAGATCAGTCGCTGTGACTGGTGTGTTACAGGCTGGTGAGATCAGTCGCTGTGACTGGTGTGTTACAGGCTGGTGAGAACAGTCACTGTGACTGGTGTGTTACAGGCTGGTGAGATCAGTCGCTGTGACTAGTGTGTTACAGGCTGGTGAGAACAGTCGCTGTGACAGGTGTGTTACAAGCTGGTGAGAACAGTCGCTGTGACTGGTGTGTTACAGGCTGGTGAGATCAGTCGCTGTGACTGGTGTGTTACAGGCTGGTGAGATCAGTCGCTGTGACTGGTGTGTTACAGGCTGGTGAGATCAGTCGCTGTGACTGGTGTGTTACAGGCTGGTGAGATCAGTCGCTCTAACAACAAAAGCCTATTTTATCATTATATTGTACTAAGTTCGCCGGTTTTAACCGGGTCCGGGTAGTTTCCAGGTGACCCGACGTTAGCCCCCGGGTGAGGACTAAGTCAGAATATGCTGACTATGGTTCAGTGTTCCTTCCTCAGCGCCACCGGCAGGTTGGACAGTATCTAATCGCTAAGCGAAAGTGTTTAGTCTTGAGATTTCTGGCGAGGAAGCAGCTAGTTTACTGTGGACTAAATATCCAGCCTGTGGATAGTAGTGGCTAGTTTATTGTGTACTAAATATCCAGCCTGTGGATAGTAGTGGCTAGTTTATTGTGTACTAAATATCCAGCCTGTGGATAGTAGTGGCTAGTTTACTGTGTACTAAATATCCAGCCTGTGGATAGTAGCAGCTAGTTTATTGTGGACTAAATATCCAGCCTGTGGATAGTAGTGGCTAGTTTACTGTGTACTAAATATCCAGCCTGTGGATAGTAGTGGCTAGTTTACTGTGTACTAAATATCCAGCCTGTGGATAGTAGCAGCTAGTTTATTGTGGACTAAATATCCAGCCTGTGGATAGTAGTGGCTAGTTTATTGTGGACTAAATATCCAGCCTGTGGATAGTAGTGGCTAGTTTACTGTGTACTAAATATTCAGCCTGTGGATAGTAGTGGCTACTTTATTGTGTACTAAATATTCAGCCTGTGGATAGTAGTGGCTAGTTTGTGTACTAAATATCCGGCCTGTGGATAGTAGTGGCTAGTTTATTGTGTACTGAATATCCAGCCTGTGGAGAGTAGTGGCTAGTTTGTTGTGCACTCTGTATCTATCCAATGATGGGTAGTGAGGAGTATTAGGGTAATTAATCCCTTAACTCCAGTCTGAGGGACTGATTACTTCCAACTCCGCATCTTCCACCGTTCTTGGACTGATAAAGCCAATGTCTGGCGAGACGTTTCCATAAGTGTCTCATTAATCAGCTTATGTGTTTTCTAAATTATTTATATAATAGTACGTTAGTTAAACAAGAGTGTCATCAGTTCGATATTTTCTGCTTGTAACAAGTTTTAGAGGTTATCTAGTTTTTTCCTCGTCAAGGATCAAACCCGTTTTATGAACGTTTGTGGGTGTGACTCTGTACACCGGAGTGCTGTTGTACTCACCTGTTTGTGGTTGCAGGGATCGAGACTCAGCTCCTGGCTCCGCCGTGTGTGTGTGTGTGTGTGTGTGTGTGTGTGTGTGTGTGTGTGTGTACACTCACCTATTTGTGGTTGCAAGCGTCAAGTCGTAGTTCCTCTTCGCTGGTAGTTACTAGATCCACTCTCTCCCTGCTCCAAGAGCTTTATCATACCTCTTCTTAAAGCTATGTATGGATCCTGCCTCCACTACATCACTTTCCAGATTGTTCCACTTCCTGACAACTCAGTGACTGAAGAAATACTTTCTAACATCCCTGTGACTCATCTGAGTTTTCAACTTCCATTTGTGACCCCTTGTTGGTGTGTCCCATCTCTGAAACCGTCCTATCCACCTTGCCAATTCCTTTCAGTATTTTATATGTTATCATGTTATACCCTATCTTTCCTGTCCTCCAGTGTCGTCAGGTTGATTTCCCTTAACCTCTCCTCGTAGGACATACCCCATAAGTGTCGAATTGCTATTCTTAGGCTTCGCCAAGCGCCCAAATGCTGCAGCAGCTATTTAGTTGATGTGTGCTTCAGATGTGCTCGGTATGATACTCACCCCAAGATCCTTTTCCTTGAGTGAGGTTTGCAGCGTTTGGCTTCCTAGCATGTACTCTGTCTTCGGTCTTCTCTGACTTTCCCCTGTACTTGGTGGAGTTAAACTTGCGATGTAGTCCACTATGCTTGTGAGACCTAATATAACCAATTATATGGTCACATCTTGCCTTGGCAAATAACTGTCAGACACGCCTTTCGGCTTAAGTCTGAAGTCTTTTGTTCTTGACGGCGTCAGGTCAAAACAACACGTGGTGCACACCCCATTGTGGGGATGGGGGGTGCTTGAAGGACCATATAAGCTCAAGGAACAGTTAGAGAGAGGGATTCGGGCGGAGCTGTTGCCGGTGTGCAGAGTTGAGCAGGAGTCGAGTGGAGCTCTGGCCTGCATGCAGAGCCGAGCTGGAGTCTCTCTGGAGGAGAGACTGTTAGAGACATTGGGCAGAGTACTGGCTTGGAGCAGTACTCGTGCTGTGTAGGTCTTGGGACCTGTGGCTAGTGTGTAACTTAGTTCCTGTGGTGAACTCTCCTCTGAACTATATTCTAAGTTATATTCTGTTTCGTTAGTTGATTGTATTCCCTGCCTCACTGCTTTATGTGTACCATCCCCATTTATCTGAACCCCAATAATGTTCTCCTGTTCCCAAATATATTATTGTACAAGGACTTAATAATAAACTGTGTTTGAGTGGAATAGTAATATTCACTGTCCCCGTTATTTGCACTTTCATTCATAATTTTATTTCAAGTAGTGAGAGGGTGTGTAGTGTGGTGGGTAGAGTAATGAGAGGTGAAGGTGTAGTCACCAGTGACTTCACATTACCTCCGCTAATCACTCGACTCACCTCTCCTGCCTACTCCCTGCCTCTTTTACTCTGTTATTCCCCAATTATCCTTTCGTTCAATACGCCCCTACATAACAAACTCCAGAAGCCAATTGTTGGACCACCAAGCTTGCAGCCTGTCCCTTGTAATCCCACCTGATCCTCATCTACTTGAATTCTCCGCTTCACGTCGTCTGCAAACAAGGACATCTCTGAATCTATCCCTTCTGTCATGTCATTCACATACACCAGAAACAGCACTGGACCTAGGACTAACCCATGTGGAACCCCACTTGTCACAGGCGCCCACTCTGATATCTCGTCACGTACCATCACTCCTTGTTTCCTTCCAGCCAGGTATTCCCTGATACATTGCAGTGCCTTCCCTGTTATTCCTGTCTGCTCCTCTAGCTTTTGCAATAATCCCTTGTGCCGAACTGTGTCGAAAGCCTTCTTGCAGTCCAAGAAAATGCAGTCTACCCATGGTGGAAATAAATGGTATAAAATACCGACACGATGGAAAAATAAACACGAAATCAGTCTAGCACCACACTGACCACAGGTATGGTGCTACACTGTCTAGCACACACTGACCACAGGTATGGTGCTACACTGTCTAGCACACACTGACCACAGGTATGGTGCTACACTGTCTAGCACCACACTGACCACAGGTATGTTGCTACACTGTCTAGCACCACACTGACCACAGGTATGGTGCTACACTGTCTAGCACCACACTGACCACAGGTATGGTGCTACACTGTCTAGCACCACACTGACCACAGGTATGGTGCTACACTGTCTAGCACCACACTGACCACAAGTATGGTGCTACACTGTCTAGCACCACATTGATCACAAGTATGGTGCTACACTAGCACCACACTGACCACAAGTATGGTGCTACACTGTCTAGCACCACACTGACCACAAGTATGGTGCTACACTGTCTAGCACCACACTGACCACAAGTATGGTGCTACACTGTCTAGCACCACACTGACCACAGGTATGGTGCTACACTGTCTAGCACTACACTGGCCACAGGTATGGTGGTACACTGTCTAGCACCACACTGACCACAAGTATGGTGGCACACTGTCTAGCACCACACTGACCACAAGTATGGTGGTACACTGTCTAGCACCACACTGACCACAAGTATGGTGGTACACTGTCTAGCACACACTGACCACAAGTATGGTGGCACACTGTCTAGCACCACACTGACCACAGGTATGGTGCTACACTGTCTAGCACCACAATGACCACAAGTATGATTTTATGTGACACTACACTGACAACACACATGGTGTCATATTCGTGTCTGACACCGCCGTTCTGAGTACAGAACTCACCTGTTACCGTAGCTGGAGACAAGGCTGGTGGAACTGTGTAGTCAGAGTAAGATGTGATACCTGTCTCAGGTGACCTTGTGAGGAGGAGTTGGAGGAGATGGAGGAGGAGGAGAATAAGAAGAACCAATTATAATATAAAAGCGTCAAACTCTTGGGGGTTAGTGCCTGGAAGGGTAATCAGTTGTGATCCGAGGAACGAAGGTTATTTACAGTTCCTTGGATCAAAAACCCATTACCAAGATCAAGGAGGCACCCACTTTGAAGGCAGACAAATACATCTCTCTCTCAGAGAGGTTGTGAAATCTCTCACTGCAATGTGTGCCAAGGCCCATCCTTCTCACCAGTGCTATGATATGATCAAGAAACACCAGACCGTTGCACTAGAATGTATCAATTGTAAGTCTCCAGGAGTCACAGCAGCTCATGCTGACTGCAGAGCGAAAGCTGCCCACATCGCCAGCCGCAGGGCTCCCGCCTCACCCATCACCCCCCATGAAGAGGCAATAGGCCTACCAGATACTTCATGTCTGAATACTGACCCATGCCTGAACTCAGTCAATATGGTTGAGCGAGTCACTCTGGGAGTACATCAACAGAGCACGATCACGTCTGCTATCAACACTAGTAATGCTGCTGGTGTTGACACCATCTGTCTGGCTGAGTCAGCTGTCAGTCAGCCACCTGGCTCAGCTGATCGGGACTTCATACTTCCAGATGACGCTAGTCTTGCTGGGGTGGTACACAACATGCAGCTGCGCATAACAGTACTGGAGAAGCAACAATGGTGTTTGAAACAACTTGAGCACCACGAGGAAAAACTTAGAGGTTGCAGATGAGTACATCAACCCACAGATTGTCAGCCATTATGAAAATGAGTGTGGTGATGATGAACAAACTGATGATTGCAGTGGTGTTAATAATTACAAAAACGATGAATCTGATAGTGGTGTTTACAATCACAGTGAAGATGATAAGGGCAGTGAAGACCATCATGATAGTCAACCTGATGAGTGTAAGATAAGATAAGATAAGATTTCGTTCGGATTTTTAACCCCGGAGGGTTAGCCACCCAGGATAACCCAAGAAAGTCAGTGCGTCATCGAGGACTGTCTAACTTATTTCCATTGGGGTCCTTAATCTTGTCCCCAGGATGCGACCCACACCAGTCGACTAACACCCAGGTACCTATTTGCTGCTAGGTGAACAGGACAACAGGTGTAAGGAAACGTGTCAAATGTTTCCACCCGCCGGGAATCGAACCCGGGCCCTCCGTGTGTGAAGCGGGAGCTTTAGCCACCAAACCACCGGGCCACCAATGTAATGTATTGATAGATACTGAGTGTGGATATGACCCGGTTGTTGATAATGGTGCATGTATCACTGGTCATAATGATGAGGGAAGTGATACATGTGATGATAGTGATGAGTGTAATAAAAGCGGAGAGGTGAGTGCGAGGAATAGTGTCACCTTCCATACATTCACAGACAAAGAGCGCAGTGACCTCTGTAAACAAAGACTCCCAAGAGGTCTCACTAATGGAAGCGCACTTAGGAGACTCATGGATAAGGATAATACTGATGATATTGATATTGATTATGTCTGTTTGTTATTTAGTAAGTTTTTTCATTTTGCTGAGAAATTGAATACTATCCCTGGACTTTTATAATGGAACCAAACTCATATAAACTATCCATTTTAAGTTGGAATATTGCGTCACTTAGAAAAAGATTTTCTGACCTGCATCATAAAGTAACCACTGAATCCATTGATATTGTGTGTCTACAAGAGTGCAGAGTCCCTGAAAAATCCCAACCCCCTAAATTGCCATCGTTTGTTGCATATAACCTCAAATCTACTAATTCTTGTGTTCTATATATTAAAAAATCACTTCCCCATCAACTTCTTGCACATAAGAAAACAGAGGGGCTACAATACCACGGTGTTAGGATTTATATTGGGAACTCTGCTCTCAACATATTTAACTTGTACGCTCCTGCTGATAAGTTTAATTACTTGGAGCTCCCAACTTGTGCTCAGTCTGAACCTACTCTCATTATTGGTGATTACAATGCAAGACACAAAAGCATTGGAAACTCACAGTTTGGTAATCGTAATGGTAATCAACTGTTGTCACTCTTAAACAATCATGATAATGTGCAAATTGTAGGTGACCTTGAACCCACACATATCTATGGAGGTGTCCTTGATCTGTGCCTGGGCTTCAACATTACTTCTGCCAGCTGTGAGTCTTCAATTGTAACAGATATAGCGTCTGATCATTTCCCAAGGCTAACCTCTCTAGATATTGGTAATACTATCCTCCCTGGTGGGATATTCAAACGGAAACGTCTTAATGTTTCCCCTGATCAACATGATGACTTTGTTGCACATGTGACTCACTGGTATAATTCCTATGAGTGTACCTCTGTCGAGACTTTTAACAATGACCTTGTGAGCAGTATTCAGAACTTCTTAGAGCCACCTCTGAAACCTCCTACTACTCTAAATCCAAATGACTTCCATAATAATCATAAGTCTTATAAAAATCATACCTATTACAATGATTCTAAACTTCGAACATTGAAACGTACTGCTCGCAGACTAGGCCTAGCCTATAGAAACCATCGTACCCCTGAAATGCTGAGCCTCTTCCAAACTGCCCTTGCTGCTGCCAGAGAGCGTAAGACAGAGCTGCGGCAAACAGACTGGGAACAATTTGTCAATGGTCTCAATGCTCACACCCCACTTAGCCGGGCATGGAGGGACATAAATAGAATTAAGGGTAACAGAACTGGGCAGATCGCGCACCCTCATCCCTTGCATAGGGCGAATGAGTTAGTCAGTGCTTGGGCTGCTACATCTAGCTATGACAGCCTTCCCAGTACCACACAGGCGAAATTAATGGACAAATATGATGCAAGGGAGAGACTTGTTTGCTTTATGCTCAGCAAGGCAGATGACTGCAACATTCCTTTCACTAATTGCCCTGTACGTCAACATGACCAGGGACCCAACAAAAAACAATATCTTTATGCTTGGAAGAGATGCGGCATAGCCAAAGTTGGATACGGAGGACTAAGGGGTGAGGTGTATTAAATTTCTGTATAGCCTGTAAAGCACTAAGGGAGTCTGAGACAACTGTAAATGATGACATAGGCATAGATGCTATACGGGTAAGTGCTGCAAGAATGGCATACATTCAGCAGTAAAGATACTAGCTGAAAATAGTAAATGCCCTCGTACGACACTGTCCGGAAACACTGCTGCGAATCCTACGCCGTCAGAGGACTTAGAG
The DNA here is from genome assembly GCF_038502225.1 of Cherax quadricarinatus. NCBI lineage: Eukaryota > Metazoa > Arthropoda > Malacostraca > Decapoda > Parastacidae > Cherax > Cherax quadricarinatus. Next base: position 9,781,376 of record NC_091372.1, read on the forward strand.
CCATCTGTGTACACTGCAATGGCATGAGAATGAGAGTGGAAGTGGTTAAGAAAAGGAGAGCGGGAAGCTACAGTAGACAGTTGGGCTTTCGAGCAAGGGAATGAGAAAGAACAGACTCGAACAGCTGGAACTTCCCAGGGGGGTAGGGAAAAGTGAGATGCTACATGAACATAGAAAGGTGGTAATTGAAGAGAAAACTAGAGCAAATGTAGGCGAAGGGAGAAGGGACGGAGTAAACAGGGGCGGCGAACAAATGAAGAATGTCTACTAATATCGGTGACCATTCTATAAATGGAAGGATTGCGGAGATCATGAGAGCGTACATAGTAGCGAAGGCAATGGGCATCATGGCAATCGGATAAGGATGGAACGTTCGCTTCTGCATAGAGGCTCTCAACAGGGGAAGAGTGAAACGCACCAAGGCATAACCGTAATCCTTGGTGATGAATAGGGTTGAGGCTAGAAAGAGTAGCAGGAGAGGCAGCTGAATAGATCTGGTCACCATAGTTAAGTTTTGATAAAATGAGGGTGGAATGTAGGCGAAGGAGAGTTCGACTATCAGCTCCCCATGAAAGATGAGCAAGGGTTTTAAGAAGGTTCTGCCGGCTGTGACAAGTTGCCTTCAGAGAGGTAATGTGAGGTTTCCAGGATAACCTACGGTCAAAGAGGAGGCCCAGAAACTTGACTGCATCATGTTCAGGGATACGAGAGCCATATCGGTACAAAGGATGATTGGAGATGACAGAGCGTCTAGTGAAAGTAATTTGGCGAGTTTTGGTACTGGAAAATTTAAACCCATTTGTGGTGGCCCAATTGGAAACACGGTCGACCGCATGCTGGGGAAACTGTAATGAGGTGACAGTCAGCGCCTGTACAGGCAATAGCGAAGTCATCAACATAGAGTGATGACCAAATATTTGATGGAAGACTAGAGGCCAAATCATTTATAGCAAGTGTTGTGCTCAGAACACATCCCTGGGGGACACCTTCAGCTTGGATAAAGTCCGGGGAGAGCACATTATTAACCCAAACACAGAAATGTCTGTCAGTTAAAAAGTTCTTAAGGAAGGATGGTAGATTGCCTCGAAGGCCTAAGGAGTGGGCTTGGGCCAAAATATTATACCTCCAAGTTGTGTCATATGCCTTCTCAAGGTCAAAAAATATGGCAATAACTGAGTGGTTATTCGCAAAGGCATTATGAACATACGTATCCAAGGGTAGTAAGGGGTCTAAGGTAGAACGGCCCTTACGAAAGCCATATTGAGGAGTGGAGAGACTGTTGCGTGTCTCTAAATACCACACTAAACATCTATTTACCAGGTGTTCCATCACTTTGCAAACTGCACTGGTAAAAGCAATGGGACGATAGTGGGAGGCTTCATGTCCGGTAGTACCCGGTTTGCGGAAAGGGAGAACAATGGCAGATTTCCACAGCTGTGGAAGAACTCCATGTGACCAAATATGATTGAAAAGGCATAATAGGACTGCAAGGGCTGACCGATGTAAATGTTGTAGCATACGAATATGAATGTCGTTGGGCCCAGCTGCCGATGATCGGCAAGCTGAGAGTGTTGCCTCCAGTTCCTGAAGTGTAAAAGGCACATTATACTGTTCTTCTCTGAGAGAAGAAAAGTCCAAGGGTGCTAACTCTCTGGCAGACTTTGAGGAAAGAAACGAGGGGCATAGATGGAGCCCCTGAGAAATACGGACCAGATGATTGCCAATTTCATTGGCAACATCTAGTGGGTTTGCTATATCAACACCGGCAACCCGCAGAACAGGAGCCGGGTCAGGAGAATATTTACCACTCAGTTTTCGTACTTTTTTCCAGACTGCACTCATAGAGGAAGCAGAGGTGATGGTGGAGACAATCTCGCCAGCAAGTGCGTTTAGCGTCACGGATGACACAGCGAGTGATCGCACGCTTCTGCTTAAAATCAAGAAGTCTCTCTGTGGTTCTATTGTACCGGTACCTGCCCCATGCAGCGTGTTTCAAACGTACTGCACGAGCACAAGCAGGAGACCACCAAGGCACGCATTTCTGAGAATGCCTGCCCGAAGTTTGGGGTACAGAATGAGAAGCTGCAGTTAAAACGGAGGACGAGAAGAGGTGTAAAAGCTCATCAATGGAGGATGAAGAAGGAACCTCACTAAAAACAGTTAGTTGTGAGTAAAGGTTCCAATTTGCCTGATCAAATTGCCAGCGTGGGTTACGAAGAGGTGGTGAATATGAAGGGGAAGTAAGAATGATTGGGAAATGATTGCTGTCATGTAAATCCGGGAGAACAGACCAGGTGAAGTCTAATGCGGTGAAGGAAGAGCAGACTGAGAGATCGATGCAAGAGAGAGTACGAGTCCGAGGATCAAAATGGGTGTGAGTACCTGCATTTAAAACATGGAGGGGGTGGGTAGCAAGAAAAGCCTCTAACTGAATGCCACAGGAATCACAGTGAGACCCCCCAGAGGAAATGATGGGCATTAAAATCGTCAAGTAACAGAAGTGGTGGCGGTAATGACGAAACAAGAAAGGCAATATCCGGGATAGATAATGCCCGAGAAGGAGAGAGATACAAAGAACAGAGTGTATACCACCTATGCAAGTGGATACGGGCTGCTGTGTAATGCAGTGAAGTACGAACAAATAGCTGATGGTACAGAATATCAGTGCCTAGAAGAAGGGCACTTTCATTAAAGGTCATATCAGGAAAAGGATCTGAAGAATACAATAAATTATAGCCTGAGATAGGATAGATAATGGCAGAGTGTAATTTTGGTTCCTGTAAGCAAACACCAACAGCGAAAAACTGGGAGAGCAACATCTGAAGCTCACCCCGATTACCCCTGAGGCAGCGAATATTCCACTGTAAATAGGCCATGATTGGCAACGATAAAGATACCTGAAATTCGCAGGTAAAGGTACCTATGGACTAGAGGGGTTAGAAAAGTCCACATGCGGTGGCAAAGGAAAACGTTCAAGTAGCGAAGGAACGGTGCGTTGTGAAGAAAGGAGTTGCAAAGATGGAGAAGAGGAAAGAGGAGTAACAGAGGGTGGATCAGTGTCCACTGATGGTTTGGTCTCTGCAATATATTCAGAGATTGCTTCAAGTGTTTCAGAGTTCAGAGACGTCGTATGGGAGTCAATATTGGAGATGAAAGTAGGAGGAGTTTGAGTAAAGATCGGAGCTGTAATGGACTGTACCAAGGTAGGGGGGGGGGCGAAAGGGTGGAGGGAACTGGAGAAGTGTGGGAGGGGATAGAAGAGGCAGAAACCTGGGAGGTGACAGAAGAGGAAGAAACTTGGGAGGGGACAGGGGAGGAAGGCACAGGACGAGGAGAAGGATGAACCTCCATACTTGTAACAGAGCCAGTGAAAGGGGAAGACTCAGGTACAGAGACCGGGAAGGTAAAATGTGGAGGTGGATGAAGGGAAGGAGGGGTTAAAGGAGATTTTTTGGGCCTCTGAGAAGTTGAGGGACGATTGGGAGGTGTCATGCGAGGTCTTGTCAATACCAGGGTTTGTGAGGGAGGACACGAAGAAGTGAGGACAGACTGAGGAGTTGAAGTAGGGACGTCTGAGCCCAGGACAGCAAAAGAATTAGATTCAAGAGTGACTATGGGACTGGCAACCGCAGAGGAGGCTGCAGAAGATGTGACCCCAGAAGTGGGGGGACGCTTTGAAACACGAGAATAAGAAACATGGGGCAGTCTCCCTTGGAGGCAGAGATGAGAAACTGCCATAGCATAAGGGAGACCTTCTTCCTCTTTGAGGCAACGAATTTCCCGCTCATTTAAGTAGACTTGGCAACGGCGAGAGTACGAAGGGTGAGCCTCATGACAATTAAGGCAAGAGGGAGTTCGACTGCAAGAAGTATTAGAATGGTCATCGGCACCACAGACTGGGCATTCGGCTATGGATCTGCAATGTTTTGCTGGGTGGCCAAATCGCCAGCAATTCCTACACTGTTGCAGTGTAGGGATCACCTTCCAAACTTGTAACCGATGTCCTGCTACATAAACAGAAGATGGGAGTTCAAGGCTGTCACAAGTTAAATGAGCCTCATTGCAAGGGTATCGTCTTTGCCCGCGGGCAGGAAGAACTTAAGTGTCTACCTTGAGAATTGGGAGATCTTGGAGTTCCATCTGTTCGAGAATGTCAGTGCCACATGTCTAGAAATTCTGTTGGACTATGGTATGGGGAAGAATAACAGTACCACTACAAGAATTGAGGGAATGATGTTTTTCGATAGTGATAGGAATAGTATCGATATGTGAAAGAAGAGAAAGATCATGAGCTTGGGTAGAATTCTGGACTGTGATGATGCACGTACCACTCTTAAGAGCATGAAAGGAAATATCTCTACCAACTTGGCATAGGAGCGCTTTGCCAATACTATGGTTGGAAAGATAGGCAGTAGAAGAAGTCGGTCTTAATGTAAGGAATTTAGTCCATTGTGTGGTCTGAAACTGAGTGTGGAGAGGGAGTGCATGATGTGTCGGTCTTTTCCGAGTAGAGGGGAAGGTAATGAAGTGACATCATTAGGAGATTGTTGTTGAAGTTTAGAAGTGGGACCAAAGTTGGTCCGACGTGGGACGGGCTGGCGATTCGAAAATCACGGCACCAAAGAGGGAGAAGCCAGAAGCATAGTCAAAGGAAAGCAGAGGTCAGACAAATCGAAGGAGTCAGTGGAAGCCCCGGTACCTGAAGCAGGTGAGGAAACAGCACCAGCAAGAGGTACAGGGGCCTTAGGAATGTCCGAAGAGTAGCCAAGAGGCGAGGCAAGGTCAGAAGCTGTGGTAACAGTAAGGGGCCAGGGGGTAGTGGGGTTGGGGGGGTGGGGGTGGGGGTGAGGGGAGTGTCGTTGTCGGCGGCGGCGGCTGCTGCTGCTGCTGCTGCTGCAGCAGCAGCAGCAGCAGCAGCAGCATAGGTGTAAGGAAACATGCCCAACGTTTCACCCATGCCGGGTATTGATCCAGGACCCTCAGTGTGAAAGATGACGCTTGTGCTATAAGGTTCCGTCAGAGGTAGGGTCTAGTCCTGATGCTGGTGTGTTCACTTTGCAGCAGAATCCACTGGGCAAGAAGTCACAGGCTACCTGCCTGGAGGGCATTCCGGGGATCAACTCCTCCCCCCACCCCCGCGGCCTGGTACATAATGGGTCCTGGAACTGGGCCCAAAAGTTTTCACAGCTGAACAAGTTACAGTGGTAATGAACAAGTTACAGTGGTAATGAACAAGTTACAGTGGTAATGAACTATTTACAGTGGTAATGAACTATTTACAGTGGTAATGAACTAATTACATGTTTCCTATCTGATCACAATCGTAATGAGTTATTTATGCAGACATGAATTAGGTCTCACACACAAGTGTAAGTGGTAATGCGTTAATGGGTATTTTTCCAGAATGGTTGGTAATATACCACTATGGATAAAATTGACATTTCTTAAAAATGTACTGGGAGGCTTCTAAATTGGGCAGAGCTTCTCGGGGCCAGTTCCAGGACCCATTATGAGCCTCTATAATCATTTGACTATCACTCACAGAATGGGTGTGGGGTGCATGGTAACCTGTAAGGTGAAGAAGGAAACATCTAGGATTCCTGGTTCTTAAATAATGTACACAACGTCTATGGTATGTGTGTGAGGATATGCTTCGTATGCAGAATAACCCGCACATAAAAGAAAGAAGCTTACGACGACGTTTCGGTCCGACTTGGACCATTTACAAAGTGTGACTGTAAATGGTCCAAGTCGGACCGAAACGTCGTCGTAAGCTTCTCTCTTTTATGTGCGGGTTATTTGTGTATCGTTCCAGTCACGGTATTGTGCCTTTTTTTTTGTTCTTAATGATTGTCGGTTGATAAAGCTCTTGCCTCACACACTGAGTGTCCGTGGTTCAATCCCTGGCACGGGTGGAAACTTTGGACATGTTTCCTTACACCTGCTGTCCCTGTTCACCTAGCAGGAAGTAGGTACTGAGTGTTAGTCAACTGTTGTGGGTCGCATCCTTGGACAAAACTGACCTAATTTGCGGCTTTCTATATAGTAGTATGTCACTGATGTCAGCTATGGTCTGTATACCTTGTACATGTACTGGCAGAAATAAAATTATTATTATTATTATTATTATTATTATTATTATATAAATACTGATTTAGTTTAGGTTAGGCTACGTCACCTCACACCAGCTTTTCAAGGGGTTACCACGGATATCTGACACTGAGCTAATGAGAAATATTTTATTAAAGTCATTTATATCTCTGTACAGCATACTGATACGAGTTATTATCTATATTTGTACCCACCAAAAAGTTCTAAATACAATACTAGTAATAAGCACAAAATTAGTCATATTAAATGTGTTTATTGCATTGCATCACAGCATAAATAAAATTACTTGGGTACAGGTACAATTATCATATATAGTAACATATATGGTAATAATTACCTAAGATAACCCAAAAAAGTCAGTGACTCATTTCTATTGGGGTCCTTGCAATATCTTATTATACATACCGAGCGGTATGTCTCACTCTATATTAATGTACGCTTGACTAAGGAAGTACAAGTCTTAGTGACCCTCTTACAGTTTATTAAGTCCATTAACCAGCTAACCTAGTAAGTTTATTTAGGCACAATTACACACGTTTTAAGTAATTACAATTGTCTCGCATAGTAGCGTTTAATTACCTACGATAATCCCCCAGAAGTCAAAGGAATTAAGTGTTAGCTTAGTTTTAAGTTTAGTAATTATCACTCAATTCACTTTAATTATATTTTTATTGAGAAACTGTCAAGACGTGAACTGTTTAACTTGAAAAGTGTCTGTTGCTACTTACAGATACCAGGACTAGACTAGTTGTAGAAGCAACAGACTGTTGCTGTTACTTCTTGTAATGTCTCCGTGACGAGTGAAGCCGCTAGCACACCACCAGTGGTTTTAGTACACAAACCCCCACACACACAGTTTGGGGAAGGTGCGTGAAGCTGTGGGTAAAATGGAAGGAGATAATGTAGCTGGAATCGATGGGATCAAGGTATAAGCGTTAAAAGCAGGTGGGGATATACTTTTGGAATGGATGGTGCCTTTACTTAATATATGTATGAGAGAGAGAGGAAGGTGCCTAGGGACTGGCAGACAGCATCCGTATTTCCTTTGTATAAAGGGGACAAAAGAAAGTGTAAGAATTACAAGGAATAAACCTGTTGAGTATACCTGGTAAGGTGTATGGTAGAGTTATTACTGAAGAATTAAAGGTAAGACGGAGAGCAGGGTCTCAGATGAACATATAGGCTTTAGGAAAGGTAGTGGGTGTGTAGACCAAATGTTTACAATGAAGCATATAAGTGAACAGTATTTAGAGTAAAAAGTTTTCGTTGCATATAATTATGGATTTGGAAAATGCAGAGGATAAGGAAGATAGGGAAGCAATGTGGCAGATGTTGCACAACGTGGTAGGTTACTGAAAGCAGTTAAGAGTTTTTTCGGGGATAGTGTGGATCAAGTTAGAGTATGTAGGAACAGTGAGGGAGATTATTTAATATTAAAAGTAGGTTTTAGGTAGTCATGTGTGATGTCACCAAGGTTTATATATTTACAGATGGGACTGTAAGAGGAGAGAATGCTCGAGTGTTGACAAGAGGTTTGAGACTGGAAGATAAAGAAAGTGAGAATTGTTACAATTGGTTTTTGCTGATGACACTGTGCTTTTGGGAGATTCTGAAGAGAAGTTGCAAAGGTTGGTGGAAGAATTTGGGAGAATAAGTAAAAGAAGGAAATTAAAAGTGAACACTGGAAAAAGTAAGGTGACGAGGGTAACAAAAAAAATTTAGTTAATGAAAGATTGGATATACGATTAGAAGGAGGTAGCACGGAAGAAGTGAATGTGTTCAGATAGTTGGGAACGAATGCATCAGCAGATGGGTGTATGAAATACGAAGTGAAACAGAACTGACAAGGGAAAAAAAAGGGGAATGGTGTACTGGGGAGTCTGTGGGGACAAAGAACGTCATCCATGGCAGCAAAAGGGAAAATGTATGAGAATACAGTGGTACCAACATTCTTATATGGGTATGAAGCATGGATGGTGAATGTTGGAACAAGTAGGCTGGAGGCAGTGGAGACATTGTGTCTAAGGGCAGTGTGTGATGTGAACATTATGCAGATAATTTGTAGTCTAGATATTGGGAGGTAAGGGGTTACTAAAAGTATTATCCATAGGGTTGAAGAGGGGTTATTGAGGTGATTCGAACATTTATAGAAAGTGGAAAACAGAGTGACTTGGAGGGAGTATAAATCTGCAGTGGAAGGAAGGCAGGGTAGGGGTCGTTCTAGAAAAGATTAGAGAGAGGGAGTAAAGGAGATATTGCATGTGAGGGGCTTAGAGATCCAGCGTGTACGAGCGTTTTATAGGCAAGTGGGTTTTATGACTTGTGGTGTTGGAGTATGAGCAACGTAACATTTATCAAGGGATTCAGGGAAACTGGTTAGCCGGACTTGAGTCCTGGAGGTGGGAAGTACAGTGTCTGCACTCTGAAGGAGGGTAGTAGTATCTGCACGCCCCTGGTAAGACAGTGATGGAGTGAATGATTAAAATGCTTCTTTTTCTGAGTCACTCCGCCTTGGTGGGAAACGGCATTTGTGTTGATTTATCTTTCGGAGTGGATATATTTTAAATAGTCTTCAGTGCCATCTGCACATCATGACTGCTTGCTCAGACCTCTTAGAAATCTAAACTTGCTTCGGTCACTGAGAGACGTGAGAAAATTATCCTCAGTATCCCACCTCTTCAATAACTACCTGCATATGCATGTATATGCGTAGTTGTGATATTTACAAAGCTCATTGACCGTTTAGGTAACAAAGTGCTCCTAGCAATAAAAAACATGTAAAAATAAACCTAAGAGAAAATGTCCATCTAAAGGCTTAAAAGTTCCGAGATCCCTACAGGCACCCCAGTAATTATAAAATACATGGAGACAGGAAGTTCTAATCCATAGACAAACTTAAAATGTGTTCCATAGTCAGTGGCTTACAACAAGCTATACAGACAAAACTTTTGTCTTGATTTTTAACTCACAGGGTTAGCCACCCGCGATGACCCAATCAAGTCAGTGCATCATTGAGGACTGTCTTATTTCCATTGTGGTCCTTCAATCTTGTCCACCAGGATGCCACCCACACCAATCTGTTAACATCCAGGTACCTCCTGCTAGGTGAACAGGGGCAGCAGGTGTTGGGAAACTTAATACTTGAGGTCTGATACTTAAGGTCTGTATTAGGTTTCATTTACTTATTGGTTAGGTAAGGTTCATCAGGAAACAGGACAAGCGTTTCCTGATGTGGGTTTTAAGTCATATGATGACCTGCCATAGGAGCTTTCAGTCATCTGACCGAGGCCTTCCTCTGGCTTGCCGGTCCACGCCTTTAAAAATATTGGTTAATTCTAACCATTTAGTTATATGATTAATTAACTGCAGTGTAAGGCAAAGAAAATTCTCTTACATGGCACAAGAACAATGTGTAGGCAAGAGACTAAAATTATTCTTTGTTGCTAGAAAAGTATAAGTAAATCCCAGTGTTTATATTTGGGAATTTATACTTCCAAAATCCTATAAAAATCCTATTTTTGTGAAAAATATTATTATTATAATCAAAAAGAAGCGCTAAGCCACAAGGGCTATACAGCGCTGCAGGGTAGGGAAGGAAGCGAGGGTATCGGGTGGCAGAAAGGAGGAGGGATGATCAGTAGGTTACAGAAAACAGCGGGGCAGGGGATAGTGCGGGGGTAGAGGGTAGCAAGAGATTGAAGTAGAAAGGGCTGAAGGTATCAGAATTTGTGAAGTAAGTCAGTTGTTGTCAAAAAGTCAATGAGAGAGTCTGGATGAAAGGTGGGTCCATCAGCGAGAAGGGAAGGTAAAGAGAGAGCAGCGGAGCAAAGACGACGAGAGGTAAATTCTGCGTGCTTGTTGATAAAGTGGGCAGTCCAACAGAATGTGGCTGACTGATAATGGAACCTGACAATTCTCACAGAGGAGCAGGGCGCCTCTCCATGAGATATCCATGAGTAAGACGAGTATGGCCAATGCGAAGACGGGAGAGAGTAGTCTCCCAACCTCGACACTGGTGGTAACAAGATGGCCAGTAACCTATACTCGGTTTAATAGATTGAAGTTTGTTGCCGAGCATAGTAGACCAACGTTGTTGCAAACGGGTGTGAAGGTGGGAAGATATTGCAGCAAAATAGTCCGTAAATGGAATACCTCTATATGAAACTGGTAGGTCATGTGCTGGTGACCGCGCAGCAGTGTGCCTGTTCATTGCCCTGTACGTCAACATGACCAGGGACCCAACAAAAAACAATATCTTTATACTTGGTAAAGATGCGGTGTAGCCAAAGTTGGATACGGAGGACTAATGGGTTAGGTGTATCAAATTTCTGTATAGCCTGTAAAGCACTAAGGGAGTCCGAGACAACCACAAATGATGACACAGGCATAGATGCAATACGGATAAGTGCTGCAAGGATGGCATACAATTCAGCAGTAAAAATACTAGCCGAAGATAGTAAATCCCCTCGTACGATGCTGTCTGGAAACACTGCTGCGAATCCTACGCTGTCAGAAGACTTAGAGCCATCTGTGTACACAGCAATGGCATGAGAATGAGAGTGGACGTGGTCAAGAAAAAGAAAGTTGGGCTTTCGAGCAAGGGAGTGAGAAAGAACAGACTCGAACAGCTGGAACTTCCCAGGGGGTAGGGAAAAGTGAGATGCTACATGAACATAGAAAGGTGGTAATTGAAGAGAAGACAAGAGCGAATGAAGGTGAAGAGAGAAGGGACGGAGTAAACAGGGGTGGCGAACAAATAAAGAATGTCTACTAATATCAGTGACCATTCTATAAATGGGAGGATTGTGGAGATCATGAGAGCATACATATTAGCGAAGGCAATGGGCATCACGGCGATTGGATAAGGATGAAACGTTCGCTTCTGCATAGAGGCTCTCGACAGGGAAAGAGCGAAAAGCACCAAGGCATAAACGTAATCCTTGGTTATGAATGGGGTTAAGGCTAGAGAAAGTAGCAAGAGATGCTGCTGAATAGATCTGGTCACCATAATCAAGTTTCGATAAAATGAGGGTGGAATGTAGGCGAAGGAGGGTTCGACGATCAGCTCCCCATGAAAGATGAGCAAGGGTTTTGAAAAGGTTCAGCCGGCTGTGACAAGTTGCCTTCAGAGAGGTAATGTGAGCTTTCCAGGATAACCTACGGTCAAAGAGGAGGCCCAGAAACTTGACTATCACGTTCAGGGATACGGGAGCCATAGAGGTACAAAGGATGATCAGAGATGACAGAGCGTCTAGTGAAAGTAATTTGGTGGGTTTTAGTGCTGGAAAATTTAAACCCATGTGCGGTGGCCCAATTGGAAACACGGTCGACCGCATGCTGGAGAAACTGTAATGAGGTGACAGTCAGCGCCTGCACAGGTAATAGCGAAGTCATCAACATAGAGTGATGACCAAATATGTGATGGAAGACTAGAGGTCAAATCATTAATAGCAAGGAGAAAAAGTGTTGTGCTCAGAACACATCCCTGGGGAACACCTTCAGCTTGGATAAAGTCCGGGGAAAGCACATTATTAACCCGAACACTGAAATGCCTGTCAGTTAAAAAGTTCTTAAGGAAGGATGGTAGATTGCCTCGAAGGCCTAAGGAGTGGGCTTGGGCTAAAATATTATACCTCCAAGTTGTGTCATATGCCTTCTCAAGGTCAAAAAAATATGGCAATAACTGAGTGGATATTCGCAAAGGCATTACGAACATACGTATCCAAGCGTAGTAAGGGGTCTATGGTAGAACGTCCCTTACGAAAGCCATATTGACGAGTGGAGAGACTGTTGTGTGTCTCTAAATACCACACTAAACATCTATTTGCCAGGCATTCCATCACTTTACAAACTGCACTGGTAAGAGCAATGGGACGATAGTTGGAGGCTTCATGTCCTGTAGTGCCTCGTTTGTGGAAAGGGAGAACAATGGCAGATTTCCACAGCTGTGGAAGAACTCCTTGTGACCAAATAAGATTGTAAAGGCATAATAGGACTGCAAGGGCTGACTGATGTAAATGTTGTAGCATATGAATGTGAATGTCGTTGGGCCCAGCTGCCGATGATCGGCAAGCTGAGTGTGTTGCCTCCAGTTCTTGAAGTGTAAAAGGCACATTATACTGTTCTTCTCTGAGAGAAGAAAAGTCCAAGGGTGCTAACTCTCTGGCAGACTTTGAGGAAAGAAACGAGGGGCATGGATGGAGTCCCTGAGAAATATGGACCAGATGATTGCCAATTTCATTGGCAACATCTAGTGGGTTTGCTATATCATTACCCACAACCCGCAGAACAGGAGCCGGGTCAGGAGAATATTTACCACTCAGTTCTCGTACTTTTTTCCAGACTGCACTCAGAGGAAGCAGAGGTGATGGTGGAGACAATCTCGCCAGCAAGTGCGTTTAGCGTCACGGAGATGACACGGTGAGCGATCGCACGCTTCTGCTTAAAATCAAGAAGTCTCTCCGTGGTTCTATTGTACCGGTACCTGTCCCATGCAGCAGGTTTCAAACGTACTGCACGAGCACAAGCAGGAGACCACCAAGGCACGCATTTCTGAGAATGCCTGCCCGAAGTTTGGGGTATACAATTAGAAGCAAGAGGTTAAAACGGAGGAGGAAGAGCTGTAAAAGCTCATCAATGGAGGATGAAGGAGGAACCTCTCTAAAAACAGTTAGGTGTGAGTAAAGGTTCCAATTTGCCTGATCAAATTGCCAGCGTGGGATGCGAAGAGGTGGTGAATATGAAGGGGAAGAAAGAATGATTGGGAAATGACCGCTGTCATGTAAGTCCAGGAGAACAGACCAAGTGAAGTCTAATGCGGCAGAGGAAGAGCAGACAGAGATGCAAGAGAGAGTGAGTCGGAGGATCAAAATGGGTGCGAGTACCTGTATTTAAAACATGGAAGGGGTGGGTGGCAAGAAAAGCCTCTAACTGAATGCCATGGGAATCACAGTGAGATCCCCCCACTGAGGAAACGATGGGTATTAAAATCGCCAAGTAACAGAATCGGTGGCGGTAATGACTTAACAAGAAAGGCAATATCCAGAATAGATAATGCCCGAGAAGGAGAGAGATATAAAGAACAGAGCGTATACCACCTATGCAAGTGGATACGGGCTGCTGTGTAATGCAGCGAAGTACGAACAAATAGCTGATGGTACAGAATATCATTGTGTAAAAGAAGGGCACTCTCATTAAAGGTCCCATCAGGAAAAGGATCTGAAGAATACAATAAATTATAGCCTGAGATGGGAGAGATAACAGCAGAGTAATTTTGGTTCCTGAAAGCAAACACCAACAGGGGAAAACTGGAAGAGTAACATCTGAAGCTCACTGCGATTACCCCTGAGGCCGCGTATATTCCACTGTAAATAGGCCATGATTGGCAATGATAAAGATACTTTAAATCCTCAGGAAAGGGTTCCTACAGACTAGAGGGGTTAGAAAAGTCCACATGCGGAGGCAGCGGAAAACGTTCAAGCAGCGAAGGAATGGTGCGCTGTGAAAAAAGGAGTTGCTCAGATGGAGGAGAGGAGAGAGAAGGAACAGAGGGTGTATCAGTGTCCATTGATGGTTTGGTCTCTGCAATATATTCAGTGTGTTTCGGAATTCAGAGACGTTGTATGGGAGACAACATTGGAGATGGTAGGGGGAGGATGACTAAAGATCAGAGCTGTAATGGACTGTACCAAGGTAGGGGGGGGGACGAAAGGGTGGAGGGAATTGGAGAAGTAGTGTGGAAGGGGGCAGAAGAGGCAGAAACCTGGGAGGTGGCAGAAGAGGAAGAAACCTGGGAGGGAACAGGGGAGGTAGGTATAGTACAAGGAGGAGGGTGAACCTCTACACTTGTAACAGAGCCAGTGAGAGTGGAAGAACCCAGTACAGAGACAGGGAAGGTAAAATGAGGAGGTGGAAGTAGGGAAGGAGGGGGTAAAGGACCTTTTTTTGACTGAGAAGTAGAGGGATGATTGGGAGGAGGTGTCATACGAGGTCTCGTTGATACTGAGACTTGTGAGGGAGAACACGAAGAAGCGTGAACAGACTTAAGGCGGTGAAGTAGGGGCGTCTGAGCCTAGGACAGCAAAAGAATTAGATACAGGAGTGACTATGGGAGAGGTAACCACAGAGGAGGCTGCAGAAGATAGGACCCCAGAAGTGGGGGGACGTTTTGAAACACGGGAATAAGAAACATGAGGTAGTCAACTCGGAGGCTAAGATGAGAAACTGCCATGGCATACGGGAGACCTTCTGCCTCTTTTAGGTAACGGATTTCCCACTCATTTAAGTAGACTTGGCAATGGCGAGAGTACGAAGGGCGAGCCTCAAGACAATTAAGGCAAGAGGGAGGTCGATTGCAAGACATATTAGAATGGTCATCGGCACCACAGACTTGGCATTCAGCTATGGATCTGCAATATTTAGCTGGATGGCCAAATCGCCAGCAATTTCTACACTGCTGTGGTGTAGGGATCACCTTTCAAACTTGTAACCGATGTCCCACCACAAACTGAGGATAGGAGTTCACGGCTGTCAAAAGTTAAATGAGCCACATTGCTAGGGAATCGCCTCTGCCCGCAGGCAGGAAGAACATAAGTGTCTACCTTGAGGATTGGGAGATCTTGGAGTTCCAGCTGTTCAAGAATGTCATTGCCACATGTCTGGAAATTTTGTTGAACTATGGTATGGGGCAGAATGACGGTACCACTGCAAGAATTGAGGGAATGTTTTTCAAGTGACAGGAACAGTATCTATATGGGAAAGAAGAGAAAGATCAAGAGTTTGGGTAGCATTCTGTACAGTGATGATGCGCGTACCGCTCTTAAGAGCATGAAAAGAAATATCTTTACCAACATGGCGTAGGAGTGCCTTGCCAATACTGAGAAAAATAGGCGGTAGAGGAAGTCGGTCGTAAAGTGAAGAATTTAGTCCATTGTGCAGTCTGAAACTGAGCATGGAAAGGGAGTGCAGGATGTGTTGATCTTTTCTGAGAAGAACGAGAAGGTGGAGAAGTATCATCAGCAGGTAACTGTCTTTAGCGTTTAGGCATGGGACCAGAATTGTCAGACGCGGAATGGGCGGGCGATTCAAAAATTGCTGCACCGTAGAGGGAGAGGCCGGAATCATAGTCAAAGGAGAACAGAGGTCAGATAAATCAAAGGAGTCAGTCGAGACCTAAGTACCTGAAGTGGGTGAGGAAATAGCACCGGCAAGAGGTACAGAGGCATGAGGAGTGTCTGAAGAGTGGTCCAAAGATGAGGCGGGGTCAGAACGGAGTGCGGTATCAAGAAGGGGCCCGGGGGAATCAGGTTCATGGACTAGGGCTGCCATGGTTAGGTTACTTTTCTTTTTGTTCAAGAAAAAAAATAAATAAAAATAAAAAAAAAAGAATTAAAAAAGGGGGGACTGGGGAGGGATAGTTCCTAGGAGGAATGAAAGGGCCAGAAATCTCCCTCCGTGCCCAAGAGGACCTCAGCACTGCAAGTAACGTAGATGCAGCATGGAACCCATGCCATACCCTACCCATCATGCCAGTAAACTAGCAATCCCGGATAGCAACCTCACATCTGCCGAGCTACCTCGGTGGACAAAAGAGAGGGTGAACAGATATCCGCCACAAAGCATACCTCCTTCAGCCACCACCTCTGGAATCCGAAAGGTGGCTTCCAGAGATACACCAGTCGCCCTAAAGACACCCAAAGCCACTCTCCCGGATACTGGAGAAGGATCGGGACATCCCCAGGCGATCCAGATTCCACGGCAAACTACGCCACCGCCAAGAACCTCAATGGAATGGGATGGACCCCGTACCCTTTCCCCTACCTGGGAACTAGCGTGCCTGTGGGAAAAATCCCAAAGGCCAAAAAGGGGAAGGGCAAAAGGGAGGGGTGGGGAGGGGGAGGATGGGGAGGATGGGATAGGGAAGGGGGGATTGGGGGGTAATTAGGTTCGGTCTGAGGAAGGAGACAGACGGGTCTAATTCCTCAGACCAAGAGCCTCTTCACCACGCCAAGGAGCCCCCCTTGAAGAGGTTGTGAAAAATAAACCAGTGCTTAACATTTGAAACCAGTATCCCAATTTTCTGCATGGAAATCAAAATCCCAATTTGTTTAACGAAATTAGTAAAAAGTGTATGAATATTATAATATTTTATTTCTACAAGTAAATGATACAACTTGTACAGACCATAGCCGACATCAGTGACAATATAATAATTGTGTAATATTTTTCTTACAATTTTCCTGAATTTAAAGTATATATATGTACATACAGTAGACCGTTTAACAGTTTTGTTTGGCACGTTTTGGTCATAGCACTTGAAAAATTCTGGCATATTTTGGGATAACTCTTCGTAAAATCAACTTAGCACTGTTCAGTTTGCGGGAGGGGCAAAAATTTGGAATGCGTGTCGCCCACGGGATACACTCTGCTATATAGAATTTTCCCGTTTATGCAGAGCAATTCCCTCAAATTGAGTTTTGTCCACAGGATGCGATCCACACTAGTCTACTAACACCCGGGTACCTACTTACTGCTAGGTCAACATGGACAGCAGGTATCTAAAGCCAAGACTGACCTGACAGCTTCAGCAGAGTGAGGAACATGACTTGCCTTCTGTCTCCAGATAAGATTCCTGCCACCAACACGATACACTAGTGATTTTAAATGTCCTACTAAAATCATCCCTTCGGGAATGGCTCTTGATTCAGGAACTGGAGCTATCTTTTTTACTTTGTGCGACCCCTACTATAAGAATATAAGAAAGGAGGAACACTGCAGTAGTCTTGTTGGCCCATACTGGGCAGGTTCTTCACAAATCCAACCCACTAAAGAATATTTGCCCACAAACAGTACTTACCTAACTAATTTCTCTTATTCTATTTTGTGTGTAGATGCCTATGTATTATTTTATTTGGGATTCTTTATGTAGAATATTTGGTAGCACTGCAATTACTTCTCTGTATTGTGCCCGTATCTTCACGTATGTTATATTCTACACATTAAACATGGGTACGTGAAGGTGTCCCGTAGCTCGAACACTAGCGCATTCAGCTCACACACTGAGGTCTGGAGTTCGAATCTCCTCCAGTATGGCTGGAAAACATTAGGGACGTGTTTCCATTAGACACCTGCTGTCCCTGTTCACCCATCAGTTCAAAATGGGTACCTGGGTGTTAGTGGACTGGTGTGGGTCGCATCCTGGGACAAAACTGACCTAATTTGTGGGAAATGCTCTGCATAACAAGCGGCTTTCTGTATAGTAATGTCATTGATGTCAGCTATGGTCTGTATACCTTGTACTTGTAGTAAATAAAGATACTATACACTAGCAAGCGTGGGTACTCTATTACACTTTCCCTACAGGGACTCGCCACAGTGAGGTAATCATAATTGTTCTAAGCAAGTGACAAATAACTCAAGACTCCTTAAATCATGAATCACTATTAAATCTATTAAAAAAAAATGCCTTGAAACTTACATTAGTTAAAAGTAAAGATATGTCCTCTATTATACTTCCAACACGAAAAAGTATATAAAATCAATTTTGTATTATCAATGTATAAAGAAAACGAATCGAATAGGGTGCTAATTTTTATTCTGGTAGTGATGGTGAGGTTCGTAGATACAGACATGTTTACATGCAGCCAATTGCAAGGAATACATTTTCTTTTCCATCAGATTCTTAGTATTCTGCTATACGGGGGTTTACCCTATGTAACAGGTTTAAACAATCAGAAGTGTCTGAACGTGACTGATTAAAGGAAAGAGGACGTGCAACACAGTGTGGCGAAGCTGAACCATGTTGAGTGCTGTATATCGTGGGGTGATGAAATACTACTTATAGATCTGTCATGCTTATACTGCTATAAGTTTACCTATACCTATGCCTGTATCTTGTTCGTGAAATATTCAGTAGATACATAAATGTGTCTTACATCGGAAGAGCTTCAGTGAGAAGGGTTGGTGCTGGCAGGACACTTTACTAGAAAGAGCTCCCTGAAACAAGACATTTCAATATTTTTATTTACCATCTGTGTGAAAAAAAAAGGCAGATAATCCCTCATGCAGACAAAATTATTGCCCAGTATTATCTTTTTGAAAAGATGGGTGGGAGGCCAGATGGGCTTAATCATATTTTAAATGACTGAATCATAAGAGACAATACAAGTTATTTGAACATATCCTCGATATAATCAAACCCACATTTTTTTAAAAGGGTGGGCCGGTAGGCCAGCAGAAGGCCTCTGTCAGATGACCAAAAGCTCCAGCTGTGGATCATCATATGACTAAGACCCGCGTGAGGAAACACTGGTCCTGTTTCCAGACAAACTTTACCTAACCTAGGTGATAAATAGTTTAAAAACCAACAAGTTAAAGATTGAGACACTTATGCAAGATATGGGAATCTTTATTGAGGAAACGTTTCACCACACAGTGGCTTCCTCAGTCCAATACAAAGCAGAAAGGTGTAAGGAGGAGGAGTTTGAGGTAATCAGTCCCTCAGCCAGGAGTCGATGTTTTCAGTCCATCACCTTTCTACTTTACCTAACCTAACTTAGTGCATGTTGATATGCAGAGTAAATCTTCCAAATACGTACACAAAATTTTTGTGTATGGATCTGTTACTGTACTCAGCCAAATTATTACATCCATGAAGAATCTAAACCCATCGGGGCAATAAGGTGTTTGGGGACGGAGGGTAATCGGTAGATTTAAAGAATGGAGGGGGAGAGGTTTGCTCCAATTCCCTGAATCAAGAGTCCATCAGAGGGTATATAACCAGTTTAGAAAGACACTAAGCAAACACTAGTACACATTAGAAGTTTTGGGTAAAGGGATCATTGTCCCGTAATTTTACAAACATTATTACAGCACCTGGAAAATATGGGGAAATAATGTTTGATTCAGTGGCAAGACACCTATCTCCTAAGAACATACGAATGAAATAACACTGCAGGAGGCCTACTGGCCCATACAAGGCAGGCCCTTATCAAACCCTACCCAAGAATTTACACCAGTACCCACGGGAGTGTGTTTAGAAAGGTTCCTAAATATTTTCAACCTTATAGGTTTTCTATTTGTATCTAAAATATATTTATGAAGAATGTGGGTTTAACTTACCACAGGCACCTGGCTTGATTGATGGGTCGTTACATATCGCTATATTCAAGAAACACTGGTTAGAGTAAACCGTGCCAGTGCTGTCACAAACAGGTTGGTAGACCTCAGGACAAAACCGGGGACACTCCGGCTGTGTCACACCTGTGAAAATGCAATTATTAAAGAGGCAGTTTGGGCATTTAGAAAGGATAGTACAGAATAAGATGAAGCTAGTAGGCTTATGAAGAACACGAGTGGGTGTATTTGGGAATGAGTTGAACCTGCCTAGCATGAGTTAGTTTGCTGCACGTCTCTCAACCTGTACATTATGAGATAAATGTGATGGTAACATTGTGAGGTTGTCATGGTAATGCTGGAGTTGTATATATTTAGGTAGAATTACCGACAATATGTAAAAGGCCACAAGTACACCTAATGTGGCATTTTATCGTGGCAACGTTTCGCTCTCCATGAGCTTTGTCAAACCGTTACAAACAGTACATGGACACAGGGTATATATAGACAGAGTGAATTGTGAGGTGCGGAGGCGGGTACTAGCGGTAACGGTTTATCGTACGATGTGTCGTAATAGAGAACTGTATGGGAGGAGGTGGGAGAAGGATTTTTCGGAAGGGTATAGAATGTTAACGTTAGGTTTTCTCATCAATCTACGACTTGGGCTGAGTGAGTAAGGGGGGGGGGTTGGGTATTCCATACGGGAAGGGGGTTTTCAGGGGGACACAGCGGGGTCGCCTCCTGGGGAGGGGTGTGAGTGTAGGTGTATGTGGGTATATGAAGGTGTAGATGAATGGCATACATGTATGTAGCATGCAAGTGGGCACAGAAACCAAAGGTGATATCAAGTAATTACGTAGTACCTGAATGGAGAATTCTGTGTTTGATGTGTCAGGGTCGTCATGACCTTCATGTATTAAGTGTGAATGGTGTCAAGATTATAGTTTTAAGACCGTGAAGAGCTTTAGGGCTTATGTAGAGTGCGCGTTTATAGCCTTTATTGGGCATAAATCATGTGCGATAATTGTATCGCAATGAGAGGTTATTAAATTATGTTTGTGTTTAGTGTTGTGGGTTTTTAGCGAGTGTACTGTCTTTATTTTAACATTATATAATGTGCTCATCCAGTTGCTGCTAGATGGAACGATAATGACTTCCATAAATTTGTAATGCCTCGTTAAAAGTTTGTAATGGGACAGTATGGTTTAGTCTCTTACTTTATATAATGTGCTCAGCCGGTGGAAGAGGCTGTATTAATATTTAGTAATATTTGTTAATATTTATTTAGTATAAGTGTGAGGCTTAGGATTTGATTTTTGATTTAGGATTTGATTTTGATTTTTTTTCAATGCTTAAAAAGAGATTGTAGTGAGGCACGTATGTATGTGCTTAGGTACTTCTTATTGTATAGGGGTTAATTTTGGGAAGAGTATGTGATTGTTTTTAACTGAGATTGGGATGTAAGGTTATTACTCTGTTTATCTCCTGTGAAGGTTGTGAACCTTTGTCATATGTCCGTCATAGTATGTTAACTATACAAATCTGAAAGTTGTATATAGTTTATATTTTATATAGTTTATATAGTTATAGTTTATTTTGTTTATCCAGGTAAACCTCTTTTATGTCAATTACAATGTGTTGTTAATAATTGGCTAGTGTATGTTGTGTAGGATTGAGGATCCTACTGTATCCATTTTATATCTTAATTTAATATCAAGCTGTAAAGTTTTTAAATAAAATATAAAAAAAAAATATATAGACAGAGTATGCAGCAGCAGCTGTAGTAATACAATATGGTAGAACAATTAACTCACACATGAGTAATAGAACATAAAAGCTATGACTTGGGTAACAAAAATTGGTTAGACAAATATTTCTATTGGAGACTGGATTAGAGAAGGTCTGTTTCAAAGTTGATTGTTCTTCTACAACTTATATCACTACTGCTACAACAACCACCACTAGCATTGCACCTCACTAAGACTGTATATACCTTGCGTGTCCATAT
This sequence comes from Cherax quadricarinatus, assembly GCF_038502225.1. Taxonomy (NCBI): domain Eukaryota; kingdom Metazoa; phylum Arthropoda; class Malacostraca; order Decapoda; family Parastacidae; genus Cherax; species Cherax quadricarinatus. Next base: position 9,802,608 of record NC_091372.1, read on the forward strand.
ATTTATCAATACATGGACACACATTAGTTGTACTTGTGGCCTTTTAACGCCCAAGTTATTTAATCAATAATACACGCTGGCTATTCCAAAGTTATATTCATCCACAACTTACTCATAACCTAAATAAGCTTATAACAGACAACAAGGCATAATACCGTGATTAGAACAATTCACAACCCGCACATTGGAGAGAGAAGCTTACGACATTTCCAGACCCGAACTTTTGACATGGTCGAAGTGGGTTCGAAATGCCGTCGTATGTTTCTCTATGTGCGGCTTATTTAAGTTTATAATATCAGTGATCAAAGGTTAACAGGAAATTATTAGAATTTAGAGACAATATTGGAACAAGCGCATGAGATTACCAGCTAGTCCATGTACCCTAGTATCCAAAAACGTGCTATTTTTTTTTTGTTTACCTATTTCCCATGTGAACACAAGTAAAACGAGTGTATTGAAATCCAAGGCAAGTGGCAGGACTATGTTTCTGCTTCTTTGCTTCTTTCAACAAATCAGCCATATCCCACCGAGGCAGGGTAGAACACAAAGGAAACTAAATTTTTCTAACTTTAGTAATGTATACAGAAGGGGTTACTAGCCCCTTGCTCCTGGCATTTTAGTTGCCTCTTATGACACGCATGGCTTACGGAGGAAGAATTCTGTTTCGTTTCTCCGTGGAGATAAGAGAAAATAAACAAGAACAAGAACTAGTAAGAAAATAGCAGAAAACCCAGAGGGGTGTGAATATATATGCTTGTACATGTATGTGTAGTGTGACCTAAATGTAAGAAGTAGCAAGATGTACCTGAAATCTTGCATGTTCATGAGACAGAAAAGAGACCAGCAATCCTACCATCATGTAAAACAATTACAGGATTCCGTTTTACACTCACTTGGCAGGACGGTAGTTCCTCCCTGGGTGGTTGCTGTCTACCAACCTACTACCACAGGACGGTAGTACCTCCCTGGGTGGTTGCAGTCTACCAACTTACTACCACTGGACGGTAGTACTTCCCTGGGTGGTTGCTGTCTACCAACCTACTACCACTGGGTGGTAGTACCTCCCTGGGTGGTTGCTGTCTACCAACCTACTACCACAGGATGGTAGTACCTCCCTGGGTGGTTGCAGTCTACCAACTTATTACCACTGGACGGTAGTACTTCCCTGGGTGGTTGCTGTCTACCAACCTACTACTTAGAACTAGGTCACTACATACACTTAAGTATTACTAAGAATGTTCTGTTAGGAATCACAGACACCTGATGATTCATTACATATAGCTAACTTTCAGTTGACATTGGTTACCCATAAATGTTGCCAGTTGTGTCAAATTGGTAGTTTGAAGGGAAACACCTGGGACACTTCTGCTTTGGCACACCTGTTAAAATGCATTCAAATATACATGGATGCATTAAAACATACATGTACATGGATAAATGTACATTATATTTTAATGCATGCATGTACATGTATATATGTACTGTTGGCCGCACGCAACCCGATGGTCAGGTACTGACTAGGTGCCTGTCCAGTGCCTTCTTGAAAACAGTCAGGGGTCTATTGGTAATCCCCCTCAATTCGCTGCCTGACCACGGTAGAGTGCAGTTGTGCTCTGCACCCCTCTGCTGTTTTCAGGCGAGCTACCTCATTTCGTCACTCAACCTTCGAGTAGTGAGGACGTGCACTGCTGCTGCCCCTGGCGTTGATTAGTGGCAGTTATATTTTCACAGCATGGCGCAGGCAAGCCGGAGACGCATAAACACAGTTTGTGTTGAGCTTATCCGTGGGGCTGTGACAGGAACTTCTATGGACCTGCTACTACCTGCAATCATACGAGATACATATGGTATTGCTGACGAGGAGATATATGGAGTAGCGCTGAATGGCATGATGAGGATCTTTGTCAAGTTTAATTTGGCAAGTGTGTGAGGCGGTGGTAGACAAGTACCAGGAGGAAACTTTGACAGTTAACTCCGCTGTGACCGTGCGACTTCACGATGTTTCTCGCCATTACACATGGGTTAAGATTAGAAATGTGCCATTCGAGGCGGATGATTCTGACATCCGTCTTGCGATGGGCAAATATGGTACAGTACATATGGCCACTGTTGGGAAGTGGGCCACTGGGCCATACGCAGGGAAACTCGAAGGAATGTATTCTGTGAAGATGACGTTACGTTACCCTATTCCGTCGTACGTAGTGTTGCCAGAATTTCGTACCTAGGTGTTTGTGACATACGCTGGGCAACGCTGGACCTGTCGGTTATGTGGGTCATATGATCACCTAGCGGCTCTGTGTGGAAGGAGGCGTGGCAACATGGAACAAAGGCAACGACATACAGCAGTAGAGAAGGCTGAGGAGCAAGATTTGCCTTATGTGACTGCCTACACAAGGTGGGTCCTGGAGTGAGGAGGTCGAGAGAGCGGAGGAGATGGAGTCAGCAGGTGTGACGAGGGGGGGGGACACCCCTTCATTGAACGCAGCTCAGGTGTTGGAAGAGGACACCCCGACTGCGAGTGATAGCGATGTGGAAGACTCATTAGCCATGGCATTAAATGTGTTATTGGCTGACAAGAGTATTGGGAAGGTTGGGAGTCCAGATCTAGTTCTTGGGTCTGTTGTGGATCAGGGCGTGGAACAGGATCTGCGGTCTGTGCAGTGTGATAAGAATATTTTGATGCAAGCGGTGGAGGTGGAGGTCCACCGGGACAATGTATCAGACGACATGATGCAAGCAGAGGGAGCATCACGGAAGCACGCTGCTGCGCTATCTGACTCCGAGGACATGAACACGCCTGCTCAGCGCACTGGCAAAAAGTCCTGGGCGGAAGTTACGCAGAGAGGACACAGCGGCCCTAAGGGGCAGGAGTTGGTCAAGAGCGTTTCTAAAGGGGGGGGGGGAAGAGGGACCGAGGTGTCACGAAACGATCTGGTGGCAAGACAGTACCAGGGTCAAGAAGGAAAACCACTGTAAGCTTCAAGTGCATGACACTGAACATTAATGGATTGAGATCAGAGAGTGTGTGTATGGTTTAGTGAATATTTGGTGTGTAATAGTGTTGACGTGGTGTTCGTGCAGGAACACAACTACAGACCAGGTTATGAGTTGAAGGTGAATGGGTATAATGTGTATGTGGAGCATGCGATAAGGTTGAAAGGAGGAGTTGCCATCCTGGTAAGGGAAACTAGCCCGTTCGTAGTGAGACATTGTGAGGGTGGGGAGGGGAAGGTGATTCGTGTAGATGGGTGGTGGGGTAGGGTACAGAAGAGTTTGGTGTGTGTGTATGGTCCGGCAGAGGGAGATGTGCGCATTAAGAATAAATTTGTGAAGGATGTCCTAGTATATTATTTGTGTGCTTTGCCGGGTGTAGCTGTAATTGGTGGCGACTGGAATTGTGTGATAAGGCGTAAGGATGTGGAACCTAGAGGGGCAGGGTATTGTTTGGGGATTTTGGGGGAATTATTAAATGGAGTGGGGTTAATGGACGTTGGAGGGGGGTGAGGTTGTAGAACATACTTTTGTTAGACGTGGATATGCGGGAAGACTGGATCGATTGTATGTGCCCCGAACAGTAATAGTGAGCAGTGTGTGTGTGGTGGACGCGGTTTTTTCGGATCAGAGGAGTAATGGTGGACCTAGAATGGGAGGGATTGCCTAGAAGGGGTCATGGTTATTGGAAGTTAAATGTGAAGCTTTTGCAGGGTTAGGAATGTCGTCAGTCTTTTGCGCAATTGTGGGAACGGTTGGTGGATGAGGCGCCGGGGGATGATGAACTGGTAAATTGGTGGGATTTGGTGGCTAAAAATCGTATCAGAATAATATATTTGTCGTGGGAGGGAAGATAATCGGTTAAATTATGGGTTTCAAAGATATCTTGAAGGGCAGCTGCGTGACTTCTGCAAGAGGAGGAGCAAGCTATCCAGTGCAGGACATTGAGGGTTTAAAGGAGAGTATTAAGGTATTACAAAACGAGCGTTTTGATGGTGTGCGAATTATGGAAGGATTGGAACAAGTGCTATGGGGTGATCGGCCGTCGGCTTGCGTGTTAAGAGGCCAGAGAAAGAGGAGAGTGACGATGGAGATGATGGGGTTAAACGTACATGTAGGGATGGAAGGGTATAGAGTGGGTCAAGCATTGGTAACGACAGAGGGTATGAGTGGATATGTAGACGCTTGGTTTAAGTCATATACGCAAAGCGTGGGCTTCCGTGAGGTGGCATTGAGGGAAATGGGAGAGTATGTGCAATGTGAGCTTGATGGTCAAGATCGGGTGACATTAGGTGGGCCGATTACGGAGTGTGAGATTCGGCAGGCATTGTCAGGAGTGAGCTTGGGAAAGGCGCCAGGTATAGACGGACTGCCAAATGATTTCTATGTAAAGAATTGGGGGGGTTCCGAGGGTTTTTTTTAGTAAGGCTGTTTAACATACTTAAGGCGGCTGAGGTAATGGGAGAGCAGCAATGGACGGCCGTTGTGGTGTTGGTACCGAAAGGGGAGAAGTCAACGGTAATGGATTATCGGGCACTTTCGCTTATGTGTGGAGATTATAAGTTGTTTGCGAGAATATTAGGGAACAGAATCAAGAGGGTAATAGGCAAGGTAATTGATAGGGGGCAATATGGGGTGCCAGGAAGGTCGATGTATGAAGGGCATGGCATGATTCGAGAATTTATAGAGAAACGGGGGGAGTTGGGTGATGGAGGTGTATTGGAGTTAGATTGGAAGGCTGCTTATGATAGTGTAGAAAGGGAAGCGTTATGGAGGTTCATGCGTTGGCAAGGTTTTGGGGAAGAAATATCTTGGGCAAAATTATTGTATCAGGGGGCATCGATGAGGGTGCAGGTTAACGGGAGGCTAGGAGTTAAAATACAGATGCGACGGGGACTGTGCCAAGGCTGCCCACTATCACAAATATTGTTTGAGTGTATACAGGATCCATTTTATAGGGCCATTCGGAGGTGTGTTGCGGGAGGTGGGGAGGGTACTGACCGGGGGGAGGGGGGGGCTGGTATCGTAGGTTATGTGGATGACACGACTGTTTTGGTGAGAGGTAATGGGGATTTGCTTAGGGTGGGTAAGGTGGTGGATGTGTTTGGGGAGGCTTCAGGTATGAAAATTAATGTTGAGAAGACTAAGTTTCTAGACCTAAGGGATAGTACAAATGGGGATGAGGTGGTAGGGGGTGGGTGGGTGGAAGGTGGTGGATCAACTAATGATATGTGGGATAATTTATGTGAGAAATACACGGGTGGCTCAAGAGGTGAATTCGGTGAGAATAGTGGATGGAGTATTGAAAAGACTTGGTGGTTTGAGGGCGGCGCAACTAACGCTGCATCAAAGAGTAATAGTGACGAACGTGCTATTGTACAGCAAGATATGGCATGTCGTTGTCATGTACCCGCTGATGAGACGTGAGGTGAAACGTTTACAACATGGGGTTTTTAGGTTTATATGGGGATCGGGCTGCGAATGGTTAAGTAGAGCGGTGTTAACACTTCCGGTCAGTCGGGGAGGGCTGGGACTTTTACCTCTGGAAAAAAGGATGATGAGCGTGTACCTAAAACGAAGTTATACAAGGGAGGGGGCGGGAGGGGTGGTGGACTTGTGCGAGTAAGTAAGGATATGCAACGGTGGTGGGGGGGTAGGGATTTAATAGTTGGCGAGGCCATGTTGAGGTTATTAATGACAGTGAGGGATCCGTAGTGTGTTAAATTGCGGGTCCTCGAAGGAGTGGAAGGTAGGTCAGTGGTGGCTGCTGTTGAAGGGGGCATACCCTATGTATGCGTGGAACGAAATATGGACGCGTCTAAAACAATTACGTGTAAAACCGGGTGTTCGGGAGGTAATGTTTAGATTTTTACATGGGATTTTGCCGTCTGGGGTTGTCCTATTCAATAGGAGGATAAGGGAGGGAGGGGAATGTAGAGCGTGTGGAAGCATGGAGACAATTTTGAATGCGGTATATTTTTGTGACTGTATAGAAGTGGTGCGGGTCTGGTTAGGAAAGGTGTTCAGGTTAGTGGGTGGGGGAGGGTTGCAGGTGTTGCGGGCTTTAAGTTTGGATATAGGTGGGGTGAGTAAGATGGTGGAGAATGCAGTGGCGTATTTGGTCACGGATTTTATATATACGTCATGGGCCATGAGGGAGGTGGGCGTGGATGAGAGGATAAAGGTGTTAGCTGCGACATTTTACAGAACTAAGTGTCGTAATGGGGAAATTTATGGAGGGAGTTGGGAGACTGCTTTTACTGAGGGCTATCGGAGTTTTAGGTCGAGGGATTTATGGGATTTACGTGCAATGTAAGGGGTCGCGGCGGGCTGGCTTCCCGATAAGGACAGTGTGAAAGGGATTAGTGTGGAAGAGAATGAATATAGTACTGAGACATAAGTGCCTTTGACTGTGTGATGAGCGGGTTGTGTGTTGTGAACGATACAAGTTCTTCAATTTAATTATTAATTATGCAATTGACAAAGGACGACAGACGTCGTAATGTGATGGAATATTATATATCTGCAACGAAATTATTGGTATGTGTGTAATGAAATGACAATGTGGGTGCACTGTGTGAATGCGAAATATATATATATATACACGAAGTATTGCGTGTGGTAAGAAGGCATCAGTATTTATCGACGTGTGAAGGTCATGCACTGTTATGTTTTGTGCTAACAGACTTGCATCTTAGTAGTGGTTTTAATGATATGGGTGAAATATTTTTAGAAAGCTTGACTTATCCTGTTTTCTTAATACATATTGTTTTTTCATGGGAGCTCTATAGAGCCCGTAGGTTTTTTTTTTTTATATTTTATTTAAAAACTTTACAGCTTGATATTAAATTAAGATATAAAATGGATACAGTAGGATCCTCAATCCTACACAACATACACTAGCCAATTATTAACAACACATTATAATTGACATAAAAGAGGTTACCCATATACACACAAACTTTTCCATATAACATACTATGATAAACAAAATAAACTATAACTATATAAACTATATAAAATATAAACTATATACAACTTTCAGATTTGTATAGTTAACATACTATGACGGACATATGACAAAGGTTCACAACCTTCACAGGAGATAAACAGAGTAATAACCTTACATCCCAATCTCAGTTAAAAACAATCACATACTCTTCCCAAAATTAACCCCTATACAATAAGAAGTACCTAAGCACATACATACGTGCCTCACTACAATCTCTTTTTAAGCATTGAAAAAAATCAAAATCAAATCCTAAATCAAAAATCAAATCCTAAGCCTCACACTTATACTAAATAAATATTAACAAATATTACTAAATATTAATACAGCCTCTTCCACCGGCTGAGCACATTATATAAAGTAAGAGACTAAACCATACTGTCCCATTACAAACTTTTAACGAGGCATTACAAATTTATGGAAGTCATTATCGTTCCATCTATCAGCAACTGGATGAGCACATTATATAATGCTAAAATAAAGACAGTACACTCGCTAAAAACCCACAACACTAAACACAAACATAATTTAATAACCTCTCATTGCGATACAATTATCGCACATGATTTATGCCCAATAAAGGCTATAAACGCACACTCTACATAAGCCCTAAAGCTCTTCACGGTCTTAAAACTATAATCTTGACACCATTCACACTGAATACATGAATAAGGTCATGACGACCCTGACACATCAAACACAGAATTCTCCATTCAGGTACTACGTAATTAGTTGATATCACCTTTGGTTTCTGTGCCCACTTGCATGCTACATACATGTATGCCACTCATCTACACCTTCATATACCCACATACACCTACACTCACACCCCTCCCCAGGAGGCGACCCCGCTGTGTCCCCCTGAAAACCCCCTTCCCGTATGTAATCCCCAACCCCCCCCCCCTTACGCACTCAGCCCAAGTCGTAGATTGATGAGAAAACCTAACGTTAACATTCTATACCCTTCCGAAAAATCCTTCTCCCACCTCCTCCCATACAGTTCTCTATTACGACACATCGTACGATAAACCGTTACCGCTAGTACCCGCCTCCGCACCTCACAATTCCCCCTCCCCCTCATCACCCACGATATATATATATAATCCACTATTATATAATCCAAAGCTCGTATAACACTCTCATCGAACCCTCCCACATCTAGGCTTAGTGCACGCAGAACCGACACCCCTCTGCCCCCCACCCCCTGTACTACCCTACTTAACCAATACCTAACACCCTCCAGTTCCCCACAAAAGTATACAGCATGGAACGCCGTCTCATCCTCCCCACAGATTCCACACCTTCCGCCCACAATTACCCCTCTGGTTCTTAAAACCTCCCCCGACGGTAGTATGCCATGCAAAAAACGATACATTACCTCCCTTACCCTAGGCTTTAACTTCAACCTGCTAAACCTATACCAAATGCTCGTCCATGCGTACATGGGGAACAATCCCTCAACTGGTACAACAATCCTGTCTGCAAGCAGCTTACACAAAACCCCTACTCGAATTTTCCTGGGTTCTCTAACCAACATCAAAGCCCTCAAAATAGTTTCACATTCCCTCAACTCCACACCACCATACAACTTACCCAACCTATCATGTACTTTTCCCAGCTGCCCTCCACTCACACCTTCGCGCAGAACCTCCCATTTAAGAAACACACATTTAATCCTCCTCAGATCCATCAACCCCAACCCACCCTGGCGCACAGGTAACATTACAACCTCTCTCCTCAGCCAATCGCACCTTGAACCCCACAAAAAGTTAAACACTCTTCTCAGAATTCCCACAATCGCCGTCCCTGTTAATGGGAACACGGCTGCTACGTGCCAAACCTTACTATACAATAATACGTTTATAACAATCACTCGTTGCACGAGAGTCAGATGATGAGGTCGCAATGCACCCAGACGCCCCTGAATCCTTTCCATTAATCTATTCGAGTTTTCCTCCCGAGCAGCTTCCAAATCACCCTTATAGGTGATACCACAAATTTTTAAAGACACCGTTTGTTTTCTCACAACGTTACATCTCCCCCCCCCCGTCCACCCAATCACCCAACCCCATGATCATTGACTTCTCTCTATTTACCTGCATCCCTGTTGCATTTCCGAACTGTTGCACAACAGCATCCAAAACACCCAACGTCATCCCCTCCCGAACCAGGACTGTTGTATCGTCTACGTATCCTATTATTCCCGGCCACACTTTCCCTACCCCACCCCCCCTACCTCCACTCGTGTCACATACACAACGTTCAACCATTCTATAGAAGGGGTCCTGAATGCACGCAAACAACATTTGTGACATGGGACACCCCTGCCTAAGTCCCCTACCCATTACAATCCCCTCCAAGCATCCATTAATCTGTACCCTCATCTTGGCACCATTGTACAACGTGGTTACCCAATTAACTATTTCATCCCCATAACCCTGCCTCCTAAGTATAGCTCCCAATGCTCCTCGTTCCACCCTGTCATAGGCCCCCTGCCAGTCTAAAGCCAACAACGCCGCCCTCCCTCCCCCCCCTTTTGACTCCACAAAACTTCGCAGTATTCCATGACCCTCAATCATCGACCTTCCAGGCAAACCATACTGCGTTTTCGAAACCACTCTCCCTACCACACATTTGAACCTATTACCCAAGACTTTAGCGAACAACTTATAATCAGCACATAACAGGGATATGGCACGGTACTCCTTGAGGGTGTGCTGCCCCTTACCCTTCTGGACCAACACTACGACTGCTGTTGCTTGCTTGTCCCCCATCACACCCTTCTCCTTCATCTGATTAAATAACCTACCCATGAAACCCCTTATCACCTCCCAATGTTGGAGATAAAATTCAGCCGGGAGACCGTCTATTCCCGGTGCTTTGCCTTTCCTCATTCCCCTTAAAGCCAACTCTATTTCCTCCTCTGTTATTACCCCCCCTAAAGCCTTTCTATCACTATTCCCTAAATTACAAGTCACATACTCACACACCTTCTCTAAATCCACATTTCCCACCTTCCCACTTGTCCAATACCCTTCATACCATTTATCCGCATACACACACATTCCTTTTGTAGTTAGTATCTCCTGACCCATTCTATAACCCCCCGCCATCTCGTGTACCTCTAACCTCGGAATAGCTGTAACCTGCTGTCTTTGTTTTTGACGTCGCAACACACACGCCGATGGTTTGTCACCCCAAAGCACCTCCTCTACCCCTGCCTGCACCCTTACCGCTTGAAACCTCTCATTTTGTAACTCCCTCAGTCTCCCCTTGACCTCGACAATTTCATCCATAGGATAGTTGCCCCCCACAGCCCCCTTCTCATAACAGCCCCTTAACCTGTCCTCCAGATAATTTGAAAGCCCATATTTAAAATCATTTATACGTTTGCCCACCCCCACATAATATTTCCTAATCCTTTCCTTGGCAACACAATCCCACCATTGTACGACATCTTCCACTCCCTGTGCCTCCTCACTAAGCTCGTTCCATAGGACAGAAAATCCCTCTAACCCCTCCTCATCACTCAATGCACTTATATTTAATTTCCAGTAACTCCTGTATATTTCTGCAAGCGCCTCCCACCCAACCTCCAACACTGCTCTATGATCTGACCATGCAACTTCAACAGTTTTGAAAGCTCTCACTACAACCCCGTGAGAAAGATACACTATCTAACCTCGCTGCATACCCTCTCCTAACAAATGTATGCTCTGTCTCCCACGCCCCCCCCTCGAATGCATCTCTTAACCTAATATCCCTCAATAAATCTCGTAGGGCCACCGACACATAACCTGCCCCTTTTGGTTCCACATCAGCCCTCCTAATGACGCAGTTCCAATCACCTCCTACTATTGCCACCTCCGGTAAAGCACGGAAAAAAAACACAAGGTCCTCGCACACAAACTCCTGCTTCACCTGTACATTATTCTCTGCAGGCGCATATACACTAATAAAAGCCACACGTTTTCCCATCCACAAACCATCTACGCGCAACACCCTTCCCCCTCCCCCCCCCTCACTTCTCTGCAAAACAAACGGGCTCGCCTCCCTAATTAAGATACCCACCCCCCCTTTCAAACGGGCAGATGGCAGGGTTACCACCTGAAACCCCTCCATCTCCAACACCCTACCCTCCTTAAAATTGTGCTCCTGTAGGAACACAACATCCACTCTAAATTTATTCAGAAACTCTCGAAACCATTCTCTCTTTACACTATTACACAAACCATTAACGTTTACTGTCATACACCGGAGGCCTATTAGAGTTTCCACCCCTGCCTCCTCTCTTCACTCTTCCGATGGCCACCAGAACGTGTGGGACCACTTGTCACCTGCACACTTCCCTCTCTCCCCCCCCCCCCTTCTTTCGGTGCCTCCTGTCATGGCCACCACTACCTTCACCTTCTGCCCATATTTGCTTCCCAGTCCTCTGCGCTGGCGTTAGGACATCATCTGAATCCGATGCAGCGGCTCTCTTTCTTGTGACAGGCGCATCCTCCATGGCTTGGTCTGGGGATGCCTCACAATGGACCTCTACCTCCACTGTACACAGTGACAAAGATCTCGGTGACACCTCAGTCACGCTGTCACTCCCTTCGTCCGAATAGTTCTGTTGTTGATGCCCCACAGCCTTCACCTCATCTTCTACTACCCTGCCAGGAGCAGCCACCTCCTCAGGCGGTGACAAGGACTTCAGAACCTCGGCTAATTCCTCCTCAAGTTCCAACACTTCCTCCTGTACTTTTTGCTCAACTCTATCCACTGGAAGTGTGTCTGGACCAGGTAACTGGTCAAGGGCCTCACCCTCTCCCCCAGCCTTATACGCCTCATCCACTATCTCGCTCCATAGACGACCACGCCCTCCTTCACGTCGTTGATCAACACCTGCTTCCCCTGGTGTAGAAGCGGATGTCTCCGCCTCTGGGCCAGGAGCTCGTTGCCGCTTCCCACACTCCGCCGCTATGTGATCATATTCCCCACATAGTCGGCAGGTACGCCTTTGCCCCACGTATGACACCATGACCTGTGTCCTGAATTCCTTTAGGTACACGTAAGACGGTATGGGGTGTCGCAATGACATTTTTAGGTTAAAAGTGCCCTCCGGCATACCTGTGTAGGCACCCGACACCCACTTACCATGCTGGGCCAAATGAACAGTTCCGTATTCCTCAAATACGTTTCTGATATCTGCCTCATCCGCCTATCCCCCTTATATAGGCTGGGAGGCAGTTAAACAGTCTTGGGCCTCTCACAATGTACTGTGTTATGTCTTATCGTGCTAGTGACACCCCTGCTTTTCACTGGGGTGAATGTTGCATCGTCTGCAGAGTCTTTTGCTTTCATAGGGAGTGATTTTCGTGTGCAAGTTTGGTACTAATCCCTCTAGGATTTTCCAGGTGTATATAATCATGCATCTCTCCCGTCTGTAGGGAGTACAGGTTCAGGAACTTCAAGCGCTCCCAGTAATTGAGGTGTTTTATCTCCGTTATGTGCGCCGTGAAGGTTCTGTACATTTTCTAGGTCAGCAATTTCACCTGCCTTGAAAGGTGCTGTTAATGTGCAGCAATATTCCAGCCTAGATAGAACAAGCGACCTGAAGAGTGTCATCATGGGCTTGGCATCCGTAGTTTTGAAGGTTCCCATTATCCATCCTGTCATTTTTCTAGCAGATGTGACTGATACAGTGTTATTGTCCTTGAAGGTGAGATCCTCCGACATGATCACTCCCAGGTTTTTGACATTAGTTTTTCGTTCTATTGTGTGGTTGGAATTTGTTTTATACTCCGTGGTTGGATGGATTAATATTTATTGAGTAACCCACTCAGGGTAACCCGAAATATTGCGCATAACTGTGGGCTTTCTGAACGCAGAACTAGAAAGTAGTCTTGGCAGAATATGTTGACATCGCAGTTCAGATGACCATGCATACTGCAACATTCCTACCCATCCTTCAGAGTGCAGGCACTGTACTTCCCACCTCCAGGACTTAAGTCTAGCTAACAGGTTTCCCAGAATCCCTTAATAAATGTTACCTTGCTCACACTCCAGTAGCACGTCGTCATAGTTTAATATTTTCATTATGCACCCCAAGCTCATCCTGTGGGTGATAGTCAAAAGGAGTACATTGGTACTTAATGGGTCAAGGGACTGGACTGCAGAGTTCTGATAGCTAAACAAGTTACAGTGGTAATGAACTACACACGTCTATATCTCTTTACAGTAGTAACGAGTCAGTCATAGAAACCAGTTTTCCCCACTTACCTGAATTTAAACACACTCATACAAGTCTGCTCATTCCCGTAACACTCAAAACACCTATCAGGGACGACCCTCCCCTTTCATTGAACCCCAGAATAACATGTTTTTGGCCATCCTCTTCTGCTCAATCCTCTAATTGCTCAAACCACCTCAACCACCCATCCCATCTCTGCCTCCAGCCACCTCCTCGTCTCAATGTTTAAAACCCATCCCTCATACCTGTATTAAAGTCTTGGTACTACTAGAGTATAAAGTACTCATGATTAGGCTCTACAAAAGGAAAACAGATGCATGGTGCAAAAGCATAATATCCTTGAAATTGTCTTATGTGATATCTAGAAATGTTATTTTTTTTTCTCATCCCCATTTACCTGTTACCTAAATGTATTTATGGAAACATAATACCGAGAACATGCAGTTACTAACCACAGACACCTGGCCGGATGGATGGGTCATTACATATAGCTACGTCCAGCACACACTGGCTACGATACACCTTGCCAGTGCTGTCGCACACAGGCTTGAACTTGAGGGTACAAACCTGAGAACACTGTTGTCGGTTACCTGTCAAGACAAATACATTAATAAAACAAAAACCACAAACACAAAAACACACTGGTATCAACCTTGGCAGGTTTATAGGATGCTTAGAGATTTTAATACGAGCCGTTGATGGTAGTATACAAATAACAAGCACATGACAAACACCTGGTGACTGTTCGGTCTGATTTGGACCATTAACTAGTCACTAGTTAATGATCCAAGTCTGACCGAAACGTTGTTTGTCTCCTAAGTGCGGGTTATTTGTGTATTGTTCCAGTCACGGTAGATCATTCAGCACTACTGGAAATAAATACATTATTATTATTATTATTATTAAAATCAAGGGGGAAGCGCTAAACCCGGAGGATTATACAGCGCCTAGGGGAGGATGTGGAAGGCATTCAGGCTTAATTCGGGGAACTGGAGCACAGATCCAATTCCCTAAATCAAGAGCCTCTCACCAACATCAAGGAACCTTCCTTGAGGGGGGAAATAAATACAAGAACATCAAAGGTAAACCTTAAGAACTACTAGCATAAATAAAACATTACACAAATAGCAATCAGCGAAGAGGCGGGGCCAGGAGCTGTGAATCGACCCCTGCAACCACAAATAGGTGAGTACAAATGCCATCACAAAGCATAAAATCAGCCAAAAAATTCCATTGAAGTGTTAATGTCCGACGACTGTCATAGATTCCTACAGGCTGAGGGACTGACTGCCACCGTTCTTCTCGTAAACCGTCGCCTGACTGAAAAGGGTAAAGTTGTTGGCACTTAAAATGTGTTCCACACTCCCCAAGCTACACAGGGGTGCAGAAATACCGGTTAACAGGTGACTAGGGGGGGCGAGACCCCTTAAGGAAGGTTCCTTGAAGCTGGTGAGAGGCTCTATCTAGGGAATTGGTTCTGTGCTCCAGGTCCCTGAACCGAGACTGAACACCTTCCTCCCCCACCTTCCCTTACAGGCGCTGTATAATCCCTACGGGCTAAGCGCTCCCCCATGATTATATGGGAAAAAACATGCGCGCTTGACGCTCCATCGAAATGACTTCCTGGAGGGCCAAACACCCCATTTCCTGCCGGGGAGATTGTGACATTGTAGGGTCCACTAGGCTCCCTCTACTTAAAGGGCATAGCTATTACGTAGGAAGAACAAACTTTGGGGGGGGGGGCGTAGTACAGGGCTTGGGAGTTAATTAGGTTCAATCCAAGTCGAGAAGAAAAATTCCTTCGTTCAAGGGCCTATCACAGGCATCAAGGCACCTCCTTAGAGGACATATCTACGTGTATCAAGTACAGCAATGTCACAGAGACGGAAGCCTGGTAAAGAACAAGCGGGTAACAGGAGGAGATTACTAGGCGGAGCCGGATTTAGTCATGTGGAGACACCGGCTCTTTGGCAAACCCAGTTTGTTGGTACTCCCCCCTTAATTAGTATTACTGCTACTAAATGTAACAGCAGCATTTTGCACTTCAAACAAATAATCGTGGCCCAGATAACATATGGGAGCCTATCTGTCCGATAGGCTGTTTTGAAATTAGGAAAATGAACTAACTACTAGGTTAAGCAAAAGATTTATTTTAAACAATTTAACAATTATCTTTTACAACACATGCCAATGATAAAAAATACAGGTTGAAGCGAAAGCAAAATTGTTTGAGTGGCAAATACTTAGATTATGCCTTTCAAATTAGTTCTTCCTGGGTATATTTAAAATGCTCAGTGGTAGCCATTAAAAGACATAGATGCATCATTGTTCAGATATACTGTTTAGGTAATACGTATGGCATTTTTTTTAAGTGATGTCTAATGTGTTGGAGAGCCCCCTGGACAATTGCCCTGGTGTAAATTGGGCCCTACTAAGTGTTGTCTTTATTTATAATGGGGTTTGGAACCTACCTCCGGTGAGGTGAAGAATATTTAGTCATATGTCGACTCCTAACTGGAACCCCAATAGAAATAAGTCACTGACTTTTTTGGGTTATCTTAGGTTTTTACACATACGCTGCTATGCATGATAATCTATGTAACTAGTTGTGTATACCTGAATAAACTTAAGACTTGCCAGGGGGACGTTTGTCCTGTGTAGGGGGGAAAGTGACATCTTCAAAGACCAGAGCCAAGTTTTATAGAATACAAGGGACACTAAGGGCATATTTGCAAATTTCGGAAAAAAAAAAAAAAAACCCGACTGCATACCATAATATTTTTAGTTTGTAAACAATGGTAGTTCAATAAAATGAATGAAGATGCAACAATAGGTGTTACCTGGTGATCCCGTATCTTTGGGAACACATTTTAAGTACCCACAACTTTACCCTTTTCATGAAAGACACTTGTGCAACACTTATCTTTATTGTGGAAACGTTTCACCAACCAGTGCTCCTCAGTCCAATACAGAGAAGAATGGTTGAGGATCAGCAGTACAAGGTAATCAGTCCCTGAGCCTGAAGATGTGACCAGTTATCATTCTAGAGTACAGTATGTGTGTGGATTAGCTTATATATTGTAGACCAACTTCCACCTGTGGAAGTGTCCAAGGTGTCACCGTCTACAACTGCTTCACCTCCCCTGTCTACATTGCTGCACAAGCGTAATTCATCATCCTGTCGGTTCTCTGATTTATCTACATTACCCATTTCAATCAGGCGGTTGTTTAAAAAATAAGAATTCAGAACTAGAACTTACGAGTCTGAACGCTGATATACAGCACCTGAAGCACCACCAGTACCAGAAATACTCTTGACACCATCTTCACGACCTGGAATTTAGTTCAACACGTTAAACAAGTAAGCAAACTTTACATAATTAAGACATGTGCGACGTTTGCATATCTGTTGTCGAAAAGTAGACAGGTGGTGAGGGTATTTTGAGAAGCGATCAGTTCCTCAGCCTTGATAGGGATGAGGGGGGGTCCACTACCTTAACCCGAAGGAATGGCTACCTATCAAAGCTGAGGGACTGATCACCTCAAAATTATTTGACTGAAGAGGCCTGCTTAGACATTAAAAACATCTTACTCATCAAGTTGTCCGTATTACACACAAAATTAATCAATATTTAATTATCAAAGGGAAGCAATAAACCCCTAGGGATCATTCAGGGCCTCAGGAATATGGAAGGCAATCAGATCGATCCAAGGGGAGAACAGGTCAAATTCCTTGGATCTAGAGCCTATCACCAAGATCTAGGCACACCTCTCTTACATAAATTAAAAAAAAAACGCTTTTGTAATCTGGACACGTTTCGCGCACCCGGAGTTTTAAATACAATCAACTGATAAAGCTTCTGGTGAGCGAAACATTGCACTGATAAAGCCCATCCCTCCCCTCATTCCTTCCCTTCAAAACATCACGATAAATTAAAAAAACAGACGAAGTACATTGAAAAAGGAAACAGGAGAACAGCTGTCTTCTTCCAATATTTTTTTCCGTGTTCCCATAAATAAATCTCAAGTTAAATGGGACAGCAAAATTTAAAAATGAAAAAATAAAACAAATATATATATACCACAAAATATATATACGAATATATACAAATGTTGATATACATACATTTACATAATATATATCATTACTAACAGCAATGTAATTATTGGTCATTAATTATTTTAAGCCAGTGGAAGGCCTCGGTCAGATGACCAAAAGCTCTTGCTGCTAGTCATCATACAACTAAGACCCGCTTCAGGAAACATTTGTTCCTGTTTCCTGACAAATAAAACATCATCAGCCAATGTTTGAACTTCTGCATTTAAGTTAAAGTTCGCAGTCATGAGGAAAGCGTTAAAACTGTAGGGGTAACACTGGTGAATTTGAGGTGATCAGATCTGATAGAAGGAAAGGGAAGGGTAGCTCCAGTTCCTTGGATCACAGGAGATCAACAATGTCACTATGGTCACCATAAACAGTCACTAGTCAGCCAAAGTCACTATAGTTATAGAAATAGTCCCAATAGTCACCATTAGTCACTATAATCACCATAACAGTCACTAGTCAGTCACTATAGTCACCATAGGTATACCTGGAGTCACCATAAACAGTTACCACAAGACACTAAAGTCACCATAACAGTGAACAACACAGTAGTCAACACAGACATTCAAACATCCCAAAAAACTAATCATTAAACACAACCTGTACACGATCATAACCTACATAATGCATCATAAAGACTAAACTTAACCAGAAAGCCAGGAACGATTTTCCTTAAGCAGAGTTACCTATGAGAACGGAGTGTAACACCTCCTCTTGCAGTGTCCAGGAGGTGACTGAGTGCTCAACCCAGCTGCCTGGGGCTTTAATGCTCGTGATGTCACTTCCAGGTGTTGGATTTACCTATAATTTTTGTGTAGGAAATGATAGGGCTAAAGTTTATTACTGACAAATTTCTCATGTATTGTAAGGGGCTGTCTAGACTCGCAATATAACCCTACAAAAATACCCATGTAATACAGATTTACACAAATCCTCACAAATGGGGTCCAATGACGACTTACCTTGGGATCAGTTGCAAAGCCGGAGTTATTCCTAGATGTCTATCTCACCCGAGGACGATTGAATCACTTATAATTGCACCGGTAGCCTTAAGTCATGAATTAACATAGGAATTATCTTATGTTCTCTTCTCTCGTGATAACACGGCTGGGCCCTTCAGCTATCCCTTAGGAAATATATCCATATCCCTCATTATGTGGTATCCATACCCCTTGGGGGTAAGGGAGTCGATTTAACAATTTGCTGTTAGCTTATAAATATAAATAATGAAACCCTTATGATTTTCTTTCAGCTATTTTGTTCTTATATAACTTAATCCCAAAGGTTATAATTCTAACCATAATTTTTGAAAGGGTGGAGAGGTAAGCCAGCGGAAGGCCTCGGTCAGATAACCAAAAGCTCCAGCGTCAGGAAATGCTTGTCCTGTTTCTTGACAAATCTTACCTAAGCTAAGCTAGCTATACATATGTAAAGCAAACCCAAGTTGCTGACATCTGTTAAAGTCATACTGGTACCTAACAGGACTGGTGGTGGTGATGATTTAGACAGTCTGGCGGAGGAGGTATGGGCACATACTGGGCAATCCACTGGGGGTTCTGAATTCGTAAAAAGGTTAAGAACCTCTGGCTTAGTGACTAAGACCTAAAGACATCCGTGGAAGGTGTTGTAGGACTATAGAGAAAAACAACATCGGTACTTAAGCTAATTACTCTTACATTCCTGATTAAACTGTCTGAACTAAAATTTTAGACTACGTTCTAGCTTAATAATAATAATAATAATAATAATAATAATAATAATAATAATAATAATAATAATAATAATAATAATAATAATAATATAATAATAATAATAATATAATAATAATAATAATAATAATAATAATAATAATAATAATAATAATAATAATAATAATAATAATAATAATATCTATTTTTTACAAGTACATGTACAAGGTATACAGACCATAGTTGACATCAATGACATACTACTATATAGAAAGTCACTTGTTATGTTGAGCATTTCCCACAAATTAGGTCAGTTTTATCCCAGGATGCGACCCACACCAGTCCACTAACACCCAGGTACCCATTTTACTGATGGGTGAACATAGACAGTCGGTGTAAGGCAACACGCCTGATGTTTCCACCTCTTGCCGGGAATCGAACCCGGACCCCTCACCGTGTGAAACGAGAGCTTTTGCCTCCAGGCCTGGGGTCACCGTACCAACTAATTTACAATCAAGGACCCCCAATATAAATCACTGACTTTTTGGGGATTATCCTGGGTAATATACACATATGTTACCATATATGATAATTGCCCATATTCACACCTGTACATAAATAAGCTTAAGTCAGAAGTTTAACTTCGTCTCAACACTTCTCAGTGGCTAGCGAGTCCCTCTCTAAACCAACCACCGTCACAATGTGTCGTTACACATGTACGGATAACTTGGGTTTTTCACAGTGTGCGGTGGAGTGTATATGGAGGAATGTGTAGTGGAGTGTGCAGGGTGAAGTGTTAGTGGTAGAGTGTAGAGAGTATGTGAAGTGTGTATGTTACAGTGTATATGTTGTGTATGTGGCGGAGTGTGTATGGTAAAATTAGTGGTGGCACATTTGATCAGCAAACCCAGGAGCACAAACTCCAAAACATAAAAGATTTCTCTGATATACAACAGCAAGTTACGAAGCAGTGTAAAGGGTTACCAGGTACAATGTTCGCATTATCTGCAGCAGAGAATCATGCAGCCTTGAGTGTCAGAATCCAGGTGATTACTGACTGAATCACCATGCTAAGTCTATTATGCAAGTTTTTCTTCTTGTCATTATGACCACTCACACAATGACATGCATAAATACCACAGACGCGTTGATGCTACAGTTCAGACGCCCTCCAAGCTCCATATATCCCCGCCCCTCCAAGCTACGAATATACCCGCCCCTCCAAGCCACGAATATCCCCGCCCCTCCAAGCTACGAATATCCCCGCCCCTCCAAGCTACGAATATCCCCGCCCCTCCAAGCTACAAATATCCCGTCCCCTCCAAGCTACAAATATCCCCTCCCCCAAGCTACATATATCCCCGCCCCTCAAAGCTACAAATATACCCTCCCCTCCAAGCTACAAATATCCCCTCCCCTCCAAGCTACATATATCCCCTCCCCTCCAAGCTACGAATATCCCCGCCCCTCCAAGCTACAAATATCCTCTCCCCTCCAAGCTACAAATATCCCCTCCCCTAAAAGCTACATATATCCCCGCCCCTCCAATATCCCCCCTCCCCTCCAAGCTACATATATCCCCTCCCATCAAAGTTACAAATATCCCCTCCCCTCCAAGCTACATATATCCCCGCCCCTCCAAGCTACAAATATCCAAGCCCCTCCAAGCTACAAATATCCCATCCCCTCCAAGCTACATATACCCCTCCCCTCCAAGCTACAAATCCCCGCCCCTCCAAGCTACAAATATCCCCCGCCTCTCCAAGCTACAAATACCACCGCCCCTCCAAGCTACATATATCCCTGCCCCTCCAAGCTACAAATATCCCCACCCCTCCAAGCTACAAATATCACCGCCCCTCCAAGCTACAAATATACCCGCCCCTCCAAGCTACAAATATCACCGCCCCTCCAAGCTACAAATATCACCGCCCCTCCAAGCTACAAATATCCCCTCCTCCAAGCTACCCCCTCCCCTCCAAGCTATCAGCTAAAATATCCCCCTCAAGCTACCCTCCAAGCTACAAATATCCCCTCCCCTCCAAGCTACAAATATTCCCTCCCCTCCAAGCTACAAATATACCCGCCCCTCCTAAAGCTACAAATATCCCCGCCCCTCCAAGCTACAAATATCCCCGCCCCTCCAAGCTACAAATATCCCCGCCCCTCCAAGCCAAAATATCCCCCCCTCCAAGCTCCCCTCCAAGCTACAAATATCTCCTCCCATCCAAGCTACAAATATCCCCTCCCCTCCAAGCTACAGATATCCCCTCCCCTCCAAGCTACAAATATCCCCTCCAAGCTTCAAATATCTCCTCACCTCCAAGCTACAAATATCCCCTCCCCTCCAAGCTACAAATATCCCCGCCCCTCCAAGCTACAAATATCCCCGCCCCTCCAAGCTACAAATATCCCCTCCAAGCTACAAATATCCCCGCCCCTCCAAGCTACAAATATCCCCGCCCCTCCAAGCTACAAATATCCCCGCCCCTCCAAGCTACAAATATCCCCGCCCCTCCAAGCTACAAATATCCCGCCCCTCCAAGCTACAAATATCCCCGCCCATTCAAGCTACAAATATCCCCTCCCCTCCAAGCTACAAATATCCCCGCCCCTCCAAGCTACAAATATCCCGCTACCCCCGCCCCTCCAAGCTACAAATATCCCCTCCCCTCCAAGCTACAAATATACCCTCTCCTCCAAGCTACAAATATCCCCGCCCCTCCAAGCTACAAATATCCCCTCCCCTCCAAGCTACAAATATACCCTACCCTCAAAGCTACAAATATCCCCTCCACTCCAAGCTACAAATATCCCCGCCCCTCCAAGCTACAAATATCCCCGCCCCTCCAAGCTACAAATATCCCCTAACCTCCAAGCTACAAATATCACCGCCCCTCCAAGCTACAAATATCCCCTCCCCTCCAAGCTACAAATATCCCCTCCCCTCCAAGCTACAAATATACCCTCCCCTCCAAGCTACAAATATACCTGCCCCTCCAAGCTACAAATATCATCTCCCCTCGAAGCTACAAATATCCCTGCCCCTCCAAGCTACATATAACTCCTCCCCTCCAAGCCCCCCTCCCCTCCAAGCTACAAATATCCCCGCCCCTCCAAGCTATATCCCCTCCCCTCCAAGCTACAAATATCCCCTCCCATCCAAGCTACAAATATCCCCTCCAAGCTACAAATATCCCCTCCCCTCCAAGCTACAAATATCCTCGCCCCTCCAAGCTACAAATATCCCCGCCCCTCCAAGCTACAAATAACCCCGCCCCTCCAAGCTACAAATATCCCCTCCCCTCCAAGCTACAAATATCCCCGCCGCTCCAAGCTACAAATATCTCCTCCCCTCCAAGCTACAAATATCCCCTCCCCTCCAAGCTACAAATATCCCCTCCCCTCCAAGCTACAAATATCCCCTCCCCTCCAAGCTACAAATATCCCCTCCCCTCCAAGCTACAAATATCCCCTCCCCTCCAAGCTACAAATATCCCCTCCCCTCCAAGCTACAAATATCCTCTCCCCTCCAAGCTACAAATAAGCTACCCCCTCCCCTCCAAGCTACAAATATCCCCTCCCCTCCAAGCTACCCCCTCCCCTCCAAGCTACAAATATCCCCTCCCCTCCAAGCTACAAATATCCCTGCCCCTCCAAGCTACAAATATCCCCTCCCCTCCAAGCTACAAATATCCCCTGAACCCCTCCAAGCTACAAACGAAATTATTTACAAACATTATCTCTCAGTCCACAGGGGATTCGAACCTGCAAACTCAGCAGGTTGTGGATACAGTACACAGTACTTTTATCCATAACTCTTGCATTGTGGATAAAGTACTGTGTAGTCTGATGCAGAGTTTGCAGGTTCGAATCCTGCTGTGGACTGATATTGTTTATATTTCAGTATACATACATTGAGACTATTTGCGTATATAGACCGAGGGATGTACACCTAGTGTACGTACTATGTGGGAAATTATCCATTCTTCTTGATTCGCCGGTACTCTCCCGGTCCGGGTCTTTTACAGATGGTGACCCGACCTTGGCTCCCTGTCTGGGGAGTGTCTGGAACCTATGTCTACCATGGGAGGAGGTACAAGTACCTCCTTGTTACGACTTTGATGCCGTAAAATATAATGTTCCTGGCTCCTAAAGGCTGCTAACACTGCTGTCTAGGGGTTATAAAATTACTCTGAAAGCACAGCGAACCTTGGGCCAGCATGTACTCTACAAATTAAGAAACATGACTGCAAATAATGCTGTATAAGGAAGGACACGAAAACTCGCCTATACAAAAATATAGTAGTATATAATATTAATAATAAATAATAAACTTACATACAACTTACAATCTACTCCAGAAAGCCACCACACTCCAGTTTACATTAGCTCACTACTACTGAGTCAGTAAATGAACATTTATGAACAGGGAGGCTCCCTGACACCCCCCCCCTTTCTGCAGGCTACATAGCCTACAGTGGAAACGTTAAACACACTGCAAAACACAGGCCTCCCATACTAGGACTTTACAAATAAACATGAGAACACTTAAACACAAACACCACCGGACTTGTACTGAACTTAACACGCCTCTGCTCCTGTCCTGGCCACTGACTGACAGGAATTAAACACGTTCGTTTTCAGTATGCTACACGGAAAATGACATTATATATGGAGCGTTATTTTATATATAAATATTTTTTTGTAGCACACCGCCTAACACTCCTCTTCTGGAAACAACTCTCCCCAGGCCTAGCCTCATTCCCCTCCCTTATAGGGCTCCTAGGCCTCTGATCCGCCATCTTCCCCGCCCCAAGGGGCTTGTGGGAATGGCAGTCTTGTGAGCTGCAGGTGGTAGCAAGCTCTGGCTCTGGCACCTCCCCGCCCTAGGAGGGCTGGTGGTAGTGGTGTCCCGTTTTAAATTACCCATTATAAGAACAATACCAATAGGATCCGTTCCTGACGACTCTCAGTTCAACCACAATTGAAATAACAAACATCCAGCTCACCACCAACACTGTCCAAGGCCACCTGGCGTGCTGAGTAACCTCACTTCTTAAGGTTACCACGAGAAAGTTTGATATTAGATTGTAAGATTTTTAAGAGAGCAAGAAGGGGTTAAATTTCTATGAGTGAGGGGGGTGAATTTAGTACACGAAGTGTTTTTTTTTATTTTATCAGGAATTCAATATTTAATGGAGGTTAGGTAAGGTTTGTCAGGAAACAGGGCAAGTGTTTCCTGACGCGGGTTTTAGTCATATGATGATCCCCCGTTAGAGCTTTTGGTCATCTGACTGAGACCTTCCACTGGCGTAGCGGTCCACCCCTTTAATAATGTAATAGTTAGTATTATTGTATTTACAATAAAATACTTGAAAAACTTACATAAATATCCGGAGTCTAGGTGAAAAAAAATATATGTGATTCCACATTGTCGTAATTTTTAATCACTCCGAATTTAAGCCACCACTCCCACGAGCCCTTCTAGGGCGGGGATGGTGCCAGAGCCAGAGCTTGTTACCACCTGCAGCTCACACGACTGCTACTTCAACGAGCCCCCTGGGGCGGAGCAGATGGCAGACCAGAGGTCTAGCTTCTTCCTACGAGCCCCGCGAGGGCGGGGAATGTGGCTAGGCCTGGGGACAGTTGGTCCCGCAGCTGAGGAGGTACTTGTACCTCCTCCCATGGCAGACATAGGTCTCAGACACTCCCAGCCAAGGCCGGGTCACAATCTGGAAAAGACCCGGAGAGGGAGAGTACCAGCGAATCAAGGATAACAACAATTAATCACTAATAACATCCTGAGTGTTAAGAAAGAGTAACATTGAGTGTAAACAGAACTGAGGACTTCCATGGTCTTACGCTGTGGGAACGGATGTCTTCTGAGTGTTCCACGCTTCTAAGTAATAATATCACAGGACATAATATACCCAGAGAATCCTGTGGTATTCAGAATTTTATTTGATGTGCCCAATGGAAATAAGTCACTTTGACTTTTTTGAGTTAACCTAGGAATTCTATCCACATGCTGCTATGTATGTTAATTTATGTATACTTGTAATTATTTAATAACGTACTTTCCTGTCCTAATCTAATGGTTATACATTTTTTATCAACACATCGGCCGTTTCTCACCTAGGCAGGGTGGCCCCAAAATAAAGAAACTTTCACCATCATTCACTCCATCACTGTCTTGCCAGAAGGGTGCTTTACACTACAATTATAAAACTGCAACATTAACACCCCTCCTTCAGAGTGCAGACACTGTACTTCCCATCTCCAGGACTCAAGTCCGGCCTGCCGGTTTCCCTGAATCCATTCATAAATGTCACCTTGCTTACACTCCAACAGCACGTCAAGTCCTAAAATCCATTTGTCTCCATTCACTCCTAACACGCTCACTCATGCTTGCTGGAAGTCCAAGCCCCTCGCACACAAAACCTCCCTTACCCCCTCCCTTCAAACTTTCCTAGGCCATACAACACACCCATATAAGAGTGTTGGTATAACTATACTCTCATACATTCTCCTCTTTGCTTCCATGGATAAAGTTCTTTGTCTCCATAAACTCCTCAGTTCACCACTCACCGTTTTTCCCCTTGTCAGTTCGATAATTCACCTCATCTTTCCTGGACCCATCTGCTGACACGTCCACTCCCAAATATCTGAATACATTCACCTCCTCCATACTCTCTCCCTCCAATCTGATATCCAATATTTTGTTACCTAATTTTTTTTTTTGTTTTTCTCATCGCCTTACTCTTTCCTATAATCACTTTTAATTTCCTTCTTTTACATACCGTACCTAACTCATCCACCAACCTCTGCAATTTCTTCAGAATCTCCCAAGAGCACAGTGTCATCATCAAAGAGCAACTCTGACAACTTCCACTTTGTGTTAGATTCTTTATCTTTTAACCCCACACCTCTTGCCAACACCCGAGCATTTACTTCTCTTACAACTCCATCTATATATATATATATATATATATATATATATATATATATATATATATATATATATATATATATATATATATGCAGGACAAGCCACAGGGGGGTACCCCCCATGGCTTGTCCTGCATAGTTAAGATCACCCGTCTGCGCTTGTTTGCATAACATATATATATATATATATATATATATATATATATATATATATATATATATATATATATATATAATGTATATATATATATATATATATATATATATATATATATATATATATGTCGTGCCGAATATGTAAAACTGGCCAATTAGCAAGAACTCATTTAAAATTAAGTCCTTTCGAAAATTTTCTCTTATACGTTTAAAGATATATATTTTTAATTAATGTTAATGTAAAAAATTTTAATTTTGCACCAAAAGTATCTTAGAAAACTTACCTAACCTTATTTTAACAAGAGCAATTTATTTTAGCCTAACCCAACTAAATATATTTTAGATTTGTTTACAATAATTTAATACTAAACAAACACAGTGAAATATATTTTTCTCGTTAGGTTCAGAATGATTTTGGCGAAATTATTGCATACACAAATTTTCACTTGTCCTATATGGCAAGATGAACGTTGCTATTTAAGCCAAGATAGCAAATTCTGCCTATTCGGCACGACATTATATATATATATATATATATATATATATATATATATATATATATATATATATATATATATATATATATATATATATATATATATATATATATATATATATATATAATATATATATACATTATATATTATATATATAATATATTATATATATAATATTTAATATATATATATATATATATATATATATATATATATATATATATATATATATATATATATATATATATTATATATATATATATATTATGGAGTCATGTGTGGTGAGGTCAGCAACCAGTGAGAGTTGCCTGTTCATGCATGGCGTTGTAGGGCAGGACCAATCTTTCGAGGACACCAAATACATGAAAACTCTCACGGTTCTATGCTACTGTGTTGGACAGGGTGATCAAGGCTGCCTCGAGACAGTGACGTTTCTGCAGTTCACGCTCCTATCAGCAACATCTCGCTTCCTTCCTCTTAAGTAATTTTCCATGTGAGGTGAGGTGAACCACACTAGGTCTAACCAGGTTGCCTCTGTTGCATATTTGCTTTTCCTCAGTTGCTGAGATATGTACCTGTATGCTTCACCCGAATACATATTGGAACGCACACCTAAAGATGTGGAAAGAAACCAGGGTGTTCCTGAAGTGTCATGCAAGGCAGTGTGTTCCTGAAGGAGACTTGTAAAC
The DNA here is from genome assembly GCF_038502225.1 of Cherax quadricarinatus. Taxonomy (NCBI): domain Eukaryota; kingdom Metazoa; phylum Arthropoda; class Malacostraca; order Decapoda; family Parastacidae; genus Cherax; species Cherax quadricarinatus. The sequence continues at coordinate 9,829,932 of NC_091372.1, forward strand.
CAGGGTGTTCCTAAAGGAGATTTACAACCCAGGTTGTTCCTGAATGAAATTTACAAACCAGGTTATAAGTGATGGAGATTTACAAACCAGGTTGTTCCTGAAGGAGAGTCTTACTAAGTCGTCACTTCCTCAAAAATCATTCTTTTTAATAATCTTCGGCGGCCACATTCCACAATGACTTATCATCAGTATTATTTTCATTATTCCATATTAAAAATAATAAGCTCTTATTCTCTGAATCATTTATCTACACACACACAGTGTCTGACACATGATGCAATGTACTGTATGAAAACTGAAACTATAATCTACAAATGTATCAAAATACAATATAAAATAGCTTTGAAGGTAGTTTTACAAAATTATTATTGGTAATATTATATTCGTATTGGTACTGCTGTTGTAATTATGTTTGGGAAGCACCAAACCAGTTTTGTGTGTTAAGTGCTTGGACAATGTGATGTAATGAGGTTTTATCTAAAGATTAAAGCAATAATAAACCAATTCTCTGGTTTAGGAGCGCTTCACCAACCTTGAGAGGTGTTGTGGGTTTGAGATGAGTGGTTCGTTGGTGTGTTAATGGAGTGTTGTCGTGCTTGAGTTTTGCTTATCTGGGAAGGGTAAGTCCCAGATGCTGGAGGCAGTGAGAGAAGCGGAGATGTCTGGGATTTCCACAAGAGGCTGGCAACACTGACAATACCAGGTTTGTGTGTGTGTGTATACTCACCTATTTGTGGTTGCATGGGTATATTCATAACTCCTGGCCCCATCTCTTCGCTGGTCGCTACTAGGTCCACTCTCTCTCCATGCTCCATGAGCCTTATCGTACCTCTTCTTAGAGCTATGTATGGATCCTGCCTCCACTACATCACTCTCTAGATTGTTCCACTTCCTGACAGCTCTATAACTAAAGAAATGCTTCCTAACGTCCCTGTGACTCATCTGAGTTTTCAACATCCAGTTGTGACCCCTTGTTGCTGTGACCCCTCTCTGGAACATTATGTCCCTATCCATCTTGCGTGCGTGCGTGTGTGTGTACACTCACCTAATTGTACTCACCTAATTGTGGTTGCAGGGGTCGAGTCTCAGCTCCTGGCCCCACCTCTTCACTGATCGCTACTGGGTCCTCTCTCTCTCTGCTTCCTGAGCTTTGTCATACCTCTTCTTAAAACTATGTATGGTTCCTGCATCCACTACTTCACTTGCTAGGCTATTCCACTTCCTGACGACTCTATGACTGAAGGAATACTTCCTAACGTCCCTGTGACTCGTCTGAGTCTTCAGCTTCCAGTTGTGACCCCTTGTTTCTGTGTCCCCTCTCTGGAACATCCTGTCTCTGTCCACCTTGTCTATTCCCCGCAGTATCTTGTATGTCGTTATCATGTCTACCCTGACCCTTCTGTCCTCCAGTGTTGTCAGTCCGATTTCCCTCAACCTTTCCTCGTACATTCCCCACGGCAGTAATGGTGTTGACACAGACGTACCTACGGCAGTAATGGTGTTGACACAGACGTACCCACGGCAGTAATGGTGTTGACACAGACGTACCCACGGCAGTAATGGTGTTGACACAGACGTACCCACGGCAGTAATGGTGTTGACACAGACGTACCCACGGCAGTAATGGTGTTGACACAGACGTACCCACGGCAGTAATGGTGTTGACACAGACGTACCCACGGCAGTAATGGTGTTGACACAGACGTACCCACGGCAGTAATGGTGTTGACACAGACGTACCCACGGCAGTAATGGTGTTGACACAGACGTACCCACGGCAGTAATGGTGTTGACACAGACGTACCCACGGCAGTAATGGTGTTGACACAGACGTACCCACGGCAGTAATGGTGTTGACACAGACGTACCCACGGCAGTAATGGTGTTGACACAGACGTACCCACGGCAGTAATGGTGTTGACACAGACGTACCCACGGCAGTAATGGTGTTGACACAGACGTACCCACGGCAGTAATGGTGTTGACACAGACGTACCCACGGCAGTAATGGTGTTGACACAGACGTACCCACGGCAGTAATGGTGTTGACACAGACGTACCCACGGCAGTAATGGTGTTGACACAGACGTACCCACGGCAGTAATGGTGTTGACACAGACGTACCCACGGCAGTAATGGTGTTGACACAGACGTACCTACGGCAGTAATGGTGTTGACACAGACGTACCCACGGCAGTAATGGTGTTGACACAGACGTACCCACGGCAGTAATGGTGTTGACACAGACGTACCCACGGCAGTAATGGTGTTGACACAGACGTACCCACGGCAGTAATGGTGTTGACACAGACGTACCCACGGCAGTAATGGTGTTGACACAGACGTACCCACGGCAGTAATGGTGTTGACACAGACGTACCCACGGCAGTAATGGTGTTGACACAGACGTACCCACGGCAGTAATGGTGTTGACACAGACGTACCCACGGCAGTAATGGTGTTGACACAGACGTACCCACGGCAGTAATGGTGTTGACACAGACGTACCCACGGCAGTAATGGTGTTGACACAGACGTACCCACGGCAGTAATGGTGTTGACACAGACGTACCTACGGCAGTAATGGTGTTGACACAGACGTACCTACGGCAGTAATGGTGTTGACACAGACGTACCCACGGCAGTAATGGTGTTGACACAGACGTACCCACGGCAGTAATGGTGTTGACACAGACGTACCCACGGCAGTAATGGTGTTGACACAGACGTACCCACGGCAGTAATGGTGTTGACACAGACGTACCCACGGCAGTAATGGTGTTGACACAGACGTACCCACGGCAGTAATGGTGTTGACACAGACGTACCCACGGCAGTAATGGTGTTGACACAGACGTACCCACGGCAGTAATGGTGTTGACACAGACGTACCCACGGCAGTAATGGTGTTGACACAGACGTATCCACGGCAGTAATGGTGTTGACACAGACGTACCCACGGCAGTAATGGTGTTGACACAGACGTACCCACGGCAGTAATGGTGTTGACACAGACGTACCCACGGCAGTAATGGTGTTGACACAGACGTACCCACGGCAGTAATGGTGTTGACACAGACGTACCCACGGCAGTAATGGTGTTGACACAGACGTACCCACGGCAGTAATGGTGTTGACACAGACGTACCCACGGCAGTAATGGTGTTGACACAGACGTACCCACGGCAGTAATGGTGTTGACACAGACATATCCACGGCAGTAATGGTGTTGACACAGACGTACCCACGGCAGTAATGGTGTTGACACAGACGTACCCACGGCAGTAATGGTGTTGACACAGACGTACCCACGGCAGTAATGGTGTTGACACAGACGTACCCACGGCAGTAATGGTGTTGACACAGACGTACCCACGGCAGTAATGGTGTTGACACAGACGTACCCACGGCAGTAATGGTGTTGACACAGACGTACCCACGGCAGTAATGGTGTTGACACAGACGTACCCACGGCAGTAATGGTGTTGACACAGACGTACCCACGGCAGTAATGGTGTTGACACAGACGTACCCACGGCAGTAATGGTGTTGACACAGACGTACCCACGGCAGTAATGGTGTTGACACAGACGTACCCACGGCAGTAATGGTGTTGACACAGACGTACCCACGGCAGTAATGGTGTTGACACAGACGTACCCACGGCAGTAATGGTGTTGACACAGACGTACCCACGGCAGTAATGGTGTTGACACAGACGTACCCACGGCAGTAATGGTGTTGACACAGACGTACCCACGGCAGTAATGGTGTTGACACAGACGTACCCACGGCAGTAATGGTGTTGACACAGAGGTCATGACAGAGGTCATGACAGGTGTTTTCATTTATCCCTGAAATAATTTCATTTTCTATAATCATACATTTAAGAACACAGGAACGAAGAAATACTGCAGTAGGCCTATTGGCCCATGCTAGGCAGGTCTAGCTCACACCCACTCATTATGTCTCCAAATTATATATAAACCTACCCAAAGTTCTTGCCTCAGCGACTCTTCTCTTCTCTGTAAACTCTAGAGACTACTGTGCATAAAAATCCCAGGAGATCAGTAGTTTGAGATACTCAAACCAGCCTGTCTGGCACCAACAATTATTTCACAGTCAAAGTCACTTAGATCACATTTCCTCAGTCTGATGTTCAGTCTAACCAACAACTGAACCTCTTCACTAAGTATGCATGCTTTTAATCACTGAGGTGCTGTCCTTTGATTGGCCGATTAGATATTTGCATTAACGAAAATGGGTACAGGGGTACCTAATCAAATAGCCACTGAGCACATATTCTCAATGTTTATTCCCGTTTTTCGTTTGTACACTTCGTTCATCTTACCCCTAATTCTATGTCATTTCAAAGAATGCAAGTTAAGTTAAGTAATTAGGTACAGGTACACATAAGCACAGTTAACAATGTAAATTACCTAGGATAAACCCCCCCAAAAAGGTCAAAGTGACTTGTTTTCATTGGAATCCTATTTTCGTGGGAAAAGTTTCAACCCTTCTCTGTATATTTTCTCTCTGAGTGTTATTACTAATAAAAATCATTATTGCTAAAGTTTGTTTTAATTAAGCATTGTGTAAGTAAATGACAGCAATATACTTAAGTGTAAAGTTTAGTTGAAAGAGAAGAATCGTGATAACTTCTCCGGGAAACGTGGTAAATGTCTCAGAAAGGACTGGGAACCTCAGCTCTAGATCCTCCACCAATTATCCTATCTTTGAATTAAGAGAATGTTCGTATGGGTGTGTGAGAGAGAGTACGGTATATAAGGGCTACTCCCACGGCTGTTTTTCACTCAGTCATCACGACACAGCGATAAAGTCTGCGTATCAGGAGGTCTAACTTATTTCCATTGTTAAGGATACTAACACCCAGGTACCTATTTGCTGCTAGGTGAACAGGACAACAGGTATGTTTCCACCCGCCGGGAATCGAACCCGGGCCCTCCGTGTGTGAAGCGGGAGCTATATATATATATATATATATATATATATATATATATATATATATATATATATATATATATATATATATATATATATATATATATATATATATATATATATATATATATATATATATATATATATATATATATATTTATATATATATATATATATATATATATATATATATATATATATATATATATATATATATATATATATATACCGAGGAATGAATGTATTTTGGTGGATATACACCGAGAGTTTATTTTAATCTCTATTTTAAGGATTTAAATGTCTTAAAGTGGTGGCGTACAAGTAACTGTGTGTGCAAGACAAGCCAAAGGGGATGGAAATCTTCAGCTCAAGATCTTTCACACGTCTCCAGGCGTCATCAGGAGCTATGCAATGTTGCAAGAGAAGCAACAGGTTAAATGAGAGGAACCAGTTTCCCCTGATCATTTCTGTGAGGAACTGGCTGCCGTCACCACGCTAATTTGAGAAAACTTCCTCTCATTCTTCCTGTTGCTAGTCTTGCAACATTGCATAGCTCCTGATGACGCACAGAGACGTGTAAAAGACGTTGAGCTGAAGATTTCCATCCCCGTGGCTTGTCTTGCATTAAGATTGATGTCTGAAATTGTATTGCATTGTGAGTACTAACAAAATCGTAACAACACTTTACGACCCATTACCTGATTTACAAACGAGTAGTCGTTAAGCAATGACATATAGTAACTAGATACTCCACTGTAACGTCAGGTAACTTTATCATAGAAACGTTTCGCCCACTATGGGATTTATGAATGTAATCAATGGCTTGATAATTTCCCTAAAGGGCGGAAAGTTTCTATAATAAACGTAAAATTCCATAAATCAGAAAGATATTTGTAAGTAAAAATATCTCTGTAAACATATCGTCTTTCTAAATACCTCTCGGATAATGTTATCGTTGACACACTCGTCCTGACGCTACAGAAGCGCCTCTTTTATACCTATGTTGATATTATATAATCTCTTTCTCGTAACAGGTTTTGTGTTGGAAGTGAAGATGATGATTTTACGTACGTCTCTCCTGCTGGTGGCGGTGCTGGTGCTTCAGGCAGAGGCTACAACCCCACCTGCTCAGTTTTCAGGTGGGTTCTTGATTTATACTACTACTAATAATAATATAACTATCTTTATTTCTGCCAGTACATGTACAAGGTATACAGACCATAGCTGACATCAATGACATACTACTATATAGAAAGTCATGAGTGGATGTGGGTGGGTGTGAGTTGGACCTTGTTATGCTGAGCATTTCCTGCAAATTAGGTCAGTAGGCCTTTGTCCCGAGATGTGAGCATTTCCCGCAAATTAGGTCAGTTTTGTCCCGAGATGCGACCCACACCAGTCCACTAACACCCAGGTACCCATTTTAGTGATAGGTGAACATAGACAACCGGTGTAGGGAAACACGCCCAATGCTTCAACCCTCGCCGGGAATTCAACCCGGACGCTTGCCGTGTGAAGCGAGAGCTTTTGCCACCAGGCCACGGGCCACCGTGGGAAAAGGAATAGTGATCCCCCTTTGAAGGTTAATCATATTAGTGTTTATTTTCATTATGCTAGGTTCTCTTGTCGCTTTGGTGACTGTTTACTCTTAATGTTTACTGTGATTAAGGGTTATATTTAATATTTAGTTTTAAGATGGTGGATCTGTATGCTAGAAGGGAAGTCTGGTCAAATGACAGACCTATCATCGATACAAGTCGTCCCTGCTCACCTAGCGGTAAATACGTAGCTGGGTGTTAGTCTCCTTACATCTGCTGCCTCTGCTCACCTAGCACCTAGTAAATAACTACCTGGGTGATGGTCAACTAAACTGGTAGGGGATCATACAGCTCCTGGGAAATGGGATGTGCCAGGCGCCCATATGCTGCAGCAGTTATTTGGTTGATGTGCACATCAGGAGATGTGCTCGGTATTATACTCACCCCAAGATCCTTTTTCTTGAGTGAGGTTTGCAGTCTTTGGCCACCTAGCCTGTATTCTGTCTGCGATCTCCTTTCACCTCCTCCAATCTTCATGACTTTGCATTTAGTGTTGTTAAACTCCAGGAGCCAGTTGTTGGACTAGGGTTGCAACCTGTCGAGATCCTTTGTAGTCTCACCTGATCCTCATCCACTTAAATTCTCCGTTTTAGCTTCACATCGTCTACAAACACACACACCTCTGAATCCATCCCTTCTGTCATGTCATTCACATATACGAGAAACAGCACCAGCCTAGGACCGACACTTGTGATACTCCGCTCGTCACAGCCGCCCACTCTGACATCTCGTCTCGTACCATCACTTGTTGTTTCCTTCCTGTCAGGTATTCTCTGATATATTGCAGTGCCTTTCCTGTTAGTCCTGTCTGCTCCTCCAGCTTTTGCACTAATCTCTTGTGCGGAACTGTGTCGAAAGCCTTCTTGCAATCCAAGAAAATGCAGTCTACGCATCCCTCTCTGTCTCTCTCTCTCTCTCTCTCTCCCCTGTCTTCTGTCACCTTGTCGTAAAACTCCAGTAGGATTGTGATGTAGGATTTCTCCTCTCTGAAACTGTGCTAGTTATCGCACATAATCTCAATCCTTTATAGGTGTTCTGCCAGTCTTTTCCTGTTAAGCTTCTCCATGACTTTACATACTATGCATGTCGATGACACTGGTCTGTAGTTTAATGTCACCTGTCTGTCTCCTTTCTTAAAGATTGGATCTACATTTGCAGTCTTCCATACCTCAGGTAGTTACCCTGTATCGACAGATATGTTGAAGATGACTTAAGAAATCGTAATGACACGATTGCAAATAAACCATACCCCCGGCCGGGATTGAACCCGCGGTCATAGAGTCTCAAAACTCCAGCCCGTCGCGCTAGCCACTAGACCAGCTAGCTGGTCTAGTGGCTAGCGCGACGGGCTGGAGTTTTGAGACTCTATGACCGCGGGTTCAATCCCGGCCGGGGGTATGGTTTATGTTGAAGATTGCTGTTAGTGTCACACACAGTGCCTCTCTTCCCTCTCCCAGGACCCACGGAGAGATGTCTGGTCCCACCGCCTTTGAGGTATCTAGCTCACTTAGCAGCCTCTTCAACTCCTCTGTTGTATATAGTGTGTCCAGCACTTGTTGCTGTACCCTTCCATCCCAGTTTGCTGGAGTCCTTTCTGTCTTCACTGAAAACACTTCCTTGCATCTCGTGTTGAGTTCTTCGCATACTACTTCGTCGTTTCTTGTGATCTCCCCTCCTTCCTCAGTTTGATTACGTGATCCTTGTCTGTTGTTTTCCTGCTGATGTGGCTATACAACAGCTTTGGATCAGATTTGGCTTTCGATGCTATATTGTTCCCATATTACCGCTGGGACTCCGTCCTCGTCAACGCGTATTCATTTCTGGCACTTTGGCTAATCTCCTTATTTTCCTGGATCATTTTTCTTCTATACTTGTTCCATTCTCCAGCACACTTACTTTTGGACTTTCTTTAGGCGAATCATCGGTGAGCTCTAAACCCTTAGGATTATACAGCGCATGTGGAGGGGAATGGAAGGTTTTCAGGCTTAATTCAGGGAACGGAGCACAGATCTAATTCCTTAGATCAAGAGCCCCTCACCAGCGTCAGGAACCTCCCTTGAGGGGTTTAGGTGATCCGAAGGCTCGTTCTGGTCTTCCTATTGTTTCTGTTGCCCTTGGGTACGAGCCTCTCCTCGGTCTCCTTGTATTTTTGATTGTTTGTGTGTGCGTGTGTACTCTGAAAGCTGAATTTAATCACACTACTTACAAAAGTGTCTTTGGCTGGTGGTGTACAGGTGATATGCAGCCTTAATGGTCCTCGCGTATTGTCTAACTTGATAAAAGTCTACTCAAAGCCAAACGTTGACCCAATAAAATCTTATTCTCCATTTTTATTGCTCTCGTGTAGTTGACAGAGTTCTGCCCTATTAAACCAACCAGTTTAATCCCTCCAGGAAGATTATGTGGAAGATACTGTGGAAGAACCCTCAGTCCAGTGTGTGGCAGTGATGGAGTCACCTATTACAACTATTGCATGTATGAGAACGCCAGATGTATCCACCCTGGACTCACCATTCTGTACATGGGATATTGTCCAGGTGGTAAGATATCAACTTTCTGTATCAAGTTATATTGAGAGAATATTTTTTTTTTACTTTGTAACAGTTCTTAAGACGACGTAGGAGAAAATGAATGTGTGTGTTAAATGACTATAATTATGAATATTGTAAGTCGGAATCAGTTGAATGGATCAATTCACAACAGTCTCGTTAAACTGATATTGAAGCGATTTTTATTCTCTCCTTATTCATTCTGTGGAAGATAGCATATGGCAAGACAAATTATACTTTTTTCTATCATATTTTTTAGAATATTCACTTAAAAAGTGATCCCGAGACTCCTGTGACCACAGGTAATGGTATAACCCGTCAACTAGGTAGAGCGGCCATTGGCAAATAAAAAGCCTTTTAATGAAAAACTCATTTGGATTCAAATCCACAGTTGACTTCTGGTATATTTTCAACAAGACATCTCGACATATCACATAGATTATACTCTCTTAAAAGGTTCAAGCATTGTCTATACATTCCTTTAATATCCTTGGTTTACCTGGAGTTTACCTGGAGAGAGTTCCGGGGGTCAATGTCCCAGCGGCCCGGTCTGTGACCAGGCCTCATGGTGGATCAGGGCCTGATCAACCAGGCTGTCACTGCTGACTGCACGCAATCCAACGTACGAGCCGACTTCAGGTGCTTGTCCAGCGCCTGCTTGAAGACAGTCAGAGGTTTATTGGTAATCCCCCTTATATATGCTGGGAGGCAGTTGAACAGTCTTGGGCCCCTGACGCTTATTGAGTTGTCTCTTAACGTGCTAGTGACACCCCTGCTTTTCATTGGGGGATATTGCATCGTCTGCCAAGTCTTGCTTTCGTAGTGAGTGATTTTCGTTTGCAAGTTCGGTGAATGTTAAGGTTACAAGTCGTGGCTTGCCACCTCGATACTTGGGTCGCATCTACACTGGCTAACTCCCCGGTCAGGAACTACTGTTATTGACCGAGTGAGCAGCGTAAGGTAGCTGATAGTTACATTACTCACGACACTCCCAAATATAATCCTATTGGGCCCAGATTGTTTTAATTTTTAACATTACCCGTATTGACGTTCGGTTTAAAGAAAAAGGCGAACAATACACAAATAAGTAATGATTATTTGCGTATTTTATGTGTCCTCGGGTAACTTATATTTTCCTCAGGTGCTGGAATTATTGGTGAGGAGCCTTAGTCTTGTGGGCTGGGTGGAGCTTCCAGTGGAGGGGGACTCGCAGACTCTTGATCAACTAGTCACGACAGCTACAAGATAGAAGCTTTACGGTACGGTCATCGTGACAGTATTATCTGTCAGTCGTCCTCATGACAGCCTTACATATACGACAGCACTGGCGACGACAACTGCTGAACAGGACTTATGTAATCAACATGATCTTCCACGTCTCTGCTGAGTTATCAAATAACTCATATTACTATTGGCTTCAGACATTTTTCTGAATTCATATACTTTATCACTGGTTACTCTTATATATTTAACTCTCATTTCATAATCTCTTCAGTTAATGTTAAATTTTTCTGTATTTAATAAAGATGTATAATTACGATTGTTTATATCCCCCATCTGATTCACTTTATTTGTACTATTTTCCTTCGTAGAGGAAAGATAATGATTTGCTTTAGTTATCTTCGTCAGTCTCATAAGACAATTCAGTATCGCAGACACAGTGTATGGGCGCCTACGTGAAGCAGGAGGATGTATCCCCATACCCTGGAGCACCTGGCTTGTGGTAAATGCTTTAATTTCATTTCATTTGGGTCTAGCTGTGTGCCAAAATTACCATGTACATTGATGCAAAGTGCGCAGTTCGGATGCTGTTCTGCAGTGAGATGTATATATATATACACACACACACACATCAGCCGTCTCCCACCAAGGCAGGGTGGCCCGAAAAAGAAAAACTTTCATCATTCACTCCATCACTGTCTTGCCAGAAGGGTGCTTTACACTACAGTTATAAAACTGCAACATTAACACCCCTCCTTCAGAGTGCAGGCACTGTACTTCCAATCTCCAGGACTCAAGTCCGGCCTGCCGGTTTCCCTGAATCCCTTCATAAATGTTACTTTGTTTGAACCTTGAGGTGGACAACCTCAACACTGCCATTATTAGCAGTTTGAGGTATTAAACACTTAAATTTCATGACCTGGTGTTTTATTGTCAGGTGAGACACTGGGCAGTCGTGTACAACACTATCTTCACTGCAAACACTTCCGCGTGCACAACAGTAACACTGGCTGTTATGATCACGTCTTGGACAAGTGTTGTGTCTTGTTTGTCAGGAGGAATCTGAGGCAATTAAGCAAGTTTACCCTCAAACACCGTAACATTACAACCTAGCCAAACCTACTCCTAATATCCCTTAAATATAGGCGTCTAACTGGGAAAAAATCTTAGTCAACTTGCACTACTCTCCTCTACATCAACCTTCCATCGACCCGAGTTTACCTCCCCCCTCCCCATTTAAATTATTTTTACGAACGTGCACATTTACCCAAATAAAATTTCCCATGACTAGATATATTATCCATAGGGGTTATGCACAGTTTGGGGAATGTTATTCAATCAGGTTTAATCCAAGGAAGGGGAGGGCACTTGCAACTTCTTGTATCACGATACCTTCACTAGTACAAAGATACCCCTTGAAAGGCATCCAAATTTAACATGGTGGTGGTTAAGATCATTAAAACAATATTGTATTCCCCTACACTTGCACGTCCCTCGTACTACACTAGGCTAGCAACCAACACTACGGGTTATATAACCAAATGGAGGCCTGCCGTATACCAGTTTCCTAACACACACTACTATGCTAGCCTGAATTCATAACCTACGTTACCTGCCACTTATGGCTGGCATCTTAGGCACAACCTGAGGACCACTACATTCAAGCCCCTACACTCTCTATCTCTTATTTTTCTGGGTTTCTAACCCAGTAGGGTTAATAATCCTGTTCTAAATCACCCCCCTAACTAGTCTCATCAGCATCAGATGTTAGTGAATCATTTCTGCCGACTAATACTTCACTTAAGATTATAAATAAATAAATATCACAGAGGCTTTCATTTTCATCATTAATGTACTACCGCCAGGATTATTATTATGATCACAGGGAAACGCTAAACCCGTAGGATTATACAGCGCATGTGGGGGGGATGGAAGGTATTCAGGCTCAATTCAGGGAACCGGAGCACAGATCCAATTCCCTAGATCAAGAGCCCCTCACCAGCGAACACAGCCAGGCACAACACTCCTCAGTTACCACATCTGAAACAAAACATTCACATCATAACCATGAACATTACACACATTTATAGGTAAACATTACCATGACTGACTGATATAAACATTAATGTTTAACATAGTAAGTAAAGCTATCTTTTTCTTTAATATTTCTTTCACATAAACCTGATGACTAACAATTTGTTTACGTGGAAGTCTATATCCGGATCACAAGGCCCAAGTTCCTTGGATCAAGAGACCTTCACTAAGTTATTTTTCAATGGAAAAAATAGCCCAGAACTGGATACACCATTAAGGGTTATGTAACGTGAGAGTTATTGTTTGATCAGAGGAAGGGGAGTAGCTCCAGTTCCTCGCATCAAAACTCCTCCACTAAAGTCAATTGCCCCCCTCCACCCTCTAAGACATTAGATCACAATGAATATTAAATTAAGACTATTAAAAATTAATAAATTGGTGACCAAACTGGTGATGGGACCAGGAGCTGCAGCTCAGCTCAGTTGTTGTACTGACAAACACGTCACCACACAATACTTACGTTATTTAGGTGTATTAAAAGGATGAGGAAGCGGTAAAGCCGGCGGGGCGGCAAGAGAAGCAATACGTCTCTTCTGTACGACCACTGAAGTTCAACTGACCTTTATTGACCTTGAGGTTGGTCACTATCCTGAACTTCACTATAACACCATCACTGATAACCTGACTAACTCTGACTACCACCAATGATGGCACTACTACACCCTCACTATCAGTACTAATCGTGGTGGAGCGCTCAACCCGTGGGGTCATGGACCACCTGGGAGTATAAGTTCACTCCCAGGTGCCATTGATCACATTCCTTGGATCAAGAGACCCTCGCCACCACCTTCAAGGATCCTCTCTCAAATCCACCACTCTCACCACCAGAGGCGCTCAACTTCACTAGTACTGTACCACTAGTACTCTACATGAGGGGAGATTATTGTACCACTAGTACTCTACATGAGGGGAGATTATTGTACCACTAGTACTCTACATGAGGGGAGATTATTGTACCACTAGTACGCTACATGAGGGGAAATTATTGTACCACTAGTACTCTACATGAGGGGAGATTATTGTACCATTAGTACTCTGTTTGAAGGGCAGATTATTGTACCAAAGTTGTGTTCTCTCCCTCTAGTATTATGATTCCTTTAGTTCTCAGCCTTGACAAAATTGGCAGCAAGATATTCTGGACACTGCGAGAATTTTTTTAAACATGATTTAACTTCAGTTTTACTGTCATCAACATTCAGCATATCCAATTGTTGCAATTCATCCTGGCCTACATGCTCTCTTGGACCCAGGTCCAGGACCCAGTTCCAGGACCCAGTTCCAGGACCCAGGTCTAGGACCCAGGTCCAGGACCCAGGTCCAGGACCCAGTTCCAGGACCCAGGTCTAGGACCCAGTTCCAGGACCCAGTTCCAGGATCCAGGTCCAGGACCCAGTTCCAGGACCCAGGTCTAGGACCCAGTTCCAGGACCCAGTTCCAGGATCCAGGTCCAGGACCCAGTTCCAGGATCCAGTTCCAGGATCCAGGTCCAGGACCCAGTTCCAGGACCCAGTTCCAGGATCCAGGTTCAGGATCCAGGTCCAGGACCCAGTTCCAGGATCCAGGTCCAGGACCCAGTTCCAGGATCCAGTTCCAGGATCCAGGTCCAGGACCCAGTTCCAGGACCCAGTTCCAGGATCCAGGTTCAGGATCCAGGTCCAGGACCCAGTTCCAGGACCCAGGTCCAGGACCCAGTTCCAGGACCCAGTTCCAGGACCCAGTTCCAGGACCCAGTTCCAGGATCCAGGTCCAGGATGAATCTTACCATTTTGTTCTGGCTGATTTGCAGTCTATCTTTCAGTTTTTTGTCAGGGCAGAGTACCATGAAGAGGAAGCGTAGCCCACATAACATTGTGGCCCGGTGGTCTGGTGGCTAAAGCTCCCGCTTCACACACGGAGGTCCCGGGTTCGACTCCCGACCGGGTGGAAACATTTCGACGCGTTTCCTTACATCTGTTGTCCTGTTCACCTAGCACCAAATAGGTACCTGGGTGTTAGTCGACTGATGAGGGTGGCATCCTGGGGGACAAGATAGAGGACCACAATGGAAATAAGTTAGACAGTCCTCGATGACGCACTGACTTTCTTGGGTTATCCTGGGTGGCTAACCCTCTGGGGTTAAAAATTCGAACGAAATCTTATCTTATCTTATCTTAAAAGCCAAAATAGGGTCTTGCGAGCCATGGCCTGATTTAGACCTCGGGGGCCCGGGGCACTTTAGGCTTGGGGGGTCCTCAACATGAAAATTGAATATTTTTCGAAAACAGCAATTTTCGAAAAATAAATATGTTAGGTTTCGAAAAAGATGTCTGATTTTATTTTTCTCAATTTATTTACTTGAAGAATATATGACTATAATTTTCAGTTTGTAATATATTCTATATACACTATATAATAATTATTTCTTTGGTGTCACACTTTCAGTATCCATCTATATGGTGGCAATTGACCAAAAGGACACACGCTGTTCAGCCAGTTCAGCCATCACAACTTTGGGAGCCTAGTCCCTGGACCCATTACGTACCTCTATAATCTGTTAATACCTTTGTAACTTGTCATGATTGTGACTAGACCTACCTGGAGTTCATTACCTTTGTAAATTGTAAGTTCATTACCTTTGTAAATTGTGAATTCATTACCTCTGTAACTTGCTCAGCTATCAAAACTTTGGAGTCCAGTCCCTGGACCAATTATGTACCTCTGTAACCTTTTGACTACCGCCCACAGGATGGGTATGGGGTGCATAATAAACATATTAAAGTAAGTAAGTAGGACACACGCTTTTTCTGACAGGAAACCACATGGGTGGGTATGAATCACATGATGGTGCTTCTCTGCCCATGTCTACAGAAGTACCTGTTGAATGTGTTTATGGCGATTTATCACTTTTACCTACTTGATTTGGTATGTTCTTTTTATATTCTGGTAGTGGTACTTGTTCTTTATTAATAGCTTCTATATTTTCCACTACAGAAGCAGAGTAAAATTCTGTAAGGCGTTTTGTCTTGCCAAGACCACAGCATTTCTTTCGCCTGATTCTCTGGAAACCTTTCTTTTCAGAGCTCCTGAAAGCTTCCATGGTATACTAGGTCTTCGGAAAAAACAAATATTCAGATTTTTTTACGTTTAATGGCAATGTAGTTAATGTGTGTGTGTGTGTGTGTGTGTGTGTGTGTGTGTGTGTGTGTGTGTGTGTGTGTGTGTGTGAGTTTGTGGATGTGTATGAGCGTGTAAGATTAAATTGCAAAATAATGATATATGGCAAACCTTTGTGAGTAACACAGATGTTTAAGTTTAATATGTTTATTATGCACCCCATACCCATCCAGTAGGCGGTAGTCAAAAGATTACAGAGGTACATAATGGGTCCAGGGACTGGGCCTCAAAGTTTTGATGGCTGAGCAAGTTACAGAGGTAATGAATTCGCAATTTACAAAGGTAATGAACTCACAATTTACAAAGGTAATGAACTCCAGGTAGGTCTAGTCACAATCATGACAAGTTACAAAGGTATTTACAGATTACAGAGGTACACAATGGGTCCAGGGACCGGGCTTCAAAGTTTTGATGGCTGAACTAGGTACAAGGTAACGAACTCACAAGTTACAAAGGTAATGAACTCACAAGTTACAAAGGTAATGAATACTGTAAGAATGGTTACTTGCGTTTATACATGGCTACAATCATGAACAAATTTTAGAGTAATGAGCAATTCACACTTCCACACCCGGTCACAACTGTAGTGAGTTATTGGTGCAAATATTGATTGTTGAGTCTCTCTCTCACACACACACACACACATAAACACACACACACACACACACACACACATAAACACACACACACACACACACACACACACACACACACACATACACAAACTCATACACACACACACACTCATACACACACACACACACACACACACACACACACACTCATACACATACACACGCACACACAAACACACACGCACACACACACACAGGAGCTTGGACTCGACCCCTGCAATCTCAACTAGGTGAGTGCACACACACACACACACACACACACACACACACACACACACACACACACACACACACACACACACACACACACACACACACACACACACACACACACACACACACACACACAGATGTAAAAGGCAAACACCACTGCCCCACTGCCTAGCAATAAAAGCGGCCAGAAATAGCCCTTCTGAGATCGACATAGCCAATCACACAATAGTTGCCTCGGACACACATTCACACACGCACAAGTAGTAGAGGCAGTGGAGGCAGGAACCAAACATAGTTTTAAGAAGAGGTATGACATAGCTCAGGAAGCAGAGAGGGAGAGGGCTTAGTAGTGATTAGTGAAGAGGCAGGCCCACGAGCTGAGTCTCGGCCCCTGCAACCACAATTAGGTGAGTACACACACACATGTGTGCACTCTGGTTACCTCTGACCGCATGGTCTGGTAATTTACCTCTAAACTGATGCTAACCAGAAATAGTTAAGTCAAGAGAAGTTATTGAAGTTATTCAAATTATTGAAGTTATTCAAGTTATTTT
Organism: Cherax quadricarinatus; assembly: GCF_038502225.1. NCBI lineage: Eukaryota > Metazoa > Arthropoda > Malacostraca > Decapoda > Parastacidae > Cherax > Cherax quadricarinatus. The sequence goes on from NC_091372.1 coordinate 9,846,911, forward strand.
CTGATCCCAGCTACACACTTTATTTGTTAATTCATTTTATTAACTCAACTAATTTATTTTATTATTCCATTTTGTTATGCAGGAAGTCCCTCGTCTGTTGGCCCCTCTGGCAGGGGGGCCCGGGGCAGTTGCCCCCTTTGCCCCCTTATAAATCCCACCCTGATGCCCATGGCAGTTTTGGTGTTGACACAGAGACATACCCATGGTAGTAATGGTGTTGACAGAGACATACCCATGATAGTTATGGTGTTGACACAGGCATATCCATGGTAGTAATGGTGTTGACACAGAGACATACCCATGGTAGTTATGATGTTGACACAGACATATCCATGGTAGTTAGTTTAATATATTTATTATGCACCCCATACCCATCCTGTGGGCGGTAGTCAAAAGATTACAAAGGTACATAATGGGTCCAGGGACTGGACCCCAAAGTTATGATAGCTGAACTAGTTACAAAGGTAATGAACTCCAGGTAGATCTGGTCACTAATCATGGCAAGTTACAGAGGTAATGAATCAGCTTCACTCCTATACATGGTTACAGTCATGAACAAATTACAAAGTAATGAACCACTGATACGTCCACACCTGGTCACAATTGAAATGAGTTATAAATACAAATATTAAGTGGATCATACACCCACACGAGCGCGCGCGCGCACACATACACACACGAGGGCGCAAGCACAGAATATGTAGCAACAATGTGCAAGGAGGCTGAGGAGAGGTTTGTACCCAAGAGTAACAGGAATAATGAAAAAGCCAGGATGAGCCCATGGTTCACCCAAAGGTGCAGGGAGGCAAAATCCAAGTGTGCTAGGGAATGGAGGAAGTATAGAAGGCAAAGGACCCAGGAGAATAAGGAGAGCAGTTGTAGAGCCAGAAACGAATATGTACAGATAAGAAGGGAGGCCCAACGAAAATATGAAAATGACATAGCAGCGAAAGCGAAATCTGACCCGAAACTGTTATACAGCCACATCAGGAGAAAAACAACAGTCAAGGACCAGGTAATCAGGCTTAGGAAGGAGGAGAGACAAGAAGAAATGACAGTGAAGTATGTGAGGAACTCAACAAGAGATTCAAAGAAGTGTTCACAGAGGAGACAGAAGGGGCTCCAGAAAGACGGAGAGGTGGGGCACACCACCATGTGCTGGACACAGTGCACACAACCGAGGAAGAAGTGAAGAGGCTTCTGAGTGAGCTAGATACCTCAAAGGCAATGGGGCCAGATAACATCTCCCCATGGGTATTGAGAGAGGGAGCAGAGGCGCTATGTGTACCCCTAACAACAATATTCAATACATCTATCGAAACAGGGAGATTGCCTGAGGCATGAAAGACAGGAAATGTAGTCCCAATCTTTAAGAAAGGAGACCTATCATGAAGCACTAAACTACAGACCAGTGTCACTGACATGTATAGTATGCAAAGTCATGGAGAAGATTATCAGAAGAGTGGTGGAACACCTAGAAAGGAATGATCTCATCAACAGCAGCCAACATGGTTTCAGGGACGGGAAATCCTGTGTCACAAACCTACTGGAGTTCTATGACATGGTGACAGCAGTAAGACAAGAGAGAGAGAGGGGTGGGTGGATTGCATTTTCTTGGACTGCAAGAAGGCGTTTGACACAGTTCCACACAAGAGATTAGTGCAAAAACTGGGGGACTAAGCAGGGATAACAGGGAAGGCACTACAATGGATCAGGGAATACTTGTCAGGAAGACAGCAGCGAGTCATGGTACGTGGCGAGGTGTCAGAGTGGGCACCTGTGGCCAGCGGGGTTCCACAGGGGTCAGTCCTAGGACCAGTGCTGTTTCTGGTATTTGTGAACGACATGACGGAATGGTAGTAATGGTGTTGACACAGACATATACCCATGGTAGTAATAGTGTTGACACAGACACCTACCCATGGTAGTAATAGTGTTGACACAGACACATACCCATGGTAGTAATGGTGTTGACACAGACACATACCCATGGTAGTAATGGTGTTGACACAGACACATACCCATGGTAGTAATGGTGTTGACACAGACATACCATGGCAGTAATGGTGTTGACACAGAGGTCATGACAGTATTGTGTTTGAAGCAGAACTGTCAAGTGTTTTCATTTAGCCCTGAAATAATTTCATTTTTATAGTTATACACTGAAGAACACAAGAACGGAGAAATATTGCAGTAGGCCTATTGGCTCATGCTTTGCAAGTCCAACTCACACCCACTCAATATGCCTCCAACTTATATATAAACCTTCCCAAAGTTTTTGCCTTGGTAACTCTTCCTGGTAGTTTCTTCCTCTCATTCACAACTCTATTGACAAACTGCCATTTCCCAATATCCATTCTAAACCAAAATTTATCCAACTTGAATGCAGTGCTGCGAGTCCTGTTTTGGATAAATATTTTCAACTCGCTATATATATATATATATATATATATATATATATATATATATATATATATATATATATTATACATATATATATATATATATATATATATATATATATATATATATATATATTATATATATATATATATATTAATAAACAAAATACATTTACAGAAAAAAAAAACATGAATACAATGGCACAATGTATCAAAGATCATGAATTTCCTCCAGCTCCTCCGAGGCTGGACGTGAGCCAAGTATGCAGCAAGCATTTCCCCTCTGGATGGCGATGCTGAGGCGCTGGAACATGAAAGTGGCTGCCCTTGGGTCCCTGGTGGTGTCGATGAGTCTGGAACCCAATTCTTTAAGGAAACGTGTGGCATTTTTTCCCCATGATCCCAAGGTCTCTGATCCCACTGGGACAAATTGATGCTGTTGGCTAATGTCCCTGTACTTGCTGATCTTGTACTCCTCCCTGTGGTCAGCAGCTCCTCCCTGTCGCCCCACACTGTGATGGATATAGGTGTCAGCCAGTGTGGACACACAGGTATAGTCCCATGCTAAGAGCTTGCCATTCTTCCAAGGATAGATGGTGATCCCGTCGGGGCGGTTTGCTGGGTTGTGGGTATTGTTTGCTGCAAGTGATCGTGGCTCCCTCTCGGCAGGGCATCCAGCTGTAGCAAGGGTTCTCTTAATGATGTCGTTGACCTCATTGTGTCTTGCATGCCAGCCCTTGGTTTTGGAACAATTAAGACCATGTAGACCGTATTGGTCTGCTTGCACTTCGCCGCAAATACACATATATTCTGTGTGAATTGGGGCAGCAAGGCGCAGAGCCACTGCAATACGGAGGGTCTTAGGGTCGAGTCGCGTTCCCATTGCCGATATGGGAACTGTTTGGAGGAAGTCCCTGGAGTGAGGTGCACTCACAGCCTGGAGACGGGCAATCTCCCTATCTGATGTTGCAGCCCTGAGCATGTTGGCAAGCACCTTTTCAGCAATTGGGCTATCCCATCTTGACTGTTTGTGAGCCAGTGCTGCACTAGGGTTTGGTGCTGGAGCAGCAAGAGTCTCCCATTCGGTGATGGCACTGACATAGCTAGGGTCTTCTATTCCTGCTGAGTCACTGAGGGTGTCAGGAAGAATTAGTCTTATCAACTCGTTTGATGCAATGGAAGAGGATAGGAAAGCTGGTAGAGCAGTCTGGGAGGATCTGCGTACTCCTAGCCCTCCAAGCCTGACCGGAAGTGAGGCTTGCAACCACTGTCCATCGTCAAGGGAAAGATTCAATACACTCTCTAGCATGGCCTTCAGGAGAGAGTCATATTCCTTGAGTTTTGGACTGCTGAAGGCTGGGGAGCATCTCAGAAAATAGGTAAGTTTTGGGGTTGACAGGCACCTGGTGAGTAGGTAGAAGGCATCGTGTGTGTCAGTGTCTTTCATCCTGCTTTCTATATATTTAGTGGCCACTTTTTTGGATAAATATTTTCAACTCGATATATATATATATATATATATATATATATATATATATATATATATATATATATATATATATATATATATATATATATATATATATATATATATATATATATATATATATATATATATATCGAGTTGAAAATATTTATCCAAAACAGGACTCGCAGCACTGCATTCAAGTTGGATAAATTTTGGTTTAGAATGGATATTGGGAAATGGCAGTTTGTCAATAGAGTTGTGAATGAGAGGAAGAAACTACCAGGAAGAGTTACCAAGGCAAAAACTTTGGGAAGGTTTATATATAAGTTGGAGGCATATATATATATATATATATATATATATATATATATATATATATATATATATATATATATATATATATATATATATATGTATGTATATATATATATATAATATATATATATATATATATATATATATATATATATATATATATATATATATATATATATATATATATATATATATATATTTAGTGGCCTCTTTTATTTGGTACACCATTTTAGTACTGGGTATGGTTTTCCTTTGCCCACAGAACAGCCTCAGTCTACATGGCATGAATTTAGCAAGGTGCTGGAAACATTCCTCAGAAATTGTGGTCAATGCTAATATGATAGCATCATATAACTGCTGCAGATTTGTCGGCTGCACATTCAAGCTGTGAATCTGCCGCTCCTTAACATCCCTAAGGTATACGCCAAATTCTTACCCTACCATCTGTATGCTGCTGGAGAAATCGCGATTCGTCAGACCAAGCGAGTTGTTTCCAATCTTTAACTGTTCAGTTTTGGTGATTCTGTGCTAACTGTAGCTTCAGTTTCCTGTTATTACCTCATAGGAGTGGGCACCAGTGTGGTCGTCTCTGCTGTAGCCCATCCACTTCAAGGTTCTACGTGTTGTGTGGTCAGGATGCTCTTCTGCATATCACTTTAATAATGCATGGTTATTTGAATTCTGTCTCTCATTGACAAGGCGTTTTCGTCACACAGAACTGCAGCTCGCTGGATATTTTGTGTTTGCCACACCATTCTCTGTGAACTCTAGAAATTGGTGTTCATAAAAATCCCAGAACATCAGCAGTTTGAGATACTGAAACCAGCTCGTCTGGCACCAACAATCATTCCACGGCCAAAGTCACTTAAATCACAGTTCTTCCTTAATTTCATGTTCAGTGTATCTTTCATGTTCAGTCTGCATGTTTTTAGACTCTGAGGTGCTGCCACATTAATGTTGAAGTCGATATTTGCGTGAACGAACAGGCGTACCTAATAAAATGGCCACTGAGTTTATAACCTTTTTATGTATTCGTGTTTTCCATTTGATCATTTCAATCATCTCTCTTATTATTCTACGACTTTCTGAAGTGTAAGTGCAATGCCTTCAGCATGTTTTCGTAGTATATGCTTCTAACACACGGAATTATCTTCATAATTCTTCTCGGTATATATTAAACCTCTTAGTTATTATTCACTAATGTAATCCTTGTTGCTAAAGTTAGTTTTAGTTAACTTTCTGTAAGTAAATAACATCTACATGGTTAAGAGTAAAGTTCAAATAAGGAGAGGAGGAGGCGAATCGTCATGGCTTATTTTGGTAACGTGGGAAATGACTTTGAAAGGTTTGGTAATCCCTGCTCCAGATGCTCGCCCACTCTTATCGTTGATTCCAGAGGATGTTTGTGTTTGCCAGAGAAATACGGTATATAAGGGTTACCCCGCGGCTGCCTCTTCACTCTCAGTCATCAGGACACAGGGGTAACTGCTGCCTACATCAAAGGTTAGTACACAATCTAATACTTGTAATTATAACTAAAATTTTTAAAGAGGTGGAGTGGTAAGCCAGTGGAAGGCCTCGGTCAGATGGCCAAATGCTCCAGCTGTGGGTCATCACATGACCAAGAACCACGTCAGGCAACAGTTGTCCTGTTTCCTGACAAATCTGACTTAAACGTTAGTACATAACAAGGGTATATATACAGTGAGAGATGTATCTCGGTGTATATACACTGAGAGTTTAATTTAACCCCTATTTTAAGAAATTTACGAGTTCGAGACGAAGTGGTTCGCCGGTACAGTCCCAGCCCTGGTCTTTTGCATGAGCTGTCCCGGCACTTATGTATTGAAGTTTCCTCGACAAGTGGTGTATAGGTGACAAGTATTTATTACCTTTACGTAGTCGATAGGCAATGATCTATGGCAACATCACGTGATTTAGTCGGTTTTATATATGTAATCATTGGTTTGATGAAATCTTTAAGCATCCTGAATGTTTCTGTAATAAAGACATTGAATGGATACCATGCCTAACCCTTCTAGGGTAGGGTAGGTGCCTGAGCCCGAGCCTTTAGCTCATAAGACTGTCATTCCCATTTGCTCCCTTGGGGCGGGGATGGCAGACCAGAGAGGCCTAGCTTGTGGCTAGGCCTGAGGATAGTTGGTCCCAAAGATGAGGAGGTACTTGTGCCTCCTCCCATGGGAGACTTCGGTCTCAGACACTCCCTAAAGAGGGAGCCAAGGCCGGGCCACCACTTGGAAAAGGCCCGGGCCGGGAGAATACCGGCTAATCTTTAATAATAATAATAATAATAAGACATTGAATGCTGCATAAATTAGAAAGATTACTATGTTTGTAAGGAAATATAGATTTACCTGCAAAAATATTGTATTTCTAAATAACTGACACAACAAAAATATACCAACCACTAATTCACTGTCGTGCGTGTATGTATCATGTATATGTGTGTAAACAAACCATACCACGGACGGGGATAGAACCCGCTATCAGAGAGTTCTATTCCCGTCCGTGGTATGGTTTGTTTGCAATCGTGTCATTCCGATTTCGTGAGTCATATGCGTATACCTCTGATGGGTGGTGTGGTATACCCAATCATCTGATTATTATGCATAGCACAACAGACACACAGACCTTTAATAACATACGTCAAGTAGTTGGGCCACTTACCTTAATCACCTCCCTCTCACCCTCCTTACCCTTCCTTCATATTCCATCCTTACTCATCCTTCTCTCTAACTCACCAAAGCTCTGGTTATACCATTCGTATTCTGACGTTTACACATTCGTCCTAAAACAACAGAAGCGCCTCTTTTATACGTTTGATGATAAACAATTTCTTTCTTGCAACAGGTTGTATGTTGGAAGTGAAGATGATGATTGTACGTACGTCTCTCCTGCTGGTGGCGGTGCTGGTGCTTCAGGCAGAGGCTAGAAGCCCCCCTGCTCAACGTCCAGGTGGGTTCTCGATTTAAGGAACAGTGCTTCCCCCTGGAAATAAGTGGTATAAAATACCGACACAATGGAAATCTAAACACATATGCAGTATAATGTGATTCTTTATTGACTACGTATCGCCCACACAGTGGGCTTTTTCAAGTGACTTGAAAAAGCCCACTGTGTGGGCGAAACGTAGTCAATAAAGGATCACATTATACTGCATATGTGTTTATATTTCCAGTGCTTCCCCCTTGAATGTTAATCCTCTTAGTTTCTGTTTATTTCCTTCATACTGGACTCTCTTGTTGCTCTGTTAGTGTTTATTGTTCATATTTAATATTTAGGATTAGGTGGCGATTCTGTACGCTAGAGGGGAAGCTTGGTCCAATAACAGACGTATCACTGATACCTGTTGTCCCGTTCACTTAGCGGTAATTAGGTACCTGGGTGCTAATTAACATTCGTATGTCTATGATTAAATTATTATTACATTCAAGGAAAAATAAGGCACCTCAAGAGCCCTTCACCAGCATCAAGGCACCACAAGAGCCCTTCAACAGCATCAAGGCACCTCAAGAGCCCTTCACCAGCATCAAGGTACCTCAAGAGCCCTTCACCAGCATCAAGGTACCTCAAGAGCCCTTCACCAGCATCAAGGCACCTAAAGAGCCCATCACCAGCATCAAGGCACCTCAAGAGCCCTTCACCAGCATCAAGGCACCTCAAGAGCCATTCACCAGCATCAAGGCACCTCAAGAGCCATTCACCAGCATCAAGGCACCTCAAGAGCCATTCACCAGCGTCAAGGCACCTCAAGAGCCCTTCACCAGCATCAAGACACCTCAAGAGCCCTTCACCAGCATCAAGGCACCTCAAGAGCCATTCACCAGCATCAAGGCACCTCAAGAGCCCTTCACCAGCATCAAGGCACCTCAAGAGCCCTTCACCAGCATCAAGGCACCTCAAGAGCCCTTCACCAGCATCAAGGCACCTCAAGAGCCCTTTACAAGCATCAAGGCGCCTCAAGAGCCCTTCACCAGCATCAAGGCACCTCAAGAGCCCTTCACCAGCATCAAGGCACCTCAAGAGCCCTTCACCAGCATCAAGGCGCCTCAAGAGCCCTTCACCAGCATCAAGGCACCTCAAGAGCCCTTCACCAGCATCAAGGTACCTCAAGAGCCCTTCACAGCATCAAGGCACCTCAAGAGCCCTTCACCAGCATCAAGGCACCTCAAGAGCCCTTCACCAGCATCAAGGCACCTCAAGAGTCCTTCACCAGCATCAAGGCACCTCAAGAGCCCTTCACCAGCATCAAGGCACCTCAAGAGCCCTTCACCAGCATCAAGGCACCTCAAGAGCCCTTCACCAGCATCAAGGCACCTCAAGAGCCATTCACCAGCATCAAGGCACCTCAAGAGCCCTTCACCAGCATCAAGGCACCTCAAGAGCCCTTCACCAGCATCAAGGCACCTCAAGAGCCCTTCACCAGCATCAAGGCACCTCAAGAGCCCTTCACCAGCATCAAGGCACCTCAAGAGCCCTTCACCAGCATCAAGGCACCTCAAGAGCCATTCACCAGCATCAAGGCACCTCAAGAGCCATTCACCAGCATCAAGGCACCTCAAGAGCCATTCACCAGCATCAAGGCACTTCAAGAGCCCTTCACCAGCATCAAGGCACCTCAAGAGCCCTTCACCAGCATCAAGGCACCTCAAGAGCCCTTCACCAGCATCAAGGCACCTCAAGAGCCCTTCACCAGCATCAAGGCACCTTAAGAGCCCTTCACCAACATCAAGACACCTCAAGAGCCCTTCACCAGCATCAAGGCACCTCAAGAGCCTTTCACCAGCATCAAGGCACCTCAAGAACCCTTCACCAGCATCAAGGCACCTCAAGAGCCCTTCACCAGCATCAAAGCACCTCAAGAGCCCTTCACCAACATCAAGGCACCTCAAGAGCCCTTCACCAGCATCAAGGCGCATCAAAAGCCCTTCACCAGCATCAAGGCACCTCAAGAGCCCTTCACCAGCATCAAGGCACCTCAAGAGCCCTTCAAAAGCATCAAGGCACCTCAAGAGCCCTTCACAAGAATCAAGGCGCCTCAAGAGCCCTTCACCAGCATCAAGGCACCTCAAGAGCCCTTCAACAGCATCAAGGCACCTCAAGAGCCCTTCACAGCATCAAGGCACCTCAAGAGTCCTTCACCAGCATCAAGGCACCTCAAGAGCCCTTCACCAGCATCAAGGCACCTCAAGAGCCCTTCACCAGCATCAAGGCACCTCAAGAGCACTTCACCAGCATCAAGGCACCTCAAGAGCCCTTCACCAGCATCAAGGCACCTCAAGAGCCCTTCACCAGCATCAAGGCACCTCAAGAGCCCTTCACCAGCATCAAGGCACCTCAAGAGCCCTTCACCAGCATCAAGGCACCTCAAGAGCCCTTCACCAGCATCAAGGCACCTCAAGAGCCATTCACCAGCATCAAGGCACCTCAAGAGCCATTCACCAGCATCAAGGCACTTCAAGAGCCCTTCACCAGCATCAAGGCACCTCAAGAGCCCTTCACCAGCATCAAGGCACCTCAAGAGCCCTTCACCAGCATCAAGGCACCTCAAGAGCCCTTCACCAGCATCAAGGCACCTTAAGAGCCCTTCACCAGCATCAAGACACCTCAAGAGCCCTTCACCAGCATCAAGGCACCTCAAGAGCCTTTCACCAGCATCAAGGCACCTCAAGAGCCCTTCACCAGCATCAAGGCACCTCAAGAGCCCTTCACCAGCATCAAAGCACCTCAAGAGCCCTTCACCAGCATCAAGGCACCTCAAGAGCCCTTCACCAGCATCAAGGCGCATCAAAAGCCCTTCACCAGCATCAAGGCGCATCAAGAGCCCTTCACCAGCATCAAGGCACCTCATCAAGGTACCTCAGGGCATTAAAATGTTCTAAGATAGACATGAACACAGAACTAGTCAATTCATTTGCATAAACAAACATTAAAACTATGTTTTTGACTTATCTAATTAAATTCTGGGCATAAGAAACAAAAAAACACAAATTTAGGCAGTTTTTTCGTCAATCCAGACACATAGGTATATACATCGGGAGATGCATATATGTGAATATATATTAAGAGCTTAATTTTAATAAGTATTTTAGGTATTAAAGTAACATTTCTGGGTGTGTATCTCTCAGTGTTTATAAACGGAAAAGTGTATATTGCTGTATATATATACATCAAGGTGTGTGTGTGTACCTCGGTGTATACTCTAAGAGTTAACTTCAATCAATATTTTACTTATTAAGGGTATCCTGTAGATCGGTTACCACAATCACCACAACCACTCTCCTTTTAACATCTCAAACACCACCATTGTTACAACTCTCAAACAACCACGATCCTTACTCCCTTAGCATGGGTGGAAACTTCGGGCGTGTTTCCTTACACCGGTTGTCCCTGATCATCCATCTAATAATGGGTACCTGAGTGTTAGTGGACTAGTGTGGGTCGCATCCTGGGACAAAACTGACATAATTTGCGAGAAATGCTCAGCATAACAAGGGGCTTTCTATGTAGTAGTATGTCATTGATGTCACCCTTGTGTAGTCGATAGAGTTCAGCCTTAACGAACCAGCTAACTTAATCTTTGCAGGAAGACTCTGTGGAAGGTACTGTGGGTCGACCTTAAGTCCAGTGTGTGGCAGTGATGGACGCACTTACCACAACCAGTGTGCCTTTGAGAACGCCAAGTGCGCTAACCCTGGACTCACTGTTGTGAACGAAGGACCATGTGGAAGTAAGATTTTTACCTTTTGCACCAAGTTACAGTGTCAGTATACATCTTATTTAACTTTTAACCGTTCTTAAGACGACGTAAGGGTAAGGGAATGTGTTCGTTAAATTAATTTATGTGAGGTTGAAAGAAGAGATCATTTGACTGGAGCAATTCACAAGTCTAATTAACTGACATTATGGATTTTTGCTTCCGAAATGGCTAGTTTGTTGTGTATCCATGTGCATACTGTAAACGGTAGTGCAAGAGCATATGGATACACATAAGGCCTAGAAAATAGGCCTCAAAACGGGGTTTACAGGAGTTAGTTAGTTTAATATGTTTATTATGCACCCCACACCCATCCTGTGGGCGGTAGTCAAAAGATTACAGAGGTACATAATGGGTCCAGGGACTGGACTCCAAAGTTTTGATAGCTGAGCAAGTTACAGAGGTAATGAATTCACAATTTACAAAGGTAATGAACTCACAATTTACAAAGGTAATGAACTCCAGGTAGGTCTAGTCACAATCATGACAAGTTACAAAGTATTTACAGATTACAGAGGTACACAATGGGTCCAGGGACCGGGCTCCAAAGTTTTGATGGCTGAACTAGGTACAAGGTAATGAACTCACAAGTTACAAAGGTAATGAACTCACAAGTTACAAAGGTAATGAATACTGTAAGAATGGTTACTTACGTTTATACATGGCTGCAATCATGAACAAATTTTAGAGTAATGAGCAATTCACACTTCCACACCCGGTCACAACTGTAGTGAGTTATTGGTGCAAATGTTGATTGCTGAGTCTCTCTCTCTCACACACACACACATACAAATTCATACACACACACACATAAACACACACACACACACACACACACACACACACACACACACACACACACACACACTCATACACACACACGCACGCACACTCATACACACACACTCACACACACACAGGAGTACATCTGGATTTACATTTATAGCTGAGTTATCGGTTGAAAGAAAATTTAGGAATTTTGCTAAATATGTCTTGTATCTTATTTTCAATAATAAGATATCTTGATATATCACATAGGTTATTATACTGCCTCTGTGTATGTTCCTCAATAAGTGGATAATTAAGCCCATAGTATTTAAGATAGTCTTATACTATCAAGACAGAGCTGACCACATACTTTGTATATCGTTACTTCTGTGTGTCTGCCAAAGTATCAGAAGTATGTACTTATAACCAAGCCTAAGCCTGGCTTCTACAACATCAGTCTATTTACATTACCTATGTTCATGTTATCATAGTGGATTATAGACCTACTCAGGATTCTAACTGCATTCCTATAACATTCAACTTCATTATTTACGTTTCTCCTAATATTATTCCTAGTGCTAGACACAGACATACCAAAGTTATATTCTACATTTTCCTTCGGGTTACTGACTCTGAATAACTTGTCAACATTATCATGAACGACTAATCCAATGTGTGATGAAATACTTATATAAAAAATGTACATTAATTTCTTTTTCTGGGATTTTTGAATATCTGGATTTGGTTTCCGCAATGAGCATGTTGACAGCGTCATTATGTGAGTCAAAAGCCTTCAGTAACAACATAAAATCAATAATCATGGAGTCAGGTTCAGTGTCATGAGTCTGCCTTAGTGTCATTAGGATGGTAAACAATCCAGTTTGCAGTGTAGACTCCCAGTTGTTAATTCTAATGCCTAACTCAGCATAGTTCTTATCATTCTCATCTAGGGAGCTGAGAAATGGAGGTATCGTACCGTTTTGGGCGATTATTAAATCATTCTTATCAAATCGTTCCCGACTTTACACTAATTCAATACGACTCGAAATTTCGTCTAAAGCTCCATCACCTAATTATGGGTTTGCTAATTATTGTGGGTTTATTAATTTAATTGGAAAAAACCTCTGACTGGAGAAATAACTTCAAATGAAAGATACTCAGGTGTTACACATGTTTGTATTCACTTAAGAGTATGGCAATATAAGGACTGGTACCGTAACTTGCTGAAAAATTAAAAACTTGTGCAACATTTGGGAATCTTTGAGAAAACGTTTCTCCAGCCAGTGGCTTCTTCAGTCCAATATAAAGAAGAACGGTGAAAGCTGAGGAGAATGAAGTAATCAATCCCTCAACTTGGAGTCAATGTATTCAGTACATCAATCTTGAGAGAAGTACACCATATATTCTCTGTATTGGACTGTAGAAGCCACTGGCTGAAGAAACGTTTCCTCAATCAAGATTCCATTTATATCACACTGCAACTTATACTTTACCAACAAGAAGAGTACATTAACTCAAGGAGCTACTTATCAATCCAGACAAGTTGTGTGGACGGAACTGTGGTAAGATCCTGCGACCTGTGTGTGCCACCAATGGCAAAACATACAACAACTTATGCTTGCTGGAAGTGGCACAGTGCAAGAATCCCTCAATCTCTCTGGCTTACAACGGACCGTGCAATATAGGTAATGGTTTTCTATCGCCAGTATTTAATAACTTATTAAAGGCAATTTGCTGGCAAGAAGGCTCTCTTGGGCCCCTCTAAGCAAGCAATATGTTTAACGTCTTATAGTGAAACATATAATATTTTCTGAATTATAAGCACAATACACGCTGTTATTATTATTATTATTATTATTATTATTATTATTATTATTATTATTATTATTATAGGTTTCAAACAATGAAGAGCGTAGCTCTATTACCCTGAATCAAGAACCCATCTCCAGCATCACTACAAGTAACCTGCATTCTTCTTGTGGGTAACTGAGATATATAGCAATGTAAGCAATGAATAAATTTTTGCTAATTTTAAATCTTTTTGGCTATCTTCCTATCGAAATTCTCCATATGGTGTCAGCACTTACGAAAAACATTATGCATAACGTATTATTTTCAAGGGAATTCCTTATTAAGATTATACAAGGGGGATTAATTTCATACAGCAGACATACTCTATGTTACGAAAAAAATGATAACGACATAAGTGGAGTTAAATTAAGTAGAACAGGAGTGAACAAGTGAATAATAATGTTAATTCACGGATCTAACAACCAAACAAATGGGTTAAAGTTATAATTAAGTCGTTGTTTGATTAAAAAGCCCCATTACGGTGCTGAATGAGTTAACTGTGTGATAACAAGAGATTATGGACCCTGTTGCATGTGAAATACGAGGGATGAAAGCCTACTTCTCTATCTTTGATAAAGCATTTTTAACTTTGTTAAAGCCTACTTCACTATCTGTTCAAGTTTACTTTACTATTTTTGTTATTAAAAAGTTCATAAGTCAATACAATCCAATTATTTATGCTTACATAAACTGTAGCAACGTTGAAGCCTAAATTATTATTATTATAATCAAAAAAGAAGCGCTAAGCCACAAGGACTATACAGCAGTTGAAGCCTAAAGCATCCTAAGAAAGCATAAGCTGAGCGACAAAGATTCCCCTTCAGTCTACTTCTTGTTAGGGCATTATAGGGCTACTGACGACTTACACCGTATCGAGGCCCTAGTTGTTGTAGTTTATAGGGCCCCTGACCGACTTACACCATATCGAGGCTTTAGTTGTTGTGGTTTATAGGGCCCCTGACCGGCTTACACCGTATCGAGGCTCTAGTTGTTGCGGTTTATAGGGCCCCTGACCGACTTACACCATATCGAGGCTCTAGTTGTTGTGGTTTATAGGGCCCCTGACCGGCTTACACCGTATCGAGGCTCTAGTTGTTGTGGTTTATAGGGCCCCTGACCAACTTACACCGAATCGAGGCTCTAGTTGTTGTGGTTTATAGGGCCCCTGACCGGCTTACACCGTATCGAGGCTCTAGTTGTTGTGGTTTATAGGTCCCCTGACCAGCTTACACCGTATCGAGGCTCTAGTTGTTGTGGTTTATATAGGGCCCCTGGCCGGCTTACACCGTATCGAGGCTCTAGTTGTTGTGGTTTATAGGGCCCCTGACTGGCTTACACCATATCGAGGCTCTAGTTGTTGTGGTTTATAGGGCCCCTGACCGGCTTACACCGTATCGAGGCTCTAGTTGTTGTGGTTTATAGGGCCCCTGACCGGCTTACACCGTATCGAGGCTCTAGTTGTTGTGGTTTATAGGGCCCCTGACCGGCTTACACCGTATCGAGGCTCTAGTTGTTGTGGTTTATAGGGCCCGTGACCGGCTTACACCGTATCGAGGCTCTAGTTGCTGTGGTTTATAGGGCGAATGACAGTTTACACCGTATGGAACTTTCCTGTCCACTAGTAACTACAGTATAGAAGTCACACCCAGACGAATTCTTAAAGTTAACACTACGAACGGGCCAAAGGAGATTCTACTATGCCATATATTATTTTAGAAAGTGTCTAAAAGATCCCCAAATTCATGGATGTCAGATAGGTCTGTATACCTTGTACATGTGGAAATAAATATTATTATTATTATACTCATCTAACCTGGTATAACTCCTCACAAAAAATAATTGTTTTAGTTCCATTCCTGTCGTAAACTAGAAAATAAAAAAAATTCAAGGCACACTGTGTTATTTTTTTCATGGCCGATTCTTTGATAATACAGTGATAATTTGCATTTGAAATTGGTTGATGGATTTAATTTGTCTTATTAAAACACAGCCTTGTACCATAGGTTAGTTACTTATACTGTAACTTTGAAGTTATGCTCTATATATAATGCTTATATAAATAAAAGGCATTCTGAAAAAAATAGGACGCAAATAAAAAATCGAGGTAATGTAAGAAATCTTTAATAATTTAAGAAAAATATGGATAATCTAAGAAAATTCTGAGTAATCTAAGAAAAATCCGAATCTATGAAAATCCGGGCAATCGTAAGACAAAAATCGGAGAATCGAAGAAAAATTAGTAAAATTTAAGAAAAAATCTGGGGAATCTAAGAAAAATCAGGATCGACACCATGCCTAACCCTTCTAGGGTAGGGTAGGTGCCTGAGTCCGACCCTTTAGCTCACAAGACTGTCATTCCCATTTGCCCCCTTGGGGCAGGGATGGCAGACCAGAGAGGCCTAGCTTGTTGCTAGGCCTGGGGACAGTTGGTCCCAAAGATGAGGAGGTACTTGTGCCTCCTCCCATGGGAGACTTACGTCTCAGATACTCCCTAAAGAGGGAGC
Source organism: Cherax quadricarinatus (assembly GCF_038502225.1). Classification (NCBI taxonomy): domain Eukaryota; kingdom Metazoa; phylum Arthropoda; class Malacostraca; order Decapoda; family Parastacidae; genus Cherax; species Cherax quadricarinatus. Next base: position 9,862,997 of record NC_091372.1, read on the forward strand.
CAAGGCCGGGCCACCATTTGGAAAAGGCCCGGGCCGGGAGAATACCGGCAAATCAAAAAGAAGAAGAAGAAAAATCAGGATAATCAATGAAATAATATTGGAACTCTTAGAAAAATCAGGAAAATCTATGAAAAAATCTTTGGAATCTAAGAAAAATCAGGGCAAATTTCTTCGGGTCACATAAACCTATGTTTCAGTCAGCCTTAAAACAAATAAAGAATAAAATAATACTGTTTTATGGAGTAATGCAGAATAATACAGAGAATAATAACATTATTAACATCTTCCTGTGACCGCTGGAAGTCTTATCTGGAGGCCACTTGGGTAGTTAACATTGATAGTTAAGTGGTAAACTCAAGGTTAGTTCCGATTCCTAGAATCAAGAGCCCTTCATCTACCTGTACATGTATGGTACATAGTATCGACAAAGGTGAAGAATTAAACGCACGTAGCCTAATGAAAGTTAACTTAGAAATCTTGTATAGCAAGCCTATTTGTGTGGGGAATAGGATGCAGTCAAGTATTTTGAGAATTAAGGGACCCATTCCAGGAATCTCAGAATGGGTTTTGTAATTTTGGTTATAGGGCATCTACACATACAGGTACGCGAATGTTGACCTAGTGACCGTACTCTTGCGTTAAAAACTTATAGACGAGTTGCCCTCCCGAAGAGGAGTGTAACTTGGCACATGTAGAATATCTGGGTTCCTTTATTGCAGACGTTTCGCCATCCAGTGGCTTTATCATTACAAATTCAACGACTTAACTGGAAGACAGTAGAACTACGAAAGATGAAGTAATCGGTCCCTCAGCCTTGGAGTTGGTTCTCTTAACCAACTCCAAGGCTGAGGGACTGATTACCAGATCTTTTGTATATAGTTCTGTCTTCCAATTTTGTCCTTGAATCTTTATTGATAAAGCCACTAGATGGCGAAACGTCTAAAGTAAAGATACCAAGATGTTGCGCATGTGTCTAGTTACACTCCTCTTCAGGAGGGCAATTCGACTATAAGTTTACAACGCAAGAGTACGGTCACTAGGTCAACATTCACGTACCTGTAGGTATGCGTAGATGCCCTATAACCAAAGTTACAAAAAACATTCTGAGATTCCTGGAATGGGTCCTTTAATTCTCAAAACACTTGACTGCATCCTATTCCCCACACAGACTTGTTATACAAGATTTCTAAACTAGCTTTCATTAGGCTACGTTCGGCTTGAGGGAGAGGCAATATAGATTAGCTGTGTATAATTCTGCCTTCCAAGCATGCACGGAAAAGGGTATTAGGATATTTTAAGAAAACATTTCGCCATGCCCTGGACTGAAGCAATTCCTGGCAGAACGTTTCGACAGTACAATAACCCAACACCTCACAATTGTCTAATGTCATATTTGCCGGTGTTCTATACCATCTCGTACCCAGTCAGTAAGGAGTATCATAGGAGGCAGGTCCATCTATACCGTGTATACAACATAGACTCCAAGTATAGGAAGGCAGAAGTGTATAAAAATGGAACTATTTACAGACATTATGGTGATAATGACACAATGTGGGTTGTGGTATTTTATGTCAAAGGCTTTCTGTCCCTAGTGGACGAAACGTCTTCAATAAATACACCAAAACGTGCATGTTTTGCCTCTATCTCAAGGTGGAAGGCCACAGCCATAAAGACATTCGCTGCCTGACGAGTCTTTACAGATAGTTTTAATACTGAAACTCCAAAGCCAGAAACTGGTTCATTTACATAAGCTATCAATAGCTTTGGGAAGTTAATAAAAGATGATAAAAAATTGTGGAAGCACCAGGTACTAGGATTTTTGGGTCGATTCCTGCCTAGCTAGCCAGCTTGCAGTTCCACGATATTACTCGCAGTGATCGAATTCTTGTCTGCAGTAATCCAAACCGATCCTGACCACCTTAGCCTGAAAAATGAGAAAAGAGATGTGAAATGAAGACACATGTTCAACAGTTAGAACATTGAGGAAACGTTTCGCCCAATATAAGGTGTATAAAGAAAGTACAGTAATGTTCTTAGTTTCTATTGAGTTCCTGAGGTCTTTCCCAAATACAAGGGGACTCAAACCTGGGACCTTCTCATTCACATTCTCTCTCTCTCTCTCTCTCTCACACACACACACACACACACACACACACACACTCACACACACACAGTACATGGGGAAGACAGATAGCCGAGAACTTAGAAGTTCTGAGGCTATCTGTTGAGAACACCTATTACTTCGACCTAGTCAAAGATAGAGAAGCAGAAGACCTTGAATCACTCCACCCACTGTCGACATGAAAAAAATATATATATACCATACAATACTGAAAAAAGTCATAGAATTTACAGAAGAGACTGAACTGAGCAAAAAAGGTAAGCTAAACTGGGTTCACTCACGGCACGGTCCATCGTAGAGTTTGGTGAGGGTTCTGTCCCTACACACAGCGTTGCTGAAGGAGCAGGAGTTACTGTAAGTGACTCGGTCACTGCCACACACAGGAGAGTAAGTGAAGGCACATTCCTGTACACACCCAGAGGAACTTCCTGACGTAGAGGAACCTCCCGACGGAGAGAAACCTCCAGACGCAGAGGAACCTCCCGACGGAGAGAAACCTCCAGAAGCAGAGGAACCTCCTGTTGTAGAGGACCCACCTGATGTTGAATCTGCGTGAGGAAGCTGTTGTTAATGTGCAACTGGGAAAAAATCACCTAATGCTAAGTGGCTCCTAGAGGTAATGTTTTCCTGTTGTCTATAACATAGTTTAGGGGGGAAAGAATTTCCAGATATAGGTTTGAATCTTTGAGGTGCACTCTGCAGAAGTGCGAGTGGAGTGAACCACAGCAGCAGTGGTATATTTTCCAAGTGCAGTGGTGTAAGGGTATCGTCAACTGATTGGGTATTGTGCTGTGATATTAACATGAATTATCACTTGTGTAGTATTGTGATACTGTGTTTTGTTGAAGTAATGTAATTTGTAACTGTGTGAATTTTATTGGTGTTATTAACCGGTTAAGTTAGGGAGTGTTCTAATAGGGAGGATACCTCCTCATCTTTGAATGTATAGCCACAAGCTTATCCCCGTAGTATCTTATGAGCTAAAGGCTCGGACTCAGGCACCTACCCTACCCTAGAAGGGTTAGACATGGTGTCGATGGTGTTATTAACTTATTATTTCTAATAGATTCATGAATTATATTAGTAGTATAACCAACTCGAACAGTTATGTAAGTGTATTTTTGTAAGTGCTTTTGTAAGTGTACTTTTGGGGGTCTGACATGGACTAATTTAATTTACAATATTCCTTATGGGAGCAAATTCGTCCGGTAACGGCACCCGAACAGCCTTTTGGAACGAATTAATATCGTAAGTCGGGGGTCCACATATTAACATAATACTACTAATATAATTTTGATATTAGTACTCTAATATTGATTGACTACTGTATTATTATTATTATTATTATTATTATTATTATTATTAACATGCAAGAGAATTAAGGCCATTGAGAAGTGGTGACATACCGACGAAATTAGACCTGGTATTCACCCAGAGTGAAACAAGTTTTAAAATACAACCTACAGTTAATTACCTTGGGGAGTGTGACCATAATGTTTAAATTTTCGAGTGCATCACATCAACCAAAAGAACAGTGTGACGAGCTCAAGAAAACAATAGACATTAAAGAAAATAGAGAAGATAGAATTATAAATTTCCTGCAACATTCCGGGAAGACTCGTTCACCCACAGAAACAAAAACAGTCATGCTCTAAAGTGGAACGCAAGCTTGTCCCAACTCAAAGAGTAACAAATAAGAAACTTAAACCACTATTAAATCAGCAGTGCAATGAGGCGAGACCCAGTAATGGAGAATGGACGTCCTTGGTAACTAACCGGCTTTTCACTTACCACAGGTACCCTCCTTGGTGACGTATATGGGGATTCGATCAGTGCAGACAGCCAGGTTCAGCAAACACTGGTTGTAATAAGTATTACCGTCGCTGCCACAAACTGGGTTGTAAATTCTGGAGCAGGTGTTAGGGCAAGGGTCTTGGTTGGTGTCAGTCCCTGTTGTCACGGAGGCTGACGGGGGTAATACCAATTATGCTGTTATTGGCTGATTTTTTGCCTATTCCTTGATGCAAGGAATAGGAGACACCCTCCTGTCATTAGATCAGACCTGACTACTTTCCACTTCCAAATGCTGGCGACTAGGCCAATACGCCACAAATTTCGTGGAATTTTAGCTCAGAAGTAAGCTTTAACAAGTTAAACTTGATAAAGCTTACCTCTCAGCTAAGTGTTGTCTGAGACAAAATCAAGCTCTACACTACACAGTTTTATACAGCTACACTATACCGTATGACCCTTACGGATTTAGAGCTTCCCGTGAACATAATAACAGTTACGTATTGAACAAGGCAGAACTTCACCACAGAGACAAATCATCAAAAGAGGGTTTAAACGTTTATGTCACAGGGTGAGTATCCGCCATATTGACGGTCAAGAGTGTATAGTAATGCTGTGTTGAAAGCAAGACAAAACAGTCATGAACATATCATTGACAAAAACCTGATTGCTTCTTATACCCAGGCGCTGTATGACCCGTACATGTTTAGCACTTCCCGTGAATGTAGTAGCAGCAGAGACTAACTTGTCACTGGGAAGCTGTAAGGGTAAACAGAACTCTCAATCGATGAAAGTATTTTCATAGACACCAATGGAAATACACCACCAGTGATTAACATAAAGATTAATAATTATAATAATAATATATCTTTATTTCTACCAGTACATGTACAAGGTATACAGACCATAGCTGACATCAATGACATACTAATACAGTGGTCCCCCGCTTTTCGTAGTTCCCGGCAATCGTAAAATTCGCCAATCATAGAGGTATTTTCGTATAAACATGGACTCGCTTTTCATAGGTTGACTCGCGAGTCGTAGTTCGTCCGGGACGCGTACCCACGGCGTGAGCCAGGGCGGCAGCCAGTCTGGCATTGTTTACCAGTGAGCGAAGGTCCCCTCACGTGCTCCAGCGAAATATTTCATAATATTCCATTTATTTTAGTGCTTGCAAGTACTAAATAAGCTACCATGGCTCCAAAGAAAGCTCCTAGTGCCAAGCCTGTGGTAAAGAAGGTGAGAAATACGATTGAATTTAAGAAAACCATCATTGAACAATATGAAAGTGGTACAAGTGTGGCCGAACTGTCCAGGATGTATAAGAAACCCTACACAACCTTATGTTCCATAGTGGCCAAGAAAAATGAAATAAAGGATGCTGTTGTTGCAAAGGGAGTAATTATGCTGACAAAAATGAGATCACCAGTACTGGAAGAGGTTGAGAAGTTATTATTGGTGTGGATAAATGAGAAACAATTAGCAGGAGATACTCTTATGACTTCGTTTATTTGTGAAAAGGCTAGGCAATTGCATGAAGATTTGGTAAAGAAATTGCCTGCAAATAGTGGTGAAGTGAGTGAATTTAAGGCCAGCAAAGGCTGGTTTGAGAGATTTAAGAACCGTACTGACATACACAGTGTGGTAAGGCATGGTGAGGCTGCCAGTTCGGACCACAAGGCGGCTGAAAAATATGTGCATGAATTCCAGGAGTACATAGAGGCTGAAGGACTGAAACCTGAACAAGTGTTCAATTGTGACGAAACAGGCCTCTTTTGGAAGAAAATGCCAAAGAGGACCTTCATTACACAAGAGGAAAAGGCAATGCCAGGACACAAGCCTATGAAAGACAGGCTGACGCTAATGTTCTGTGCTAATGCTAGTGGGGATTTCAAAGTGAAGCCATTACTAGTGTACCATTCTGAAAATCCCAGAGTGTTCAGGAAAAACAATGTTATGAAGAGTAAATTGTGTGTGTTTTGGAAATCTAAAAGTAAGGCATGGGTCACGAGGGAAATTTTCGTCGAGTGGTTCAATGAAGTGTTTGGCCCTAGTGTGAAGGAGTATCTCCTGGAAAAGAAATTGGATCTCAAGTGCCTGCTAGTAATGGACAATGCACCTGCTCATCCTCCAAACTTGGATGACCTAATTTTCGAGGAGTTTGGGTTCATCACAGTAAAGTTCTTGCCCACGAATACCACTCCTCTCCTCCAACCCATGGACCAGCAGGTTATTGCAAACTTTAAAAAACTCTACACAAAAGCAATGTTTCACAGGTGCTTGACTGTGACCACAGACACTCACTTGACCCTAAGGGAATTTTGGAGAGAACACTTCAGCATCCTCCACTGCATAACCCTTATAGGTATGGCTTGGGAGGGAGTGACTACCAGGACTTTGAACTCTGCCTGGAGAAAATTGTGGCCAGATTGTGTCGACAAGAGGGATTTTGAAGAATTTGGGACTGACCCTAATGAGCCTATGTCTGTTGTAAAATCAATTGTGGCACTGGGGAGTTCCATGGGGTTGGATGTGAGTTTGGAGGATGTGGAAGAATTGGTGGAAGACCACAATGAAGAGCTCACCACTGAGGAGCTGCAAGAGCTTCAGCAGGAAGAGCAACACATCGCAGCTCAGAATCTTGCTGCAGAGGAGGAGGAAGAGAGATGGAAGAAGGTGCCTTCTTCAGAAATTAAAGAGATTTTTACTATGTGGGGTAAGATGGAAAGCTTTATGGAGAAACATCACCCTAACAAGGTTGTTGCAAGCCAGGTTGGCAACATGTACAGTGACAAAGTCTTGGGCCATTTTAGGGAAGTGTTAAAGAGACGCCAGACACAGAGCTCTCTCCACAGTTATTTTGTGAGACAGGACTCCAGTGACTCTCAAGGTGGTCCTAGTGGCATTAAGAAACAGAGAAGAGAAGCAACCCCAGAAAAGCAAATGGTACCTGAGGTGTTGATGGAAGGGGATTCCCCTTCCAAATTATAAGCAGTCCACTCTCTCTCCTCCTCCAGTCTCCCATACACTAAGAAGAATCTCCAATAAAGGTAAGTGTTATGCTGTTAATGTTTCATTCATCATTTCCCATTGTATTGTTTATGTACTACATGCATATTTCATGTTAAAAATTTTTTTTGTTTTAATACTTCTGGGTGTCAGGAACGGATTAATTGTATTTACATTATTTCTTATGGGGAAAATTGATTCGTAAATCGTAAATTTCGTTTATAGTAACGGCTCCAGGAACGGATTAATTACGAACAACGAGGGACCACTGTATATAGAAAGTCCTTAGTTATGAAGAGCATTTCGGGCAAATTAGCTCAGTTTTGTCCAAGAATGCGACCCACACCACTCGACTAACACCCAGGTACCCATTTTACTGATGGGTAAACATGACAGAAGGTGTCTTCAGGAAACACGTCATAATGTTTTTTCCAGCCGTACCGGGGACTCCAACTCCAGACTTCAGTGTGTGAGCTGAGTGTGCTAGTGTACTCATCTCAAAGTTATCACTGCATTGGTATGCTTAATTGTGATTATATAGGTTGTTTCACTCATAGGAGGCCCCGAGTTATCGTTTACTACTGACATAATATACAAACAAGGCAGCTACAACTACGAGAGTACCAACTCAGGGCCTCCTACAAGTGAAACACCCCTGGGGACAGTAGGTCCCAGAAGATGAGGAAGTACTTGTACCTCCTCCCATGGCAGACACAGGTCTCAGACACTCCCATGACAGGGAGCCAAGACCAGGTCACCATCTGGAAAAGACCCGGACCGGGACAGTACCAGTGAATCAAGGAGGAGGAGGAGGACCTCTGGATTTACAGCATAACTGGTACTTGTAGCCTAAGCTAAGCTAATTTAACCTAGATTAACCTAACCTACACCAACGAATATTGAGTTTAATAAATGAAAACGTTAATAAGTTGACGTTGAATACTGTAAAAAAAAATTTCTTGGTAAATTAACTGAAGTTTTTAATCCCACTCCCTGAAGTTACCCCCCCTATCCCCTCATTTATGTAATTTCCATATCAACATTTAACTATACTTATATATTTTTTAGGTTAAATTAAAGTAACTTAACCTGATTTAACGTTGGTGAGGTGCTCCAGGTGCAAGGAAGTGGAGGCGCTCTCCACTTCCGAGGATCAAATCGGATTACCTTCCATTTTGTGACAGCTAAACGGCACTTACTGGTTTAGCTCTTCCCAGTAATGGTAAAAATCAAAACTAGCTTTGAGTAACGCTAAAACAAATTAGAAAAATAGTGCGCTTAGCTTAGCTTAGCTTAGCTTAGCTTAGGGTGTTAGGTTATGTTAGGTTAAATATGGTTAGGTTACGTTAGGTTACGTTAGATTACGTTAAATATGGTTAGATTAGGTTAGGTTAAATATGGTTAGATTAGGTTAGGTTAAATATGGTTAGATTAGGTTAGGTTAAATATGGTTAGATTAGGTTAGGTTAAATATGGTTAGATTAGGTTAGGTTAGGCTAAGTTAGGTTAGGTTAGGTTAAATATGGTTAGATTAGGTTAGGCTAAGTTAGGTTAGGTTAGGTTAAATATGGTTAGATTAGGTTAGGTTAGGCTAAGGTTAGGTTAGGTTAAATATGGTTAGATTAGGCTCAGCTAGGTTAAATTCAATTCATTTATGTTATATTAAGCTAAGTGAGGTTAGGCTAGGCCAACTATGGTAAAGCTTTGTTAGGTTAAGGTCCATTAGGTTATGTTATATTAAGCTAAACATGGCTAGATTAGGCTCTGTTAGACTATATTTTTCTAGTGAAAGTTGTCTATCTGTTTCCAAATGTTGAGTTCAAATTTACCACAAATATAATATTCAGCAATTTGGAAATTAAAATTTGGTCAATAGCGTGAATTTTTAAAACTAGCAGCCGCGAAGAACACAAATCCAATATCCATTTAATTTGACTATCTTGACATATTAGATTTCGAGTTTCGTGATTTTTTTTTTTTTTTTGTAATTGCGATGTTTTTACTTAATGAGAAGGTAAAAGGACCCAAGTGCAACTATTGTGACATTTTATTTTGGCAATGTTTCGCGCAGGAGATTTGTCAAGGCGTAACAAAACCTGAAGAGTGAAACGTTGCCTCAAAATACCACATTAGTTGCCTATGCATATTTTTACCTAGTATGTTGTCTGTAATTCTAGCAACATTATTACACTTATCCCTACACTACCAGGGTGCACCTAACCTTAATATATTAAAAAACGGGTAAAAAAGTGAGATACAACATTGTGGGAGACTGAGAAATTTAGATTAGGAGGTGAGGTTAGGTAAGACTTGTCAGGAAACAGGACAATTGTTTCTTGACGTGATTCTTAGTCATATGATGACCCACAGCGGGAGCTTTTGGTCATCTGACCGAGGCCTTCCACTGGCTTACCACTTCACCTCTTTAAAAATTAATGTTGCTTATAATATTCATAAAATAATATTAAATAATGAAAATTTTTGAAGCCCTAATAATTATCTCTTTATGGGGTGCATTAGTGCTAATAAAGAGCTCTTGATCCACGGAAGTGAAGCTACCCTCCCCTTCCAAGAATCAGCCCTGATTACCTCCCATTTCCCAGGCGCTGTTTGACCCCCTAGGGATTTAGCTCATCCCCATGAATACACTGAATCAGTCACTGTCATCTTCAAATTTCCCGATGACTTTTCCCACAGCGCTTGAGCAGGAGGGAATCACAACAGTGGTTCAGAGGGATTCTTATATATCCCACACACAACTCATAGATGGGAAGACTCACTACATACACCGTTGGAACGCTTGACGAGGGTGCGGTCAACACACATGGCAATGTTGAGGTAGCACTGGTTCCTGTAGTTCCTGCCATCACTGCCACACACTGGGTTGTAAATTCTAGGGCAGGAGGAGAAGCTGGGGCATGGCCGCCTGGTAGGTCGCCCTGTTGTAAGGTGCTGGTGGTTTTTACACAACTACCGAGTAATGCTGATGTTTGCTACGTTTTTCACTACTGCTACTGCTCTATTGCTACTTGCTACATTTTTTCTAAATGTCAATTAGGGAGCACCCAAAGGCATTTCAATATAAATTCCAATAAATATTTGTATCAGAGGAAAGCCTACTGAAATCGTAAGTTATGTGCAGTGTATTGTTACGATGTACACAGGTTTCTGAGTGTGGCTGTCGTGAATCAGGCAACACGTGAGTGGCAACAGAGTCTTAGAGGGAGGATACTTTTCAAGACTGAATTCCATGCTAAGGCTGGACAGAACTACGAGCTAGAGTGGTAAATAATTAGCAATTACCTCAAATCCTGTGTGGTTAGGTTAGGTAATGTTTGTCAGGAAACAGGACAAGTGTTTGATGACGCGGGTCTTTGTCATATGATGACCCATAGCTGGAGCTTTTGGTCATCTGACTGAGGCCTTCCACTGGCTTACCACTCCACTCCTTTAAAAATTATAGCTATGATTATATCCATTAGATAATATCCTGTATGGTGTTAGAAGCTCTATATAAAGCCACCTGAGCTTAGGTATAAGCTCATGTAGCTTTATATAGAGCCACCTGAGCTTTACAATACTGTGATTGAACTGATTAAGTCGTGTAAAGCTAAATGGTCTTTATTTTTAGACTTAAAGCTACAAAACTTTACATGGATACCTTGAAAGGATTTCGGGGGTCAACGCCCCCGCGGCCTGGTCTGTGACCAGGCTCAAGATGGATCAGGGCCTGATCAACCAAGCTGTTACTGTTGGCCTACTTGATACAGTTTTTATTAACTTTGCTGTAAAACAATAAAATGAGTTTATAAGAGTGTGTAAATGATCAAACACCGATAATATTTACAAACTATTATTCAGGATTAAATACTGAAGACAGGAGCCAGGAATTTAAATTATTCTATTCTATTCTATTTGATTCGCCGGTATGGTAATTTAAATTATCATTATTATTATTATTATTAAAGATTCGCCGGTATTCTCCCGGCCCGGGTCTTTTCCAAGTGGTGGCCCGGCCTTGGCTCCCTCTTTAGGGAGTGTCTGAGACCTAAGTCTCCCATGGGAGGAGGCACAAATACCTCCTCATCTTTGGGACCAACTGTCCCCAGGCCTAGCCACAAGCTAGGCCTCTCTGGTCTGCCATCCCCGCCCCAAGGATACTAATGGGAATGACAGTCTTGTGAGCTAAAGGCTCGGACTCAGGCACCTACCCTACCCTAGAAGGGTTAGGCATGGTGTCGATGAATTTAAATTAGTTAGTTAGTTAGTTAAAGATTAGCCGGTATTCTCCCGGCCCGGGCCTTTTCCAAGTGGTGGCCCGGCCTTGGCTCCCTCTTTAGGGAGTGTCTGAGACCTAAGTCTCCCATGGGAGGAGGCACAAGTACCTCATCTTTGGGACCAACTGTCCCCAGGCCTAGCCACAAGCTAGGCCTCTCTGGTCTGCCATCCCCGCCCCAAGGATACTAATGGGAATGACAGTCTTATGAGCTAAAGGCTCGGGCTCAGGTACCTACCCTACCCTAGAAGGGTTAGGCATGGTATCGATGAATTTAAATTAGTTTAAAAATCCTACACTAAATAGAGACGCGGTGACTTTTAAGTGTAACATAACCTATTACACTAACTACGAGGCTTCTGTTATTCTTAAATTAACCCGTCGCTATTTTACCATATAACGAAAATGGCAAAATTTAATGTTTTTTAACATAATTCTGTGGCTACAAATAATTACATTAAATCGCGACAGTATTGATTTTTGTCCCTATAACGTAACTGAATTTTGAAAGACCATAAACTATTTTAAATTGTCCTGTTGCCTGACAAGCCTTACCTAATTTAGCCCAAACTGCTGTATTATATATACACAAATGAGTCTTCAATATGATTAAGACCCGCGTCAGGAGACACATTCTATATCCTGGCGAATATTATGCCAATTAACTGCTGTAATTTGTTCTGATTTATATTAATTTTGAGCTTTGAACAGATAAACCTCTTACTGATAGGAATCTAAGTTGCTGGCCCAAAATATGACATATCTTAGAGCTGGTGGAAGGGATGGACTCACTACACTGGTCTTGGATGCTGAGGGAATTATGGCAGCTGACAGTCGAAAAGTTATCTATGTTGTAAATTTTGCTATCATTGCTGCACACGGGTGCGGAATAAAGCTGGGCAGTCATCCGGGCATGACTGGTGGGGCGTACCTGTGATGGGCATACAGTGAGTGACCCAGGCTATTATTTTAGCTAGGAGAAAGGTCAGACCTCAGAATCTGATTGGTAAGCCAGCGGTAGGTCCGCTATGGTCTACTGTAAGACCATCAGCTACCACATTCGCATTTGTGTTAGACAGTACCCAGTGAAAGTGGCTGTTTCTTCCGGTGTCCCTTTCACAGTCACCCAAGATAACCCAAGAAAGTCAATGCGTCATCGAGGACTGTTATGTATCCATTGGGGTCTTTCAGTCTTGTCTCCCAAAATGCCACCCACACCAGTACCTACTTACTGCTAGGTGAACAGTGACAGCAGGTGTAAGGAAACGCCCAATGTTTCCACTCGACCCGGAATTGAACTACGGACACTCATGTGTGAGGCGAGAGCGTTGTTTACCTGGCCACTGGATGACTGACTACTTCACTGACATACGCACTGGTACAACACCACCACTACACCAGCAATTATTTCTTGCCTCGCCACTGCTATAGGACCATCAGCTGCCACATTAATTAGCACCTAAATTCTCGAATAACAGATTCAACTTTCTTCTAAGTAGGATACACCTGTTCTGGAAGTTTCAACCCAATCACAAGAGGCATTCTCATGTTACTGTATACAATACAGCTTTATTCTCTGCAGTATACAAAATGCGGTGCATGTCGGGCAGACTAATCCTAATGCTTACAGTAGTTACCCTTTCTTGCATGCATAAAATTGAGAAAGTTACCCCTAAACAGACCAACGATAACTATTATTTTCCTGTAGTTAATATACACCAATAAAAGTTTGAAGACGATCAGTAGAAGCATTCTCATATTCTCGTCTCTCACAAGTAGCGTAGTAGTTAAACCCGAAAATCCTCATATTATCGCACAGAAAAGAACCCCAGCGAACCACGAGGCAAAGCATCACCCATCACCATACCTGGAGGGTGTCCCAGGGGGTCAACGCCCCGGCGGCCCGGTCCGTGACCAGGCCTCGTGGTGGATCAGGTCCTGATCAACCAGACTGTTACTGGTAGATAAGACACATAGGCAACAGTTAGGCAACTTTATTCTGAAACGTATCGCCTACACAGTAGGCTTCTTCAGTCGAGTACAGGAAGTAGGCAGAAGCAGTAGAGATGTGAAGACGATGTAATGAGTCCATCACATCTCTACTGCTCCTGCCTACTTCCTGTACTCGACTGAAGAAGCCTACTGCGTAGGCGAAACGTTTCGGAATCAAGTTGCCTATGTGTCTCACCTACCAACCTGTCGGTATTGTATACCATTTTGACATTCAGGCTGTTACAGCTGGCAGCAACCAAACCGAAGTACGAACCACAGCCCGGCTGGCAAATAATATCGTTAGTCGAGGGTCCACTGTACTGACTTCTAAGGCCCCGTCCAGTACCCTCTGGAGACCAACAGATTGATCTCAGTGAAACTCAAGACATCCACACATACCAAGCCATAACACTGTCAAATGTGGATACTTTTTAAATCAAACCTAAAGGTGAAAATTTCCCATAGGTCTTAGACAAAAATTATTATCTAAGTATTAGAGAAAGTTACTTTATAAATTATATAGTGTAGGTTTAAAATATTGTAGAGGCCTTTTCAATTTTCCAGCCTGATGGCCTAGTTCTTAGTGCTTCAGAAAAGCCGTGATACTCCAGAAGTTTAACACAGACACACCAGTGATAAAGGTTTGAAGCAGACCAGAAGAAGCATTTTACAGTTACCACACGGAATCAGCAAATCAAAGTTGAGTAAGAATTAACCATACCAGGGGTGGGGATAGAACCCGCGGTCAGAGAGCCTCAAAACTCCAGACCGTCGCGTTAGCCACTGGACCAGCTAACCACAATAAGATTCGTCCAACTAGGTATATTTCTACACCATAGGAAGGTTAGCATAGGCCACCACTGTGACCACAAATGCAAGTTTTAACAGACGAATCTCCAGCTAGCGTGGCCGTGACGAACTCTAGCTCAAGTCTGGAGTTTTGAGACTCTGACCGCGGGTTCAAATCCCACCCGTGGTATGGTTTGTTTGCAATCGTGTCATTACGATTTCGTGAGTCATGTTGAGTAAGAATTATAGTAAACTGGCATATACAGTAACTTTTTTCTATATGATGAACCAGCCACTGAGGTCTGAAACAGTTCTGAAGAGACATGCTTCAGTTATGCGAAAAATATATAATTTTAAAGAAAAAAAATAACAAATTGGCACCTGCATACCCTAATAACAATCCCAACCCCTGATCTAAGTAGGATGTGCCAGTGGTAAAAGTTTGAATTCGATCGGAAGAGGCTTTATGGAGATATCACACTGTAGCAAAATTCGGAAATTATATGCATAATTTTGACCATAATTTTGTCAATAACTACATAAACCTTTCCCTAGTTACAGTACACCAGAGTAGAAAATTTGAAGCCTATCGAATGAGGCATTCTCAAGTTATAAACAAAAACTGTGAATGCAAAAAGACTGGGCATTTATTAAATGAAAATTTTCAGTCATATCTAAACAGGATATCAACACACTATTGATATTTAATGAAAATATTGTTGGGAATTGAGACGTGATAGTTAATGTTATCTTTTAGCATGGGATTCAAGAGTAACTTCAATCCTATATGCTGTCTTATTTTCGTGTCATATCATTTATACTGGTTTGTGGAATCTATTGTTTGTTATGGCGTCGACTGAAGCATCAAACGCCAGATACCTCGTTCTCTGAATCCCCTTCAACCATGACAAATATTACTCTCTATGTAACCTGTACGTTATTATTATTATAACCTAACTAAGCGCTATATATAACCTTTACAGGTTTAAACACTTCCCAATGAACACAACAATAAGAGTAACCTTACCACAAGCGCCGTTGCTGACTTTGAAGATAGATGGGTCCCTGCAGGTTTCCGACTTAAGGTTGCAATCATTGTTATAGGTCTTGCCATCGCTGCCACACACAGGGTCATAGATGAAGGAACAGGGTATGTCACAGGGTCGCTGTGGCTTCTGCTGCACTAGGTCTGTATTGACAACGTGTTAGTAAGGACGATGCTTAGTGTATTATAGAAAGCAGTATAACGTGGTCTATATTAGAACATGCGTTCCTTAGGGGTTAGAGGAGTGGCGGGTTACTGATGGTTAGAGAAAAGGCCCAGTACAGTGACTGGAACAATACACAAGGAACCAGCACATAGGAGAGAGTAGTTTACCACGACGTTGCGGTCCGACTTAGACCATTTACCAAGTCACACTAAAGTGACCTTTTAAATGGTCCAAGTCGGACCATGACCTTTTAATTGGTCCAAGTCGTAAGCTCCTCTCTCCTTTGTGCGAGTGATTTGTGTTATGGTTAGTTATTGGGTGTTTAAGAGTCATGAAGGTTGAACCACTGGTTTACTAGTCAAGAATACTCTAATCCCTAAGGATGGGATTAACGTAAACTCTCAGTGTATATCCACTGAGAAACATACACTTCACAGTGTATATACCCAGTGGGCCACTTAGAGTACGACATGGGTGTCATGGATGCTACAATTGGGTTATGGATTGTTCCAGCCACGAGGTGGATGGAACAATCCATAACTAACCCACGAGATGAACACGGAAACTATCTCGACTCTTCTGGCCCATCTTAGACCGTCATTTGTTAATATTTTACAATGGACCGAAAGGCTAACTAGTATCCATTTCCAGTACTTGGGTTAGTTGTGAATAACTACGAAATAATTCTAGAATAAACTAATTATAAGTGATTAAACAGTTAATTAGTTAATTGACTATTTAATAAGTTACTTGATCAATAAGATATATATTTGATAAATTTAAACATTAATCATATTTTCGCTGAGGTGTTTTGTTCGTCAGGAAACAAGACAGTGACTCCATTTAGTTTAATATCTTTATTTTGCCCCCCATACCCATGGTGTGGGTAGTAGTCACCACATACCCATGGTGTGGGTGGTAGTCAAAATATTACAGAAGTACATAAGTCCAGGAACTTAGCACCAAGGTTTTAATAGCCAAAAAAGTTACAATGGTAATGAGCTATTTATTTTTGTATCTGTTTACAGTCGTAATCAACGATTTATACAAACATGAATTTGGCCACGCGAAAAAATAACTAGTTATTCCTGAATGGTTTGTAATATACCACTGTGGATAAAATATTATAACATTTCTTGAACATTTCTGAGTGAGTTGTCTCTGAGTTTATTTATTTTTAAACTCATTCCAGCACATAATGACGTAAGGTGTGACATTTTCTCATTCCAGCACATAATGACGTAAGGTGTGACAATTGTCCATCTGGCCAAGTCTACAACCAGACAAGAGCACCGTTCATTGGTTAAAGCAACTGGCCTGACACAGCTAAGGCTTTTCACTCCATAGGCTGGTTGATTAACTGGATTTAAAAGCTGTCGATTTTATAATTATGCATAAAGATTGGAAAAAAAATTGTATTTATTGAGACTTACTACACGGGCCGGCGTAGTCCTTCGTGACTCGATGGCCTTTGCAAGCCGTGTTATCCAGGACACATTGATTGGAATATGTCACACCGTCAGTACCACACACTGGTAGGTACTCCCTGGTGCATGTCTCTCGACACACGGCTGTTGAAAGTGTATGAAAATTAAAAATCTTTATTTCCATCAAGTGTAGTAAACTGATGTGGAAATAAGTGAGATATTTGGACGAAACTCTATAAGAATCCATAAAACTGGTGAAGAAAGACCTGTATTTTTTCCTGTCTATCGATAATCTAACAAATAATCTCTTCAGTAAGGAACACTTAATGTTTCTGAAGGGCCTTTGATCTAGAAAACTGTACTAACATTTCCGTTTACAACATATTTCCCATTTGCTAACCTTACAATCCTAGTTTATTTTTCTCTCCCCAAAATATTTTTGGTTGCCTCACTCTGTGTTGGAGATGTTTTTATAAAAATTCCATTTCTTCTGTACATGGGACAGGCCATTTAGAGAGGCGGTAATTCACAAGTAACAGTAACACCACCTCTGCTAGAACAAAACCTTTGAAATTCTTGTAACTAATGGATCTTTAGTGGAATTCTTGATGTTATCCTCCTTTCCCTACTGTAAGGTAAGTACTGGTTTTCGAACAGAGTTGTGGATTCGTGGAACAATCTTCCGAGTAGGGTGATAGAGGCTAGGACCATGGGTAGCTGTAATAAGAGATTGGACAGATATATGAGTGGGAGGGGTTGGGTTTGATTGGTGTCGTGGGTACGGGAGTAAATTCTTGGGTAGCTTTGGGTAGTGGTAGTTTTGATATGGGCCTGCTTTATATGGGTCAATGGGCCTTCTGCAGTGTTCCTCCATTCTTTTGTTCTTATGTTATTTTAATATTATGTATGTGACCCATCCTGTGTAATGGCATATGACAAGGGAAACATAGAAAGCTTATGCTTGCAATATAATATCATATAGAATAGGATAACAGCACATTCGTGATGTTTACTAAATAAAAAATATGCAAAACACTTACTGGATGGCCGTCATCGCAACTCTTCAGCGGCAATATTTACTGCATGAACCAACTGTGCTATTCTCTAGGATCAATGCTTAATGTAAGGACCGTCTGATCTACCCTTAAGGGCCAATACTGACTGTATAGACTGTCTGTACTGCCATTCAAGGACATGGACCATCTATACTACCCTTCAGGGCCATGGACCATTTATACTGTCGTTCAGAGCCAACACTGACTACATAGATCTTCTATATTACCATTCAGGGCCATAGAACGTCTGTTCTCCAGGGCCAATACTTACTACATGGACCGTCTTTGGCTAGAGTGACCCGTCGTCCAGCACAGCCCTCCAGGTTGAGGAAACACTGGTTAGTGTAGGTCCTGCCATCACTGCCGCAGACCGGAGCCTTATTACTGGAGCATGAAGTGGGACATGGGCCCTCCACCACTGTTTGGAAAACGTTTGGTACAGTCTTCAGCAAAACAGGTTTAGAAAACGGTCCGTTTACCATTGCTTGAAAAGGTCAGGACTCTTCTTAGTGAATCAAGTTAGGAAACGGCATTACAACTACCGTTGGAAAAGGTTTTTAAACTTAGAGAAAAGAGATAACACGAGCTAGGTCAATAAATCAGTGTTGTCAGAGGATGTAACACCAGCATTTCATTAATATTTTGTTCTGCCAGTTAGAAAAGTTTTTTTTTTTTTTAAATTCAGCTATGCCCAAAAGAAGACCCAAAAGAAGAAAAGTCCATTTATCATCATTTACGCCCTAGCTGCCTCTTCGGAAATACAGAAACATACGGACAATCCCCTGAACTGTACATTCACACCCAGAGTGCAGACACTGTACATCCTACCCATCTTTCAGAGTGCAGACACTGTACATCCTACCCATCTTTCAGAGTGCAGACACTGTACATCCTACCCATCTTTCAGAGTGCAGACACTGTACATCCCACCCATCTTTCAGAGTGCAGACACTGTACATCCCACCCATCTTTCAGAGTGCAGACACTGTACATCCTACCCATCTTTCAGAGTGCAGACACTGTACATCCTACCCATCTTTCAGAGTGCAGACACTAACAAATCAGATCATTGTTCCTGAATCCCTTCACTGATAATCTGTTAACACTACAACTCATCAGAGCTTCCCCAAAACCACTTGACTTCCCCCCGATCTAACAACCTCACATACCTACTGGATGATCAAAATCTACTAAAAAAAAACTCCTTCACACTCTTCAACCCTTTCTGAGAAGTCTCCTACCTCTCCTGTCCACCCCGGACTTATAAATCCTCTTAGTCAAAGTATCCTTCTCCACCCTTTCTACATGACCAAACCACCCCAATAATTTCTCTTTTGTCAGTGATTTAACACCTTTCTTAGTATGAAGTCGTCTATTTTCTTCATTCTTTGTTTTAGTTAGAATCACGACACACACTTAATATAGAATTCAAAGGATGGAGGATAGAGCTCAGGGATGGAGAATAATGCCCAGGGGATGGAGAACAGAGCCAAGGGATGGATGACAGAGCTCAGGGGATGGAGAATAGAGCTCAGGGGATGGAGAATACAGCCCAGGGGATCTGTAATAGATCCCAGGGGATGGACAATAGAGCTCAGGAGATGGAGAAAAGGGCTCAGGGGATGAATAATAGAACTCAAGGGAGGAAAATAGAGCACACAGGATGATGGAGCCCATGGGATGGCGGATAGAGTCCAGAGGATGGTTGTTAGAGGCCAGGGGATTGTGGATAAAATCCAATGGACGAAATTTCAAGCCAAAACATAGACGAATTTTTAAGTACCCAACAAGCGGAATTTTACCCACCACAAGGTCCGTTATGTCTCCTGACGAGTGTTCTGTCTCTGTTGTAGCAGGAGAAATACATGAGCACACACGGGTTGCTGTAGGTCTTACCGTCCGTCCCACACACAGGCTTGCTCGAACGGTCACAAACGTACGTACACGGATCAGGATCAACTGTGGATGCACATAAATATTTACACATTAACAAGGAGAAGAAGCAAGACTTCCAGCACAACTGTTGTTTTCTAGTATATTTCCCTAGTATTCCTCATCTATGAAAGATGAGGTGAATCATAGAATTGATGAGGGGAAAAGGGTGAGTGGTGCACTTAGGAGTCTGTGGAGACAAAGAACTTTGTCCTTGGAGGCAAAGAGGGGAATGTATGAGAGTATAGTTTTACCAACGCTCTTATATGGGTGTGAAGCGTGGGTGATGAATGTTGCAGCGAGGAGAAGGCTGGAGGCAGTGGAGATGTCATGTCTGAGGGCAATGTGTGGTGTAAATATAATGCAGAGAATTCGAAGTTTGGAAGTTAGGAGGAGGTGCGGGATTGCCAAAACTGTTGTCCAGAGGGCTGAGGAAGGGTTGTTCAGGTGGTTCGGACATGTAGTGAGAATGGAGCGAAACAGAATGACTTCGAGAGTGTTTCAGTCTGTAGTGGAAGGAAGACGGGGTAGGGGTCGGCCTAGGAAAGGTTGGAGGGAGGGGGTAAAGGAGGTTTTGTGTGCGAGGGGCTTGGACTTCCAGCAGGCATGCGTGAGCGTGTTTGATAGGAGTGAATGGAGACAAATGGTTTTTAATACTTGACGTGCTGTTGGAGTGTGAGCAAAGTAACATTTATGAAGGGGTTCAGGGAAACCGGCAGGCCGGACTTGAGTCCTGGAGATGGGAAGTACAGTGCCTGCACTCTGAAGGAGGGGTGTTAATGTTGCAGTTTAAAAACTGTAGTGTAAAGCACCCTTCTGGCAAGACAGTGATGAAGTGAATGATGGTTAAAGTTTTTCTTTTTGGGGCCACCCTGCCCTGGTGGGAATCGGCCAGTGTGTTAATAATAAAAAAAAATTCTTTCTCTGGTTACAACCCAACACTCGACTATGTCCCTGGGGGGAGAAGAAGCAAATCTGAAAATTATAAGAACATAAGAATGGAGAAACACTGCAGAAGGCCTATTGGCCCATGCGAGGCAGGTCCTTATCAGATCCTTATTCGGATCACGACTGGCTCCAGTTCATGCCTTGGTCACTTTTTACACGCTCCTTGTCACGATCTGAGGATTTACATAAGTTGCAGTTACTTTTTTTTTCACTCTCATAGGTAAGGATGATTAAGGGTTGCAACCTCTTCCTGTCCACACACAAAAAAAGGCACTGCAGTGGATCAGAGAATATCTGACAGGAAGGAAACGTATAATGGTACGTGACTAGGAGTCAGAGTGAGCACCTGTGACGAGCAGGGTTCCACAAGGGTCTGTTCTAGGGTCGATGCTGTTTCTTGTATGTATAAAAGACATGACGGAAAGGATAGATTCAAAGGTGTCCCTGTTTGCAGACGACGTAAAGCTAATGCAGAGAATTCAAGTGGATGAGGATCAGGAATGACTACAAAGGGATCTGGACAGGCTGCAATCCTGGCCCAACAACTGGCTCCTGGAATTTAACCCACGAACGGCAAAGTCATGAAGATTGGAGAAGGTGAAAGAAGACCGCAGATAGAGTACAGGCTAGGGGGTCAAATACTGCAAATCTCACTCAAAAAAAGGATCTTGGAATAAGTATAATACCTAGCAAATCAGTCAAATAACTGTTGCAGCACATGAGCACCTAGCAAACCTCAGAATAGCGTGTACGTCAGGCCCTGTTGGAGTATGCAGCACCAGCATGGAACCTATACCTGGTTAAGCACATCAAGAAATTGAGAAAGTGCAAAGGTTTGCAAAAAGACTAGTCCTGGAACTAGGGGGCATGTCCTTCGAGGAGAGGTTATGGGAAATCAGCCTGACGACACTGGAGGACAGGAGAGATACGAGGGGCATGATAACGACACGTTAAATACCGAGAGGAATCGACAAGGTGGATAGGGACAGAATGTTTCAGAGATGGACACAGCAACAAGGGGCTACAGCTGGAAGTTGAACACTCAGATGAGCCACAGGGATGTTAGGAATATTTCTTCAGTCATAGAGTTGTCAGGAATTAGAACTATCAGGAGAGGCATGATGTGGAGGCAAGATCTACACATAGCTTCAAGAAAAGATACGATAAAGCTCATGGAGAAGGAAGAGAGTGGACCTAGTAGCAACCAACGAAGAGGCGGGGCCAGGAGTTGTGATCCGACCTCTACAACCACAAACAAGGCTGAGACAGCGAATCCGGCAGGCGAGCTAGTCGAGAGGCTGGGGCCAGGAGCTAAGCCTCGACACCTGCAACCACACAAAGGTGAGTACCCACACAAACACACATTATATAAAGCATAACTGAACACCGATAGAAACATTAAAGCTTAAAATAAGAAAAAAATTGTATATTTCGACCTCACAATGAGGCTTCAGTACGCTAAAATGTGTACAGGAGATGAGGCTCATTTACCCTTACTTTTAAAGGCGTGGAGTGGTAAGCCAGTGGAAGGCCTCCTTGAGATGACCAAAAGCTCCAGCTGTGGGTCATCATATGATTAAGACCTGCGTCAGGAAATGCTCGTCCTGTTTCCTGACGAATCATACATGATTTATGTCAGGTTTACAGCCCTATGATAGGAGTGACGAAGCCAGTACAAGCAATTTTATGAAATAATATAATTCGTTGGGTGTCCCGTGGCCTGGTGGGCAACACTCGCGCCTCACAGTGTCCGTGGTTCGATCCCCAGCATAGGTGAAAACACTGGGCGTGTTTCCTTACACCTGCTGTCCCGTTCACCTAACAAGCAAGTAGGTACCTGGGTGTTAGTCGACTAGTATGGGTGGCATTATGAGGGACAAGATTTAAGGACCCCATTGGAAATAAGACTTCGATGACGCTCTGGCTTTCTTGGGTGGCTAAGTCGTGATTATATTGTTCATGCTCTTAAGCACAAATTTTGTGATATAGAATTAATAGTCTTATATCAGAAGAATAAAAGCTGTAGGATAGATATAATTAACAGAAAAAACACAACTATGAGATCTATCTAGGAATTCGTCGAAAAAGGGACATCGACAGCAAGTTGACACACTGGAAAAGCTGTCACAGCTACTACAGAAAAGGACACTTAAGAAATATCAGGACATTTAATAAACGTTGTCTTTAAGGCACTGAACCGAACATAGGTGTTCCATTTTTCACAGTTTGTCAACACTGACAACCTGAGACAGCTACTGCAAACAACACATAATAGTCACAGCAATACTCACTACAGGGACTGTTTCTGGCGACCCTCAGGAATATGTTTTGACATCTGGCTCGCTGGAAGAAGCAAAGGTTAGGGTAGGTATATCCATCGTTACCGCACACTGGGTTGTATACGTACTCGCACTCCTGATTACAAACTGTTGGGAAAGACACCAAATGTACTCAGACTTCAGACTACACGCTACTGGGTAAGAAACAGTACATGTACTTACTGATCTAACATACTCTTCGGTAAAATAAGGAATAGCGAAGTTGTACTGTGTTTTCTGTATTTCTTCACCCAAGGAATGGCAGCAGCCTAGTCGTACCTAGGACTGAAGCTGATTACCTTCAATTCCCCAGGCTCTATATGGCCACTAAGGCTTTAATTATTCCCATGGAGATAAAATTATATAGGCTAACAGGGAAGGCAGCGTACATGTAATTATGAGATGAAAGTGGGTCATTAGGACCGCAATTAACTTAAATAAGTTTATATATAGCAATGAAACCACAAAACAAGTGGATTTTGATTCATTTAAAAATGTGGCAGTCCAGGGTTCGACTCCACGACACAATGTCCCGCCTCAAGAGACAACACATCGTACATGTCACCTTATCCACTCAGCCATCGATCCTACAAAGATTACGCCCCCAGCAGAGCTAGGTGTTTCTCGCATACCACTGCCACGAGTGTCCTCGGATCACGAAAAACACCTACCTCTGCTGGGTGCATGCTCTTTGTAGGATCAATGGCCGAGTGGTTAAAGTGACATGTACGTTGTTGTTGTCTCTGGAGGCGGGGCAATGTATCATGGGGTCGAACCCTGGCCTGCCACAGTGTGATAAATGATTCAAAACACAGTGTATATGCAGTCATATAAATCCCAGTATATATAAATTGGTTGAAATCACCTTAATAATAATAATAATAATAATAATAATAATAATAATCCCGTCAGGGCTACATCAGAGAAAGTCTGATCTTCAATAATAAAGGGTGACTTACTTGAAGTTTGACTTAGGAAAAATATCTGCGCCTGAGTAGTTAGAACAGTGAGAGTCAACAGCAGTATCACGACCATTTTGGATTTCGGGTGAGCCATCTTCTTTGCCTCAACACCTGTTAGAAAACCAAATTCATGGATCAAAACGTTGTGTTTTCGAAGCTGAAACGTCGTTTAACAAGCCTGGAACGACGTTTCGCTCTTCGTGAATTTATAATAATAATAATAATAATAATAATAATAATAATAATAATAATAATAATAATAATAATAATAATAATAATTTTCATTAAACGTGCATTGGCCACGTTTCGACTCTTCGTTTATCTATCTGTTTATTCAATAACAGTCGTTCATTATCACTTAAACCGGGTTCATAGTGAGTTTATTCAGGTATACACAAATACAATTACATAGATTATATAATTATCATACATATGTGAAGAGATAATCCAAAAAAAGTCAG
>NC_091372.1:9892289-9904789 GCF_038502225.1 Cherax quadricarinatus
CCACCATCCTTCACAACCATCATCCCTCACAACCACCATCTCTCACAACCACCATCCTTCACAACCACCATCCCTCACAACCACCATCCTTCACCACCACCATCCCTCACAACCACCATCCTTCACAACCACCATCCGTCACAACCACCATCCTTCACCACCACCATCCCTCACAACCACCATCTCTCACCTTTTCCGTCCCAATGTACCTTTAATCTCTCGTAGCCAGACTCTACAGGAGACGGATTCGAACCTTTGTACTCGACACAAAACTTTTTTCCACTGCACTCCAGCAAAATGAATCGGTAAAGACAAAAGGGGGAGCCGACAATTGTTTATTTACTCTAGCATGGGAAAATCCGTATTTTAAAACATTTTACCCACAGTAAAAACCCACTGTGGGGCTTTAAGTGTCTTTAAATGAGAAGAAATAACCGTGAAGGTCCCGAGCACGGCCCTTGAGGTACTCTAGCTATTGTTACAGGTATATAGGGCCATCATAACATGTGCCGTTATGAGTTAAGCTTACGACGGCTTCATATTATTTAACTTATGTTTACGTAATTTCACTCTTGTTTCGTATAGAGAATTTGATGCACAGTGTTTTGAATTAGAAAAATATTCACTTTGGGAGGTTTGTGGAGATATGGTGAAGAGAGGTAGGAACACCTACCTTGGAGTGGTGGGGTTGAGATACTGAGAGCTGATGTTAAACGGACTGCTGACTCCTCGAACAGGATGTGGAGGAGGAGGAGGTATGTTCTTCCTCCTGGCTAGTCCTAGACATGCACCACCACCACGCATCTGTACACACACACACACACACATTCAGAGATAGGGTGCAGGAACAAGTGGACACAACTGCAAAAACTAAGATGAGTCATAGGGATGTTTATTAAGTATTTCTTCAGCCTTAGAGTTGTCAGGAAGTGGGAAAATCTGGAGAGTGAAGTAGTGGAGGCAAGATCTATGCATAGCTTTAAGATGAGGTATGATTAATATCTTGAAGCCTGGAGAGAGTGGACTTAGTAGTGGCCAGCGAAGAGGCCGGGCGAGGAACTGTGAATCGACCCCTGCAACCACGTATGAGTACACACACACACACACACACACACACACACACACGTCAGGCAGGACTACAAAGAGACCTGGACAGGCTGGATGCCTGGTCCAGCAACTGGCTCCATGAATTTAACCCCGCCAAATGCAAAGTCATGAGGATCGGGGAAGGGCAAAGAAGACCGCAAACACAGTATAGTCTTGGTGGCCAAAGACTGCAAACCTCACTCAAGGAAAAAGATCTTAGGGTGAGTATAATACCGAGCACATCTCCTGAGGCGCATATCAGTCAGATAACTGCTGCAACATATGGGCGTCTGGTAAACCTGAGAATAGTGTTCCGATACCTCAGTAAGGAATCGTTCAAGACTCTGTACATCATATACGTCAGGCCCATACTAGAGTATGCAGCACCAGTTTAGAATCCACACCTGGTCAAGCACGTCAAGAAATTAGAGAAAGTGCAAAGGTTTGCAACAAGACTAGTCCCAGAGCTAAGGGGAATGTCCTACGAAGAAAGGTTGAGGGAAATTGGCCTGACGACACTGGAGGACAGGAGGGTCAGGGGAGACATGATAACGACATATAAAATACTGCACAGAATAGACAAGGTAGACAAAGACAGGATGTTCCAGAGGTAGGACACAGAAACAAGGGGTCACAATTAGAAGATGAAGACTCAGATGAGTCAAAGGGATGTTAGGAAATATATCTTCAGTCATAGGCAGGCAGTGGAATAGCCTAGAAAGTGACGTAGTGGAGGCAGGAACCATACATAGTTTTAAGACGAGGTTTGATGAAGCTCATGGAGCATGGAGCACTCAGTGAAGAGGCGGGGCCAGGAGCTATGACACGACCCCTGCAACCACAAATAGGTGAGTACAAATAGGTGAGTACACACACATTCACAACGCTGTATACAACATATTTCAGGCCCGTATTGGAATACGCACCACCAGTATGAAACCCACACCCGATCAAGCATGTCAAGGAACTGAAGAAAGTGAAAGGATTTGTAACGAGACTATCCCCGGAGCCTAAGCTAAGGGTACGTGCCATGAGGAAAGCTAAAGGAAGCTATTCCTGGTGACATTAGAGGAAGGACCAGATGTGATACGATATCGAAGAGTTAAATACAGAGAGGAATCGATATGGTAGAGAGAGCGAGGAAGGGGTAGTCGGGAACACAGATGGAAGTTAAAGACATAGATATCTGAGCCACAGGGATGTCAGGAAGTATTTCTTCAGTCAGAGAGTGGTCAGGAAGTGCAACGATGGTTAAGTGGTGGAGGCAGACTCCATACACAGTATTAAGAGTAGGTACGACAGGGTCCACGAGGCTTGGAAAGAGTGAATCTGGCAAACGGCAAGTTGAGAGGCGGAGCCAGGAGTTGAGACTCGCTTATTTGACTTAGAATTATCAGCTGTATTGCCCTTGTGGCTTAGCGCTTCTTTTTGATTATAATAATAATTAGAATTATCAGTTCATCCTGTAGGCCTACCAGTTATTTCTTCCTAAGAAGGACCGTAGTGGAACTAAGCCAGTCTGATTACATGGCTTTATTGGGACATTCTGGGTTACTAAACCTCTGGGTTAATAATCCAAACAAAATCCCCTAAGTGCGTACGCAGCCAGTCCTACGGCCACTGTTTTGATTACTCTTCACTAATTGTCCACTTATTGAGGAATATAGAGATAGTGACCTATGTTATATGTCAAGATATCTTATAAGATAGTAGACATAATAATAATAATAATAATAATAATAATAATAATAATAATAATAATAATAATAATAATAATAATAACAATAACAATAACAATAATCTTTATTTCCACAAGTACATGACACAACTTACATATATGTACGCCTGTAAACCCTTTTGGGGCCTAGTTCCTATTCCTTTTTTGTATCCATTATCGTCCACAGGCTAGATATGAGGTGCACAATAAACTAGCCACTTCGGTGGCAAAATCTATTGTTATACCTGCGTATGGCTGTTTCCGGCGAGGAGAAACATAATTGTTCTATTCAGAATTCTTTGTTGATATTGAGGAACATACGAAGCAACAGTTACCGAAGTTAATGTGAGGGTTATTACCATCTTGTCTCACAACCCACACCTGTCAATACCTCTGACGTAATCCGGAGCATTTATCGAGAAGACGGTTAGTACGCCAGTTGGACGAAATGTCTCAGTGAGTGCCATAATCTTCAGTGTTTTATTCACGAGGCGCAAGCTGGGTTCTTGAGGCGAAACCTATACGCACATTTCCCCTGCTTGAACCAAATAACATGTGAGGCGTAGTGCCCTTGTGTTCATGTGACGGAGGACGGAACACACACACACTCAGCTTGACCACCCATGCACGCACCACAAGGGATACCTTCCCATGCACGCACCACAAGGGATACCTTCCCATGCACGCACCACAAGGGATACCTTCCCATGCACGCACCACAAGGGATACCTTCCCATGCACGCACCACAAGGGATACCTTCCCATGCACGCACCACAAGGGATACCTTCCCATGCACGCACCACAAGGGATACCTTCCCATGCACGCACCACAAGGGATATCTTCCCATGCACGCACCACAAGGGATATCTTCCCATGCACGCACCACAAGGGATACCTTCCCATGCACGCACCACAAGGGATATCTTCCCATGCACGCACCACAAGGGATATCTTCCCATGCACGCACCACAAGGGATACCTTCCCATGCACGCACCACAAGGGATACCTTTCCATGCACGCACCACAAGGGATACCTTCCCATGCACGCACCACAAGGGATATCTTCCCATGCACGCACCACAAGGGATATCTTCCCATGCACGCACCACAAGGGATACCTTCCCATGCACGCACCACAAGGGTTACCTTCCCATGCACGCACCACAAGGGATACCTTCCCATGCACGCACCACAAGGGATACCTTCCCATGCACGCACCACAAGGGATACCTTCCCAAGCACTCACAAGGGATACCTTCCCATGAACAAGGGATACCTTCCCATGCACGCACCACAAGGGATACCTTCCCATGCACGCACCACAAGGGATACCTTCCCATGCACGCACCACAAGGGATACCTTCCCATGCACGCACCACAAGGGATACCTTCCCATGCACGCACCACAAGGGATACCTTCCCATGCACGCACCACAAGGGATACCTTCCCATGCACGCACCACAAGGGATACCTTCCCATGCACGCACCACAAGGGATACCTTCCCATGCACGCACCACAAGGGATACCTTCCCATGCACGCACCACAAGGGATACCTTCCCATGCACGCACCACAAGGGATATCTTCCCATGCACGCACCACAAGGGATACCTTCCCATGCACGCACCACAAGGGATACCTTCCCATGCACGCACCACAAGGGATACCTTCCCATGCACGCACCACAAGGGATACCTTCCCATGCACGCACCACAAGGGATACCTTCCCATGCACGCACCACAAGGGATACCTTCCCATGCACGCACCACAAGGGATACCTTCCCATGCACGCACCACAAGGGATACCTTCCCATGCACGCACCACAAGGGATACCTTCCCATGCACGCACCACAAGGGATACCTTCCCATGCACGCACCACAAGGGATACCTTCCCATGCACGCACCACAAGGGATACCTTCCCATGCACGCACCACAAGGGATACCTTCCCATGCACGCACCACAAGGGATACCTTCCCATGCACGCACCACAAGGGATGTCTTCCCATGCACGCACCACAAGGGATATCTTCCCATGCACGCACCACAAGGGATACCTTCCCATGCACGCACCACAAGGGATATCTTCCCATGTACGCACCACAAGGGATACCTTCCCATGCACGCACCACAAGGGATATCTTCCCATGCACTCACCACAAGGGATATCTTCCCATGCACGCACCACAAGGGATACCTTCCCATGCACGCACCACAAGGGATACCTTCCCATGCACGCACCACAAGGGATACCTTCCCATGCACGCACCACAAGGGATACCTTCCCATGCACGCACCACAAGGGATACCTTCCCATGCACGCACCACAAGGGATACCTTCCCATGCACGCACCACAAGGGATACCTTCCCATGCACTCACCACAAGGGATACCTTCCCATGCACGCACCACAAGGGATACCTTCCCATGCACGCACCACAAGGGATACCTTCCCATGCACGCACCACAAGGGATACCTTCCCATGCACGCACCACAAGGGATGTCTTCCCATGCACGCACCACAAGGGATATCTTCCCATGCACGCACCACAAGGCATACCTTCCCATGCACGCACCACAAGGGATATCTTCCCATGTACGCACCACAAGGGATACCTTCCCATGCACGCACCACAATGGATACCTTCCCATGCACGCACCACAAGGGATACCTTCCCATGCACGCACCACAAGGGATACCTTCCCATGTACGCACCACAAGGGATACCTTCCCATGCACGCACCACAAGGGATACCTTCCCATGTACGCACCACAAGGGATACCTTTCCATGCACGCACCACAAGGGATACCTTCCCATGCACTCGCCACAAGGGATACCTTCCCATGAACGCACCACAAGGGATACCTTCCCATGCACGCACCACAAGGGATATCTTCCCATGCACGCACCACAAGGGATATCTTCCCATGCACGCACCACAAGGGATACCTTCCCATGCACTCACCACAAGGGTTACCTTCCATGCACGCACCACAAGGGATACCTTCCCATGCACGCACCACAAGGGATACCTTCCCATGCACGCACCACAAGGGATACCTTCCCATGCACGCACCACAAGGGATACCTTCCCATGCACGCACCACAAGGGATACCTTCCTATCAATGTACAATAAGATTAGTCTTCATGGTAATGTATCTGCCAGGCAGGAAGGAGATACAGCTGTATTTACTCACACAGTAACCTTGTTCGACTCACTAGAAAACTGACCCAGGGTTAAATCCGAGGCTGTGGGAGACGTATGAGTAAGCCTCCTTATAAACCACGAAACGGCTGTGTCCTATAACATCCGTGGTTTGTTTGTAGTTATGTTATTACGATTTCATGAGTCATGAAAACCTCCTTACACCAGTTGCCCATGTTAATTTGGCAGTAAATAGGTGCCTGGGTGTTAGACGAATTGTGGGTGGATTTCTGGGTAGGATGAAGCGTGTACACAACTCTCCTTACTCTTGGATAACTCAAAATAGACAAATATTCGCTCATTTTCCCGATGAGGGCATTTAGTCTTCTTCCCAAGAATGCCACCCACGAAAGACGAATAACGTGGCCCGGTGGCCTGGTGGCTAAAGCTCCCGCTTCACACACGGAGGGCCCGGGTTCGATTCCCGGCGGGTGGAAACATTTCGACACGTTTCCTTACACCTGTTGTCCTGTTCACCTAGCAGCAAATAGGTACCTGGGTGTTAGTCGACTGGTGTGGGTGGCATCCTGGGAGACAAGATTAAGGACCACAATGGAAATAAGTTAGACAGTCCTCGATGACGCACTGACTTTCTTGGGTTATCCTGGGTGGCTAACCCTCCGGGGTTAAAAATCCGAACGAAATCTTATCTCTTATCTTATCTTAACGTCAAAATACTTATTTACTGCCGGGTATACATGGGCAGCAGGTGTAGTGAGAACTGCCCATACATTTCAACATGCCCAGAATGTCACACACCCAATATAGACAATAACAACGATACTTTCAAAGGCCAAAAAAAAAAAAAAATTCTTTTCCTGAACGCGAAATTTTCCTTAAAAAATGTTATCAGATAGAATCTAAATGTCAAAATATATAACGGGATCCACGCCGCGTTGTTATTTGTCAGCCATGCGTGGAATTTTTTTTTTTTTTTTTTTTTGTGTGTGTGTGTGTGTGTGTGTGTGTGTGTGTGTGTGTGTGTGTGTGTGTGTGTTAGTTACCATTTTGTCCTAGGCACATGTCGATTCGACACTAGGCCTGTTGTATATGAGTGTGTTAGTTAGGTGTGTGTTTGTGTGTGTGTGTGTGTGTGTGTGTGTGTGTGTGTGTGTGTGTGTGTGTCTGTATGTGTGTGTCTGTATGTGTGTGTCTGTATGTGTGTCTGTGTGTGTGTGTGTCTGTGTGTGTGTGTGTCTGTGTGTGTGTGTGTCTGTGTGTGTGTGTCTGTGTGTGTGTGTCTCTGTGTGTGTGTCTGTGTGTTTGTGTGTGTCTGTTAGTTACCATTTATTCCTAGGCACATGTCGATTCGACACTAGGCGTGTGTGTGTGTGTGTGTGTGTGTGTGTGTGTGTGTGTGTGTGTGTGTGTGTGTGTGTGTGTGTGTGTGTGTGTGTGTGTGTGTGAAAGAAAACTTTCTCTGGGGTTTCACGCACAACAGTGGACTGGCACACTAGTTTCTAGTTACTGCTATTCTTTATACTATGTTCATGTTATTCAGTATTCTCTCTCTCTCTCTCTCTCTCTCTCTCTCTCTCTCTCTCTCTCTCTCTCTCTCTCTCTCTCTCTCTCTCTCTCTCTCTCTCTCTCTCTCTCTCGTAGTTAAACACACGTTAACAGACAATTAGGACAATTTATTACTGACAGGAGTCTGGCACTCGCAGGGTGGGAATGGGGGTCCATAATAAGATTAAGCTTATTCTTACATAGATATACATAAATACAGTTACATAAATTATCATACATAGCAGCATATGTGTACATTATCCTCCTAGATAACCCAAAAGAAAGTCAACGTGGCTCCCTACGAAAGCGAAAGACTTGGCAGGTTATGCAATATACTCCCAGTGAAAAGTAGGGGCGCCATTCTTCTTCTTGATTCGCAGGAGCTCTCCCGGCCCGGGCCTTTACCAAGCGGTGGCCCGGCCTTGACTCCCTCCCTGTCTTAGGAGTATCTCAGACTAATGTCTACCATGGGAGGAGGTACAAGTACCTCCCCATCTTCTAGGACCAACTATCCCCAGGCCTAGCTACATTCCCCGCCCTCAATGGGCTCGTAGGGAGAAGCTAGGCCTCTCTGGTCTGCCATCCCAGCCCCAAGGGGGCTAATGGGAATGGCAGGCCTGTGAGCTCCAAGCTCTGGCTCAGGCACCTACCCTGCCCTACAAGAGTGGGTCATGGTGTCGATCTAAAGGCGCCATTATTATTATTATTAAAGATTTGCCGGTATTCTCCCGGCCCGGGCCTTTTCCAAGTGGTGGCCCAGCCTTGGCTCCCTCTTTAGGGAGTGTCTGAGACCTAAGTCTCCCATGGGAGGAGGCACAAGTACCTCCTCATCTTTGGGACCAACTGTCCCCAGGCCTAGCCACAAGCTAGGCCTCTCTGGTCTGCCATCCCCGCCCCAAGAGAGCAAATGGGAATGACAGTCTTATGAGCTAAAGGCTCGGGCTCAGGCACCTACCCTACCCTAGAAGGGTTAGGCATGGTGTCGATGAGGCGCCATTGTTACACTAAGAGGAAACCAAATAAGTGTCCGGGGCCCAAGACCGTTTGTAAGTGGTTATTCAAGTATCATTAATAAAAACATTGATATTTCGCAACATTAATCACGTTTAATAACGTTTTTCATGCATTTATTTTTAGGAAATGCAAAATTATCCACCAAAATTAGAATATTTTTGGTGAAACGCATTAGTGTAAGTGTTTTTAAATTATATATATATATATATATATATATATATATATATATATATATATATATATATATATATATATATATATATATATATATATATATATATATATATATATATATATTAATGGACATGTTGATAAATTAGACACATGTGCAATTCTTGGGTATCCTTATTGAGGAAACGTTTCGCCAAACAGTGGCTTCATCAGTCCATACGTAGGAGAAACTTGAAGAACAGGAGGAGAATGAGGTAATCAGTCCCTCAACCTTGAGTCGATGTGTTCAGTCCATCAATCAAGATTGATGGACAGGTTTTAAAACCAGTTCAGTCTACTTCAACACCTGTGATAAAGCGTAGGTTCCTCGGGGACACTAGAAGCGGAAGAGGAAACGAGATCGGAAGATCAGGTAGTGTACAGTGTCTCACTTGACTGATGATACAAACGAAAGGTTCAAAATTACGCTAGTTTCTCTTCTTGACACGGAAGGTGGTTTAGTGTCCTCTAGTGCTGGTGGTGGACACGGTAGGTGGTTTAGTGTCCTCTAGTGCTGGTGGTGGACACGGTAGGTGGTTTAGTGTCCTCTAGTGCTGGTGGTGGACACGGTAGGTGGTTTAGTGTCCTCTAGTGCTGGTGGTGGACACGGAAGGTGGTTTAGTGTCCTCTAGTGCTGGTGGTGGACACGGAAGGTGGGTTAGTGTCCTCTAGTGCTGGTGGTGGACACGGAAGGTGGTTTAGTGTTCTCTAGTGCTGGTGGTGGACACGGAAGGTGGGTTAGTGTCCTCTAGTGCTGGTGGTGGACACGGTAGGTGGTTTAGTGTCCTCTAGTGTTGGTGGTGGACACGGAAGGTGGTTTAGTGTCCTCTAGTGCTGGTGGTGGACACGGAAGGTGGTTTAGTGTCCTCTAGTGTTGGTGGTGGACACGGAAGGTGGTTTAGTGTCCTCTAGTGCTGGTGGTGGACACGGGAGGTGGTTTAGTGTCCTCTAGTGCTGGTGGTGGACATGGAAGATGGTTTAGTGTCCTCTAGTGCTGGTGGTGGACACGGAATATGGTTTAGTGTCCTCTAGTGCTGGTAGTGGACACGGAAGATGGTTTAGTGTCCTCTAGTGCTGGTGGTGGACACTGAAGATGGTTTAGTGTCCTCTAGTGCTGGTAGTGGACACGGAAGATGGTTTAGTGTCCTCTAGTGCTGGTAGTGGACACGGAAGATGGTTTAGTGTCCTCTAGTGCTGGTAGTGGACACGGAAGATGGTTTAGTGTCCTCTAGTGCTGGTAGTGGACACGGAAGATGGTTTAGTGTCCTCTAGTGCTGGTAGTGGACACGGAAGATGGTTTAGTGTCCTCTAGTGCTGGTGGTGGACACGGAAGATGGTTTAGTGTCCTCTAGTGCTGGTAGTGGACACGGAAGATGGTTTAGTGTCCTCTAGTGCTGGTGGTGGACACGGAATATGGTTTAGTGTCCTCTAGTGCTGGTAGTGGACACGGAAGGTGGTTTAGTGTCCTCTAGTGCTGGTGGTGGACACGGAAGATGGTTTAGTGTCCTCTAGTGCTGGTGGTGGACACGGAAGATGGTTTAGTGTCCTCTAGTGTTGGTGGTGGACACGGAAGATGATTTAGTGTCCTCTAGTGCTGGTGGTGGACACGGAAGGTGGTTTAGTGTCCTCTAGTGTTGGTGGTGGACACGGAAGATGATTTAGTGTCCTCTAGTGCTGGTGGTGGACACGGAAGATGGTTTAGTGTCCTCTAGTGTTGGTGGTGGACACGGAAGATGATTTAGTGTCCTCTAGTGCTGGTGGTGGACACGGAAGGTGGGTTAGTGTCCTCTAGTGCTGGTGGTGGACACGGTAGGTGGTTTAGTGTTCTCTAGTGCTGGTGGTGGACACGGAAGGTGGGTTAGTGTCCTCTAGTGCTGGTGGTGGACACGGAAGGTGGTTTAGTGTCCTCTAGTGCTGGTGGTGGACACGGAAGGTGGTTTAGTGTCCTCTAGTGCTGGTGGTGGACACGGAAGGTGGTTTAGTGTCCTCTAGTGCTGGTGGTGGACACGGAAGGTGGTTTAGTGTCCTCTAGTGCTGGTGGTGGACACGGAAGATGGTTTAGTGTCCTCTAGTGCTGGTGGTGGACACGGTAGGTGGTTTAGTGTCCTCTAGTGCTGGTGGTGGACACGGAAGATGGTTTAGTGTCCTCTAGTGCTGGTGGTGGGTCACTCAACTGCAAGAGGGACACATTTAGTTCCTCTCTACAATTAACTCTGTAAATAATCTGTAATAAATTTGACTGAATATATGTATATATATATATATATATATATATATATATATATATATATATATATATATATATATATATATATATATATATATATATATATATGTCAGCATAGTTGCTGAATCCCCTTACATGTGTTTTATAGATTAACCGAGCATTATAGTACCATCCATGTGCTTTATATAGAAGATCCCTGGGCCTGTGACTGTATGACATCACGGGATGCAGCATGAGTGAGAGGCTCTGCCTCGTCCTCACTCCGCGTTTTATTGCCTGTAATATGTTCTACAACTCGATATATATATATATATATATATATATATATATATATATATATATATATATATATATATATATATATATATATATATATATACCAGACGTCTCCCACCAAGGTTTGGTAACGTAAAATTAGAAAAAATCACCATCATTCTCCCAGTAACTGTGTTGTGAGTAGTGCGCAGATATAATTAAAAGAAAAAACAGCTATGGAAATATAGCTCTGACCGGTCGTCCATATGATTAAGACTGGTGTCGGGAGACACTTGTCTACTGACGAGTGTCATAACAGCAACTACGACATCCCGAGCCTTCCTTCAGAGTGCAGAAGTGTTCCTCCCACTTCCAGAACTCTTAAGTTCGACTAACATGCTCTCTGGCCAGTATTTAGGTAGCTTCTGTTCCTGCAGATGAGTTGCCCCAGCCACACGCAAGATATATTCCCAGCTTACTTTTCAGTTTTTCGTAATTGATCTCATTTGTCTCAGTTGCTCTATCGATCGTGTAGTTGATTTTCAGTTGAACTCAAGCTCAAAAAACCCGGCAGAATAAGCCCAAGTTCTTTTTTAAGATTTTTTTGTATACCTTTAATGAGCCTCGAGATTCTTGCTACTCTCGGAGCCCGACTATGGGCCAGGCTCGTCTGGTGTTAACTTAGAATTCCACAGTCAATTTCTCCCAAATATCAGAGCATCTTGACATGATTATGATGTGTGTTGGTATTTTGACCTCGAATGTAGCCAATATATCAGCTAACGCGTATATTTCGCTACACAACACACTAGGACTCTGTACGGTAAACCTGATGGAACAATCGAGTTTTAAGTGACTTATCCGAGGGCCATGAAGGGTCTTCCTGTCACAGGTCGAAAACTTTTAAGTTGTCGATTACTGGTTCCAGGTTGAGGCATCAAGAGAACTGTTCCTGCGTTAGATATTACGTCAAAATGGGCTCTGATGTAGTTTGTTAATGACTATAACCATGTATAGGAGTGTAGATGGTTCATTACCTTTGTAACTTACTCTGCTATCAAAACTCTGGGGCCCAGTCCCTGGACCCATTATGTACCTCTGTAACCTTTTGACTACCACCCACAGGATGGGTATGGGGTGCATAATAAACATACTAAACTGTAACTGATGTGTTGTGTAAGAACTACAAAATTTCTCAGTTCTTGGTCCTTATCTCTGGTGAGGTTGAAAAATAGACAAATGCAGATTAATGCGATCCCTTATTGACTA
>NC_091372.1:9909789-10004789 GCF_038502225.1 Cherax quadricarinatus
CCCCAGGCCTAGCCACAAGCTAGGCCTCTCTGGTCTGCCATCCCCGCCCCAAGGGGGCAAATGGGAATGACAGTCTTGTGAGCTAAAGGCTCGGGCTCAGGCACCTACCCTACCCTAGAAGGGTTAGGCATGGTGTCGATATGGAATTAAGTTGTTAAAGATTAGCCGGTATTCTCCCGGCCCGGGCCTTGTCCAAGTGGTGGCCCGGCCTTGGCTCCCTCTTTAGGGAGTGTCTGAGACCTAAGTCTCCCATGGGAGGAGGCACAAGTACCTCCTCATCTTTGGGACCAACTGTCCCCAGACCTAGCCACAAGCTAGGCCTCTCTGGTCTGCCATCCCCGCCCCAAGGAGGCTAATGGGAATGACAGTCTTATGAGCTAAAGGCTCGGGCTCAGGCACCTACCCTACCCTAGAAGGGTATCGATGAAAAAAAAATGGAATTAATTTTTTTTTTTTTTATTCGCCGGTATTCTCCCGGCCCGGGTCTTTTCCAAGTAGTGGTGACCCGGCCTTGGCTCCCTATCTGGGAAGTGTTCGAGACTAAGTCTCCCATGGGAGGAGGTACAGTACCTCCTCATCTTTGGGACCAAGTGTCCCCAGGCCTAGCCACATTCCCCGCCCTCACGGGGCTCGTAGAGAGAAGCTAAGCCTCTGGTCTGCCATCTACCCCGCCTCAAATGGGCTCGTAGGGATGGCAGTCTTATGAGCTGCAGATGGTAGCAAGCTCAGGCTCAATAAAATGGAATTGTCACTATGACTTATTTTGAGTGGGTAATGTATACATATGCTGCTATGTATGATAATTTATGCAACTATTTATGTGTAGCTGCTCCTGGATAAAATTACAACTCGCTCGCCGCGAGTTCAATTCTTAAGCTTATTTATTATATGGGACTGTTTATTTTAGCTACGTGAAGTAACTAATACAGAATGACTATAATAGCAATTGTTATGTATTCGTGACTAGTGTTTTGCGACAGAGACTATTGTAATCTCTGTTGTTTGCGTTACTGCTCAGTAATAAGATACCAGATATAGTACTAAGCAAATTTCCTAAATTGACTAAGTAAGTAAGTAAGTTTATTCAGGTATACACAAATACAGTTACATAGAATTATCATACATAGCAGCATATGTGTAGAGAACCTAGGATAACCCCAAAAAATTCAGAGTGACTTATTTCCATTGGGGTCCTCTTGCGCTTTCGTCTACAGGATGGATATCGGGCGCACAATTAAACCAGCCACTTCGGTGGCAAAAATCTGAAAATCTAATCTCAGTGTTTGAGCTCTTGGGTTCACAATAAACTAGCCGTCCAGACAGGTTTAGGTAGGGTCTTGGCCCGGGTCTTCTCCTTGTGGTGACTCGGTACGCATCTCAGGCTTCACAGCCATCACAAATTCTGGGTTGTATATACACTGACAGACATGTACCTCTCAGTGTATAATCCACGATATTTTGCTGTAAGATGTCTGTCTCGCACACCGGAGGAGATGAGGTTGAGAGAGTTTAGAGAATCTTGTGTGTGCATTTATGCTCCGGCATTTACATACGGTGTTTAGAGTTCATTACTTCCTTCCAGACTCTCGCTACAGCTTCCCGTGTCTGCTTTTTTATTAATGAATATTTTATTATTAATCATAATAATGACTTTAATAATAACTGTAGCAGTATTGAGAGTAACAGCAACGGGTTGGTTGATGGGGTCTAAAGTCTATCGACTACACGAAGATCATTAAGGCTACATGTCACCTGTTTTGCACCAGTCAAGAATATTTTAATACCTAAAATAAAGATTAGAACATACTTTCATGTACACACTGACAGACATGCAACCCCTGGTGTATATATCCTGTACGTAGTAGTAGAGGAGTTGGTGGTGATGGTAACAGTAGCGGTGACAGAAGTAGCAGAACCATTAGTACGAATGTAAAATAATAATAATAATAATAATGATAATAATAATAATCATGAATGTGAAACATGGGATGGTTAATATCCATCATTTCAAGAGGTTCTTCGTTAAATATTTTGCACTCTGGCAGGATTTCTGTTCTTTCTCTGTCTCGTGAACTCAGAGTGATGACAGGCAAATCTTGCAGACTACCTCTTACATCCAGTGTACACTTATACTTAACTTCCTGTGTGTTTCATAACATCTTCAGCACTGGTGTAAGAGCAAGCCAGTTGAGGTGTTGATCCCAGGAACCACAGATTTAATAATCACAGTAGGAAAACTTGGATAACTTTGGACAGTTCATCCGCTACAAGGAGGCTGGTCGCTCATGACTGCCTCACCCCTTGTTACGTAATCAAGAGATGAATTAGAACTTGTGTGTTGTGGAACGCTGGCCACAAGTGAAGTATATATCCTCTCTGGATATTCTTCCCCGTGTCCTCAAGAATTATTTCTGATGTTAGGAGTGACACTGAGTTCAGTGGCCAGCGTTCATAGGTACAGTTTTTATGTACGGTGCATTATTTACTATCTTCATTATGTACCCCATACCCATCCTGTGGGCGGTAGTTAAAAGATTACAGAGGTACATAATGGATCCAGGGACTGGACTCCAGGTAGATCTGGTGTCACAATCATGGCAAGTTACAAAGGTAATGAACCATCTACACTCCTATACATGGTTTCGATAATGAACAAATTACATAGTAATGAACCGTATGACCTGTCTCCTTAAACTACCTGTCAGTGTTCACCTACTAGCTTTAGCTGGTTTAATATAGATTCTTTATTCCAGCATAATACAATGTTTGTACAGAGGTGGGTGACAGGTGTGCATGCATTAAGCCCCTTAGCATACAGAGCAATTAGCACCCTATACCCATCCTGTGAGTATGTTTGGTGCCCAGGGACTGGGCTCGAGGGTAGAAAAATTGGGCGTGTTTCTTTACACCGGTTGCTTATGTTCATTATTATTATTATTAAAGATTCGCCAGTATTCTCCCGGCCCGGGCCTTTTCCAAGTGGTGGCCCGGCCTTGGCTCCCTCTTTAGGGAGTGCCTGAGACCTAAGTCTCCCATGGGAGGAGGCACAAGTACTTCCTCATCTTTGGGACCAACTGTCCCCAGGCCTAGCCACAAGCTAGGCCTCTCTGGTCTGCCATCCCCGCCCCAAGGGAGCTAATGGGAATGATAGTCTTGTGAGCTGAAAGCTCCGGCTCAGGGACCTACCCTACCCTAGAAGGGCTGGGCATGGTGTCGATGCTTATGTTCACCCATCAGTAAAATGGGTACCTGGGTGTTAGTGGACTGGTGTGGGTCGCATCCTGGGACAAAACTGACCTAATTTGAGGGAAATGCTCAGCATAACAAGGTACTTCCTATATAGTAGTATGTCACTGATGTCAGCTATGGTCTGTATACCTTGTACATGTACTTGAAGAAATACTAACCTGCAGTAGCAGTAAGCAGGACAGCATTGTAATGGAAGAAATATTCTCATGTTAAGTAAGGAGGAATCCGGACTATGTAGTGTATCTAATGAGAATAATTACGGGGTACCAGGCGTTGCAAGCAACGTGATACTTGTATTGCAAGCATCCACGCAGGAAATATGTATACCTGGAGTATGTTTGGAAAGGGTTTCGGGGGGTCTACGCCCCCGCGGCTCGGTCTGAGACCAGGCCTCGTGGTGGATCAGGGTCTGATCAACTAGGTTGTTATTTTTGGCAGCACGCAAAGTGACGTACGAACCACAGCCCGGCTGGTCAGGTACTGACTTTAGGTGCCTGTCCAGTGCCTTCTTGAAGACAACCTGGGGTCTTGAAGACAGCCTGGGGTCTTGAAGACAACCTGGGGTCTTGAAGACAACCAGGGGTCTTGAAGACAACCAGGGGTCTTGAAGACAACCAGGGGTCTTGAAGACAACCAGGGGTCTTGAAGACAACCAGGGGTCTTGAAGACAATCAGGGGTCTTGAAGACAACCAGGGGTCTTGAAGACAACCAGGGGTCTTGAAGACAACCAGGGGTCTTGAAGACAACCAGGGGTCTTGAAGACAACCAGGGGTCTTGAAGACAACCAGGGGTCTTGAAGACAACCAGGGGTCTTGAAGACAACCAGGGGTCTTGAAGACAACCAGGGGTCTTGAAGAATATTCGCCGGAAGAATACCGGCGAATCTTTAATAATAATAATAATGAGCTGATTTTGCGGTAAATTTATCTGACAGATGAATCAGATGTTTGGAGACGGACGCACGACATCAGTGCTTGCCATAGGCTCTATTTTCCATATCTGGAGTCAATCTGGAGAGAGTTCCGGGGGTCAACGCCCCCGCGGCCTGGTCTGTGACCAGGCCTCCTGGTGGATCAGAGCCTGATCAACCAGGCTGTTGCTGCTGGCTGCACGCAAACCAACGTACGAGCCACAGCCCGGCTGGTCAGGAACCGACTTTAGGTGCTTGTCCAGTGCCAGCTTGAAGACTGCCAGGGGTCTGTTGGTAATCCCCCTTATGTATGCTGGGAGGCAGTTGAACAGTCTCGGGCCCCTGACACTTATTGTATGGTCTCTTAACGTGCTAGTGACACCCCTGCTTTTCATTGGGGGGATGTTGCATCGTCTGCCAAGTCTTTTGCTTTCGTAGTGAGTGATTTTCGTGTGCAAGTTCGGTACTAGTCCCTCTAGGATTTTCCAGGTGTATATAATCATGTATCTCTCCCGCCTGCGTTCCAGGGAATACAGGTTCAGGAACCTCAAGCGCTCCCAATAATTGAGGTGTTTTATCTCCGTTATGCGCGCCGTGAAGGTTCTCTGTACATTTTCTAGGTCAGCAATTTCACCTGCCTTGAAAGGTGCTGTTAGTGTGCAGCAATATTCCAGCCTAGATAGAACAAGTGACCTGAAGAGTGTCATCATGGGCTTGGCCTCCCTAGTTTTGAAAGTTCTCATTATCCATCCTGTCATTTTTCTAGTAGATGCGATTGATACAATGTTATGGTCCTTGAAGGTGAGATCCTCCGACATGATCACTCCCAGGTCTTTGACGTTGGTGTTTCGCTCTATTTTGTGGCCAGAATTTGTTTTGTACTCTGATGAAGATTTAATTTCCTCATGTTTACCATATCTGAGTAATTGAAACTTCTCATCGTTGAACTTCATATTGTTTTCTGCAGCCCACTGAAAGATTTGGTTGATGTCCGCCTGGAGCCTTGCAGTGTCTGCAATGGAAGACACTGTCATGCAGATTCGGGTGTCATCTGCAAAGGAAGACACGGTGCTGTGGCTGACATCCTTGTCTATGTCGGATATGAGGATGAGGAACAAGATGGGAGCGAGTACTGTGCCTTGTGGAACAGAGCTTTTCACCGTAGCTGCCTCGGACTTTACTCTGTTGACGACTACTCTCTGTGTTCTGTTAGTGAGGAAATTATAGATCCATCGACCGACTTTTCCTGTTATCCCTTTAGCACGCATTTTGTGCACTATTACGCCATGGTCACACTTGTCGAAGGCTTTTGCAAAGTCTGTATATATTACATCTGCATTCTTTTTGTCTTCTAGTGCATTTAGGACCTTGTCGTAGTGATCCAATAGTTGAGACAGACAGGAGCGACCTGTTCTACGCCCCTGTACATAAGTGTCTTAAAAAGGAAAAAACATGCCACGGGTGGGGTTAGAACCCGCTATCAGAGAGTCTCAAAACTCCAGACCGTCGCCCCTCAAGGGAGGTTCCTTGACGCTGGCGAGGGGCTCTTGATCTAGGGAATTGGATCTGTGCTCCAGTTCCCTGAATTGAGCCTGAATACCTTCCATCCCCCCCTGCATGCGCTGTATAATCCTACGGGTTTAGCGCTCCCCCATGATTATAATAATTATAATAATCCAGATCGTCGCGTTAGCCACTGATCCCGGGTTCTAAACCCACCCGTGGTATGGTTTGTTTGCAATCGTGTCATTACGATTTGGTGAGTCAGATAAGTGTCTTGTTCCACATAGCTCCCTTAGCACGAGCGAAACGTTAGGTATGTTTCCTTACACGTGCTGCCGTTCTTCACCTAGCAATAACTAGATACCTGCCTTCTATTGGACAGTCTTGGGTCACAGCCTGGGACGGGAGTAACAAACTTTAATGATAAAAAGACAGCCAGTCCCCGATTACACATGGGCTTCACTGGGTTACCCTATAATAATAAAAATAATAATAATAATAATAATAATAATAATAATAATAATAATAAAATCTGGTGGGAGGCTGTTGAACAGTCTTGGGCCCCGGATATTTATTGTGTTTTGTCTTAGAGTAATAATGGCGCCCCTACTTTTCATTGGGGGTATTTTGAAACGCCTGCCCAATCCTTTGCTTTCGTAGGGATTGATTTCTGTGTGTAGATTAGGGACTATTCCTTCTAGGATTTCCCAAGTGGAGATTATGATACATCTCTCTCGCCTATGTTCCAACGAGTACATGTACAAGGTACATGGACCATAGCTGACGTCAGTCAGCTATGGTCAGCTGTGGCCCGGTGGCCTGGTGGCTAAAGCTCCCGCTTCACACACGGAGGGCCCGGGTTCGATTCCCGGCGGGTGGAAACATTCGACACGTTTCCTTACACCTGTTGTCCTGTTCACCTAGCAGCAAATAGGTACCTGGGTGTTAGTCGACTGGTGTGGGTCGCATCCTGGGGGACAAGATTAAGGACTCCAATGGAAATAAGTTAGACAGTCCTCGATGACGCACTGACTTTCTTGGGTTATCCTGGGTGGCTAACCCTCCGGGGTTAAAAATCCGAACGAAATCTTATCTTAGTGACATACTACTGTATAAAAAGCCCCTGGTTATGCACAGTATTTTGGGCAAATTAGGTTAATTTTGCCCACAGGATGCGATCCACACCAGTTAACTAACACCCAGGTACCTACTTACTACTAGGTGAACATGGTCAGCAGGTGTCTTAAGGAAACACGATCCATTGTTTTCACCCGTACCGGGGATCGAACCATGGACCTCAGTATACGGGACAGGCCACCCGACGCCACGGTCGGCGGTTATGTCGAGTCGTGGAGACCCTCTGGCCGCTAAAGTTTTTTGAGTACATGAATAACTAGTTAATATTTTCATATGTGATTTTTCGATTATTTTTACAAATTTGTTATTAAAATTCTAATTACTGATATTAATTTTTTTCTGGGTAATTGCTTCCAAATTGATTTTCAAAAATGTCTTAATCCTACTAATATTTTTTAAAAAATTAT
The DNA here is from genome assembly GCF_038502225.1 of Cherax quadricarinatus. Taxonomy (NCBI): domain Eukaryota; kingdom Metazoa; phylum Arthropoda; class Malacostraca; order Decapoda; family Parastacidae; genus Cherax; species Cherax quadricarinatus. Next base: position 9,916,997 of record NC_091372.1, read on the forward strand.
ATAACTTATTGAGGGCGGGGAATGTGGCTAGGCCTGGGGACAGTTGGTCCCAAAGATGAGGGGGTACTTGTACCTCCTCCCATGGGAGACTTAGGTCTCAGGCACTCCCTAGATGGAGAGCCAAGGCCGGGCCACCACTTGGAAAAGGCCCGGGCCGGGAGAATACCGACGAATATTTAATAATAATAGTAACGACCCAGAGCTTGCAGCTCACAAGCCTGCCATTCCCATTAGCCCCCTTGGGGTGGGGATGGCACATTCCCCACCCCATAAGGGCAGGGAATGTGGCTAGGCCTGGGGACAGTTGGTCTCAAAGATGAGGGGGTACTTGTGCCTTCTCCCATGGGAGACTTAGGTCTCAGACACTTCCTAGACAGGGAGCCAAGGCTGGGCCACCACTTGGAAAAGGCCCCGACCGGGAGAGTACCGGCGAATCAACAAGAAGAATTACGAGCCTCCCTGGGGTGGGGAAGATGGCAGACCAGAGACCAAGTTTCTCCCTACAAGCCCCGTGAGGGCAGGGAATGTGGCTAGGCCTGAGGACAGTTGGTCCTAGAAGATGAGGAGGTACTTGTACCTCCTCCCATGACAGACATAGGTCTCAGACACCCAAGACAGGGAGCCAAGACCAGGTCACCATCTGGAAAAGACCCGGACCGGGAGAGTACCGGCGAATCAAGAAGTTTAAATATATAATTGTACATATATGTACATGTATATACCTGTGGAAAATATTTTAATTTTCCGAAGCTATAGTGCCTAATAGGTGTTTAATGTGTCGATATGGGTCAAAAATGTATTTGAAAATAGGATAGAACCAAGAGTTCCCTTTGCGCATGCGCGGATGTGCGGGGGAGAGGTCGAGCTGGGGCACGAGGCGGCGGGAGTGTTTTTGAATGTAGTGAGGAAGCTGTGAAACATGGGATCAGGAAATTGGCGTTCACGGCGGCATAAGGATTAATATAGGCCTCACTTCCTAATAGGAAGTGTTGTAACTGTTCCTGGTGAAGAGTGAGGGAACGTGATTTACGTGACCACCGTAATAAAGTGGTAAAATGAGTGGTTAATATTAGGACCGGGGGTGACGGGTGCGCCGCCATGGAATGTGTCCAGGGGAAATTATCCGTGAGTTAATCCTCATTCATCGGTCTCAGATCTTAATGGAGTGACCTCTAATGTGTATAATAATTATGAGACGTTAAATCGTCCTGTGAATGGTAATGCAATCAGTGATAATAACATTAAGTTAAGAGAATGCGGGAAGTGAAATAAATCGCCCTGCTCCGAGTGAACGCGTGGTTCTCGTCCCGAGGATAGCGAAGTTTTATGGAGTCACTACTTCTAAACCGGGACAAACCAACGGATACCTCGTCCTGCTGGAATAAGAACCGTGTCGATGTAGCAGGACATCGAAATGAGATGGTGAATGGAGGAAATAAGGAGCATCAATCACCCACAGTTAAGTAACCTTTCTAGTTATAGCAGACTGATACTGACCAGTTAGGTATGTTTTAATTGGATAGGTTATGGGTGATCCAGCCACATCAAGTGACCACCAGAGAATATCTGGTAAGTGGTGGCATTATGTACAAGTGTTTTTCCTTGATGGATATATCCATGTGTAACCTACCCCCCCCTTCATTCAGTTAAACTAATATAATTTATACAGTCCACAATTAATTAGTAGCGCCGTACTTGAGGGTGCTACCCAATTTATACTGGTCTCGGATAGATATGGATAAGATTGTGAGGGTCGAGGGGCCACCTGCAGTGACCAGAGGTGGTTAAGTTTTCTCACATGTCTACATGGGTGACTACGGTAAACAATATGGTCGTTGTCTCCCAAGGAGATTACTCGTATGTATGTAATGTTGAGGTACGTACAAGTAATCACCCCTATAAAATTTTCCACAATACCTATACCTGGGGTGCTTTGAATGTTGTATATTACGTTATTATAGAAATTTGTATTAATGTATCTGTTAATTTTTTCCAAAATTATATAAAAAAAACACGCTATGTATCATATAAACAAAATATATACAATCAAAATCAAAGAAATTAACAATTTTGAGGTGTGGTAGCAGGGTGGGAGTAAAGGAGTGTACGACCATAATTACTATAACGTTTTCTCTTTTACCACCACCTGAGAAAATATATACATTATTACTGGGGTGTAACTGTAGGAAAAACATTCCTTTCTTATGCCTTAAGAGATAAAATTTTGTTTGGATTTTTAACCCCAGAGGGTTAGCCACTCAGAATAACTCAAGACAGTCAGGGTGGCCTGGTGGCTAAAGCTCCCGCTTCACACACGGAGGGCCCGGGTTCGATTCCCGGCGGGTGGAAACATTTCGACACGTTTCCTTACACCTGTTGTCCTGAACATTAAAATGGTATAAAATACCGACAGGTTGTTAGGTAAGACACATATGCAACAGTTAGGTATCTTTATTTTGAAACGTTTCGCCTACACAGTAGGCTTCTTCAGTCGAGTACAGAAAAGTTGATAGAAGCAGAAGATACTTGAAGACGATGTAATCAGTCCATCACCCTTAAAGTTTTGAGGTGGTCAGTCCCTCAGTCTGGAGAAGAGCATTGTCCCAAGGTATGAAACAATATGGAGATGAAGTGACAGGATGGAGCCTATATAGCGCCAAGAGGTGAGACGTAGGTCACTAGGAGAGGTAAGAACTCAGATGTTGGGAGGACAGGTCCCTCTCAAATCCTGCCGTTCTCACTAATTATGAACTTGATGCAGCACTAACTAAGGGCAACTCCACGTCGCCTGGTGAGGATGGTATTACTTACAACATACTCAGATTGCTGTGTCGAGTACCAGGTAATCCTTTACTTGAATTATATAACATGAGTTATGTCACTGGGGAGCTCCCTAAATCATGGACCAATAGCCTCATTATTCCCATTCCAAAGCCCAATCAACAAAACTCATTTCGCCCAATATCCCTTACTAGCTGCTTGTGTAAAACATTTGAAAGGATGATTCTTAATCGTCTTATGCACAGAATTAAGGAATTCTTGTCACCCCGGTTGCATGGCTTCATGCATGGAAGGAGTGTGCATCATTGCATTACCACCTTTCTCACTCTGCACACTGACAGCTCATACACTACGTTCCTTGACCTTAAATCCGCTTTTGATGTAGCCAATAGACATGTAATCATTAGTGAACTTGCCAGAATGGATGTTGGAGGATGGCTTCTCCGCTGGATTAAAGGTTACCTGTCCAACAGAAAGTCGTCTGTGTTGTTCCAGGGACATAGAAGTGTAACTAAAGATTTTGAATTAGGAACCCCACAGGGAGGTGTGCTTAGTCCCACCCTTTTCAACATTTTGATTAATGCCTTACTTAATGCCATGCCTAGCCAGCCCCATCATTATATGGTTAGTTTTGCTGATGACATAATGATTCACACTACCGGATTCTCCAACACCCAAAACATTCTTAATCATGTTTTAGCCTCGTGTCAGGACCTGGGGTTAATAATCTCAGGGGATAAAACAAAGATACTCAACAGGCGTCCTCCTCGGCAGAGAGGCACAGTTCGTCAGATCCAGTTGCATGATGGGTCTCTTCTAGAATATGTAAGCAGATACAGGTATCTAGGCTTTGAGGTTCCACTACTTGGACCTGTTGTAACGAGACTTTGTCGCCAATACAAAGAAAGGCTGAGAGCACTTAGAGTTGTGGCAGGTTTTCATCCCAGGTATGGTGCTAATGTTAAAATTGTGAAAATGATGTATCTTGCTTATATTAGATCATTGGTTGATTATGCAGCGCCACTACTTGCACTCGTGTCTGACTGGAAGCTTGGAGGGCTGGAAAAACTGCAAAACGAAGCAATGAGGATCATCCTAGGATGCCCTCGTACTGCCAAAATTTTAAATATGCGGAAAGAACTTAATATTCCAAGCATTAGAGATCGTGTTACTGAAAGAAATATCCTTATTGGGGTCAATATGCTTAGGCTAGCCCATTCAAACCCCTGCACAGAAGCCCTCCAAACTTTCCTCAGCACTGGTGAACATCCTTCCAGATGGATCGAAAAAACTGGAACCGACCTCCGCATGAACCAGCTACATGATCTATATCAAGTTGGACAACAGAGACATTTCCCTGCTCCATGGGATATTACCCCATTCCAAACTACCATTCCTCCATTTCCCCCCAAAACTCTTCTTAAATCACAACCAAAGCTTCGTCTTGAAGCCAAACATGATGCCTTAAGCTGTATTGATAACTTAGTCACACACAACAATCTTTCACAAATTATTTACGTCGATGGTTCTGTTCACCAGTCCACTGGTGCAGCTGGTAGTGCTGCTGTTGTCACACAGAGTGATGGCTCTCATAAAGAAATTGGAGCACGCATCAATAACTGGGCCTCTACCCTTCAAACAGAACTGTTTGCCATACTCCTTGCACTCAAATGTGTCCATGTATCTAAGGTTGACACTTTAATTGTAACTGATTCTCTGTCATCCATAAATGCTCTCAACTCATTAAGTATAAATTGTGGCATGCTTTTGTCAGAAGCCAGACATAGATATGGTAAGATTGTGGACAGTGGAGTCAGAGTGCACATGCTGTGGATTCCATCTCACATTGGTCTTCAGATGCATGATAGAACTGATAAATTGGCTAAGCTGTATGCTTTCAAAGAGGGGGTAGATTACAATCTTGGGTTGTCAGTTAGCAGTTTGAGAACAATAATACGAAAAGAACTTCAAATGAACTTTATTGACTTAAGACTTAGGGAGATTGACACAAGTCAGTCCATCTATCATCATTCCATCATGCAGGAGGAGCCACATGTCTATGGTGCATCCAACAAGATAAGCAGACTCTTGGATGTCACTACTGCCCGGCTCCGGCTGGGTTACAAGTATCTTTGGCAGGTTAAATCACCACCACCAGATGTAGACCAAACGAAATGTAAACTTTGCCAGATGGACTATTGTCACACATTGCGTCATTATGTACTGGAGTGTGATAAAATTAATGAATTTAGAAACTACTCACTCAGAAGTGTTCAAGAAATGGCTAAGTATTTTATCCACAGTGGTATATTGCAGACCATTCTGGAGAAATACCCTGACTTTGCTAGCTGTAAATAAAGCATTACCACATGTGTGCATGTGTGCATGTGTGTGTGTGTGTGTGTGTGTGTGTGTGTGTGTGTGTGTGTGTGTGTGTGTGTGTGTGTGTGTGGGGTGTGGGTGTGTGTGAGGGTGTGTGTGTGTGTGTGTGTGTGTGTGTGTGTGTGTGTGTGTGTGTGTGTGTGTGGGTGTGTGTGTGTGCGTGCGTGTGTGTGGGTGTGTGTGAGGGTGTGTGTGCGGGTGTGTGTGAGGGTGTGTGTGTGTGTGCGTGTGTGTGTGTGTGTGTGTGTGTGTGTGTGTGCGTGTGTGGGTGTGTGTGTGCGTGTGTGGGTGTGTGGGTGTGTGGGTGTGTGTGTGTGTGTATGTGTGTGTGGGTGTGTGTGAGGGTGTGTGTGTGGGTGTGTGTGTGTGGGTGTGCGTCCTTGTGTGTATGCATATATTTGTACGCTCGTGTGCACATGTCCGTGCGTGCGCCCTCGTGTGTGTATGTGCGCGCGCGCGCTAGTGTGGGTGTATGATCCACTTAATATTTGTATTTATAACTCATTACAATTGTGACCAGGTGTGGACGTATCAGTGGTTCATTACTTTGTAATTTGTTCATGACTGTAACCATGTATAGGAGTGAAGCTGATTCATTACCTCTGTAACTTGCCATGATTAGTGACCAGATCTACCTGGAGTTCATTACCTTTGTAACTAGTTCAGCTATCATAACTTTGGGGTCCAGTCACTGGACCCATTATGTACCTTTGTAATCTTTTGACTACCGCCCACAGGATGGGTATGGGGTGCATAAAGATATTAAACTAAAGTGTGTGTGTGTGTGTGTGTGTGTGTGTGTGTGTGTGTGTGTGTGTGTGTGTGTGTGTGTGTGTGTGTGTGTGACTCAACAATCAATATTTGCACCAATAACTCATTACAGTTGTGACCGGGTGTGGAAGTGTGAATTGCTCATTACTCTATAATTTGTTCATGATTGTAGCCAAAGTATAAACGTAAGTAACCATTCTACAGAATTCATTACCTTTGTAACTTGTGAGCTCATTACCTTTGTACCTAGTTCAGCTATCAAAACTTTGGGGGCCCAGTCCCTGGACCCATTACGTACCTCTGTAATCTGTAAATACCTTTGAAACTTGTCATGATTGTGACCAGACTTACCTGGAGTTCATTACCTTTGTAAATTGTGAGTTCATTACCTTTGTAAATTGTGAGTTCATTACCTTTGTAAATTGTGAGTTCATTACCTTTGTAAATTGTGAGTTCATTACCTTTGTAAATTGTGAGTTCATTACCTCTGTAACTTGCTCAGCTATCAAAACTTTGGAGTCCAGTCCCTGGACCAATTATGTACCTCTGTAATCTTTTGACTACCGCCCACAGGATGGGTATGGGGTGCATAATAAACATATTAAACTAACTAACTAACTCACTAGTAGAGGTTGTCGAAGTTGATTGTAGGTCTGTACCAAGATACCCTTGTGTTGCAGTGTCAGACAGATTGAACATTAAAATGGTATAAAATACCGACAGGTTGTTAGGTAAGACACATATGCAACAGTTAGGTATCTTTATTTTGAAACGTTTCGCCTACACAGTAGGCTTCTTCAGTCGAGTACAGAAAAGTTGATAGAAGCAGAAGATACTTGAAGACGATGTAATCAGTCCATCACCCTCTACTAGTGAGAACGGCAGTATTTGAGAGGGACCTGTCCTCCCAACATCTGAGTTCTTACCTCTCCTAGTGACCTACGTCTCACCTCTTGGCGCTATATAGGCTCCATCCTGTCACTTCATCTCCATATTGTTTCATACCTTGGGACAATGCTCTTCTCCAGACTGAGGGACTGACCACCTCAAAACTTTAAGGGTGATGGACTGATTACATCGTCTTCAAGTATCTTCTGCTTCTATCAACTTTTCTGTACTCGACTGAAGAAGCCTACTGTGTAGGCGAAACGTTTCAAAATAAAGATACCTAACTGTTGCATATGTGTCTTACCTAACAACCTGTTGTCCTGTTCACCTAGCAGCAAATAGGTACCTGGGTGTTAGTCGACTGGTGTGGGTCGCATCCTGGGGGACAAGATTAAGGACCCCAATGGAAATAAGTTAGACAGTCCTCGATGACGCACTGACTTTCTTGGGTTATCCTGGGTGGCTAACCCCCCGGGGTTAAAAATCCGAACGAAATCTTATCTTACCACTGGGTCCTCAAGGTTGTCCCCCAGGATGCAACCCACACCAGTAGACTAATACCCAAGTACATGTATTTACTAGTTAGGTGAACGGGATAGCAGGTGTAAGGAAAGACGCATACTGTTTCTACCTTTACCTGGAATCGAACCACGGACACTCAGTGTGTGAAGCGAGAGCTTTACCTACCAGGCCTTTTTTAGATTCCATCTGGGGGTAGGTGTGGGGAGCGGGCACCGCTGGACCATCAGTGTAGTGACCACTGCAAAGTGATCACTGGTGAGACGGGGGTGGACCTCCCATCTCGCGCTCAAGAGCAACCGCCTAGAGATGAGTGTGACATCCAAGCGGCCACCATAGTGATGGGTTGGCTCACCATTATTGAGGAGGGCGATCTCAGGGACCTCCTCCAGCACAGCCGCAAGGTGCCTCCCAGCTGCGTTGGTAGGAGAGACAGAAGAAAGTATTGGGTGGTGGGCATTGACATCCCCAGCCACAACAAGACCCTCCCGTGGGGCGAGTGCTGCCACCTCTGAAATGTCAAGGGTGTACCGAGAGCTTCTGTAAATATTGTAAACCACGAGAGGTCCATCTGCCAGGTGTAGGGTGACAGCCTGAACCTCTACGCCCTCCCCACAGTCGATGGGGTCAGTGGAGATTGAATGAGGGATAGTGGTCCTGACGTAGATCGCCCTGCCCCTGCCAGTCCCTTCCAGGCGCTGAAGGTAGGCAGAGAATCCCGGAATACGTGGCTGCATTTGACGTGACAAATCGGTGAGTGTCTCCTGAAACAGGAAGACATCAACCTCATCCTGAACTGCAGCTTCAACCACTAAGTGAATTTTCTGCTGCAGCCCACAAATGTTCCACTGGAGGATCTTCAAGGGCCGAAAAGGTGGCTCACTGATTCCATCTCTGCCTGGGACTCGTCGTCCGTTGTTGGCGACTCTGGGGGGCCTCCTCCATCACAGACTGGAAGGACTCCTGGATGATGGCTTGAAGTTCCATTGAGTCTTTCCTGTCCAGTAGGACCACGCCCAGCATCCATGACAGGAGCTGCCTGCAGGCGCCCCTGTCCTCTGCCGACGGCAGCAGGCGACAGAGGAGTGCTGAGATGACCCCGATGGTTTTCTTCAGTCGATCCAGAAAGGATTCGACCATTACCTCCGCAGGCATTGAGCTGGACGACCCGTCGAGTCGGGGCTGGGTCACTGGGTATGTCTGGGTGGCTGTCGACACTGCAGCAGCATAAGCTGGGTGCACCCTGGGCCCGGCATGAGTGGCCATGGGCTTCCAAGTCCCCTGGCGGGGAACCTCTGCCTGACTCTGGCCGCTCACAGTCAGGGCCTGCCCTTGGGAAGAGGCCTGCTGGCCGTATGGCAAGGAATGTTGGTGCCCAGCTGGGACCTGCTGGGCAGTGTGCCTGGCCTGTGGCTGTTTTTCCCAATGATTCTGTCTTCTTGGCCACCTTGCCATCTGACGCCGCAGTTGACCGCGCTGCTGCAAACCAGTGTCTGCCCCCTGATGCCACCGCTGGGAGCCCAGTGCTGGGAACTCGCTGGTATTGCCCTCCTGCGGTATCCGGGGAACCGTGATTGGAGCCCATGCTGACTGTTGCTGGGCAGTTCCAAGGCTGGGTGGCGTCGGGGCTGTCGGGTCGTTCCGATGACGAACCTGCTGCCAGTGCTGCACCATCACAGGACAGCTCCAGTTCCAGGCATGGTGCCTCTTTGAGCAGTTGGCACACTTGGGCTCTGGCCGAAGGGCTTCGCCAGTTGGATGTTTGAGGATTGCAATGCAGTCCTTCGAGTCGTGTGCCTTGCTGCACACACCACACTTCTTCTCTCGCTGGCAGGTGGCTGCAATATGATTGAACCCCTGGCAGTTGAAGCATTGTACTGGGCCTGACAGGTATGGTCGGGTCTTGAATCTTCCCCAGACCCCAAGGTCCAGGTGCGTGGGAAGTGGACCTTTGTGGTGGATCAGCACCTGGCGGGTGGGCACCTTGTTCACCGTTGCAGTGAGTCGCTCCGCCTTGACAATATTGGGCACTTCCAAAATGGGGTCCAGTGGGAGGGGCACAGGGACATGTAAAAGCACCCCCTTGTACACCTTCTCCGAAGCAAGCAGTTCCACCATGCTGGGATGGGTCACAACCAGCCCCTTCAACTCCTCGTAAGAGTCTTCGTCCCGAGGAATGACCAGAACCTCGTTCCTGAGAGTGAACTCGCAGCGGAACTTGAGGTGGGGGAAACCTTCCAGATACCTTACAAACCCGTAGTTGGGAACCTTGAATTTGTTGAAGGCCCTGGTTGCTTGTGCCCGAGCTGAGCGGGAACTCCTCCTTCCACGTGGAGTCAGCCAGTCCCCGTCCACTGTGGAGGCCAACGCAACTGGTGTAGGGACCTGGGATGGCTCCATCCTTGCCACTTGAGGAGCTACATCCTCCTGGCTTCCTTCCACGACCCCTATGGCCATCTGGGGGTGCAAGTCTTCTTGGGTAGGGGCTGCCGACGGACCTAGTGGCAGATTGGTAGGTACAGTAGTCTCCACTGCATCCTTGGCCTTCTTGCTGGGGGCTCCCACCTGCCCCACGTCGTCCTCCAGCTCGTCCCCGCATTCCAAAGAACGTTTAGGCCGCTCTCCTGGATCTGTCATGGTGACTGTAGGTGTGGGGACAGAGCCAGCAGCAGAGCTGCTGCCTATGACCTCACAGCCGCCCACACTGGGTGCAGAGCTGTGAGGCTCAGAGCCCCAGTCGGGGCCCGTAGCCACCCTCTCGTGGCTCACTGCTCTGAAGCACTGAACACAGTCCAAGGATCACCAGGAATGACGCTAATCTGTGCGTAAACTAACACACATTTGCGAACACAACACACACTGTTTTCCAATCTTCGTCCAGTCGATAATCCTTATGAATTGAAATTCGTGTCCCGATGTGTAGAATAGAATAGAATAGGATATAATAAAGTCAGGCATTGATACATATTTACTTCAAATTCGATTATTTCCAAGCGCCTCAAAAAAAAAAAAAATCAGTAACAAAAAAAAAGATAATTTACTATATTAAATAAATCTCCGATTATGTGCTATCATCTTGAAACAAAAAATAAAGTATAATATGAACACATTAATTTTAGTTTCATAGTGATTTATTCATCAATATACAACAGCAAATGTATAATTGACTTTTCAGCCTGAGCTTGCTACCATCTGCAGCTCATAAGACTGCCATCCCCACGAGCCCATTTGAGGCGGGGTAGATGGCAGACCAGAGGCCTAGCTTCTCCCTACGAGCCCCGTGAGGGCGGGGAATGTGGCTAGGCCTGGGGACACTTGGTCCCAAAGATGAGGAGGTACTGTACCTCCTCCCATGGGAGACTTAAGTCTCGAGACACTCCCCAGATAGGGAGCCAAGGCCGGGTCACCACTACTTGGAAAAGACCCGGGCCGGGAGAATACCAGCGAATAAAAAAAAAAAAATTGATTTCAGAAAGTCAAATTATTATTATTATTAAATATTAGCCGGTATTCTCCCGGCCCGGGCCTTTTCCAAGTGGTGGCCCGGCTTTGGCTCCCTCTTTAGGGAGTGTCTGAGACCTAAGTCTCCCATGGGAGGAGGCACAAGTACCTCCTCATCTTTGGGACCAACTGTCCCCAGGCCTAGCCATAAGCTAGGCCTCTCTGGTCTGCCATCCCCGCCCCAAGGGGGCAAATGGGAATGACAGTCTTGTGAGCTAAAGGCTCGGGCTCAGGCACCTACTCTACCCTAGCGGCTAGCTGGTCTAGTGGCTAACGCGACGGGCTGGAGTTTTGAGACTCTATGACCGCGGGTTCAATCCCGGCCGGGGGTATGGTTTAAGGGTTAGGCATGGTGTCGATCAGAAAGTCAAAATTTAATTGTTTAAACTATAGTAGTATTTTTATGAGTAAAAACCACATAATGTCTTACAAAAGACATGTTAAAAATTAATGTATCTTTGGAAAATAAACTTAGAATAATTTTTGCCCTGACTTTGGTATTATAATTTTTATTTAAATAATATGGCAAACATTATCTTTCTATACAATTATTTTAATTTGCATCATTATTTCTTAATACATTTTAAAAATTAATTACAACTTTTAAAATTAATTTTTATTTTTATTAACTTTAAACTTTAAATAAAGTATTTATATTATAAATGTATAGTAAGACACTTCACGATAACAATATAAAATTAATAACCCTATCGTAGCCTCCATGTTTTTAGGGGACACTACGAAATTTAAAGATTTTTATCCCGGTTGCAAATGCCTCTGGATGCTCATAATGAGTGTCCGTGGTTCGATCCCCGGCATGGGTGAAAACTTTGGATATGTTTCCTGACATCTGCTGTCCCTATTCACGTAGTAGTAAGTAGGCATCTGGGTGTAGTCACCTTGCACCTGCTGTCCCTGTTCACCTAGCAGTACAATAGGTACTTGGGTGTTAGTCACTTACACCTGCAGTCTCTGTTCATCTGTTAGTAAGTAGATACCTGGGTGTTAGTTACATTACACCTGCTGTCCCTGTTCACCTAACATTAAGTAGGTACATTAATGTTATCGCCGCATCCTGAGGACAAGATTGAAGACCACAATTGTAATATGACAGACAGTCCTCGATGACTTTATTGGGTTATCCTGGGTGGATAACCCTCCCCTGGGTTAAAAATCCCAAAAAAATCTTATTTTCCCAAGAGAATGTTACTCTGTTACAAGAAAGGTTCACTGTCAGTCATTAAAACAAGCTTATATACGACTGACACACATGTAACAGGTCATATATTTGATGTTGCTACATAGAAAGCCGCTTGTTATGCAGAGCATTTCGGGAAAACTTCCAGTTACCCATTTTACTGATGGGTGAACTTAGACAAAGAAGTCACCTTTCCCACGAGCCCTCCTAGGGCGGGGAAGGTGCCAATTGAACTGCCAGAGCCAGAGCTTGCTACCACCTGCAGCTCACAAGACTGCCATTCCTACGAGCCCCCCTGGGGCGGAGAAGATGGCAGATCAGAGGCCTAGCTCCTTACTGACTGGTGGTGAATTTGTTACATGCAGCTTTAAAATCTATTGTTCTGCAACCACCCCCTCATTCGAAATTTCTCGAAAGGGTCAAACTAGCATCATATTTTATTACATAATTATTATTTCATTCAAATTTACACATGCTGAATTTAGGAAAATCCAAAATTTTAACCCAACTGTAATACAACCAAATAGTAATAAACAACTTAGCATACTATATAAATACCAATACAAAGATTACATTTTTCTGCAGTATAGATATAATAACATTTACTACAAATACATGTACAAGGTATACAGACCATAGCTGACATCAATGACACATTCACGGCCTAATTGCCAGAGAGTGTGAACGTGCCTCGCACCCCTCTGCTGACAGCCTAGCAAGCTATCCAGTGACGTCATGGTACTTAGGTGACAAGGCGTGTGAATACCATGGGTATAAAACTTAATGGATTGGCGGTTATGCCTATGACTGCACAAGTGTTGATACCCATGATTATCTGTGACACTTATGGAACTGAGGACAAGGATTTGTTTGGCGTAGCTTTGAATGGATCCTACAAGCTATTTGTGAAACTACTCTCTGTACCAGTGTATGAGGGGCTTGTTGACCGCTTCCAAGATATGTGTGTAGATGTGACCCCTGCAGTGCATGTGCATATGGGGGATGTCTCACGACAATACATGTGGGTATAACTGCGCAATGTGCCCTTTGAAGCCGATGAGACAGATATACTCCGTGTTTTCAGCAGATATGGAGTGATACAATTCGTACAACCAGGCAAGTGGGTGGGTGGGGCTTATACTGGTCTCCCCGAGGGCACGTTTACCCTTAAGATGTCTCTATGCCAGGCCATACCATCGTATGTGTACCTTGATGTCTACCGCACACAGGTCATGGTGTCGTATGCTGGACAACAACGGACGTTCCGCCTCTGCGGAGACTATGATCATATGGCAGCAGAGTGCAGTAAGCGTGGGCAGGCCAGGAGGCTGGCCGGTGGAGCAACAGCCATTGATGAGCAGGAGGATCTCGTACATGGCCGACAAGGAGATGGTGGGCATGGTCAACTTTGGAGTGAAGAGACTGAGGCGCCAGTGGTGGAGTTGGAACTGGAGCTGACGACTACCACATCACCTACACCGCTGGTGGTACAGCAAGCTTGTAGGGAGGACCAGGTGACTGTGGAAGTTGTGGAATTCAATGCAACAATAGCATTGGTATTGCAAACCATGTTCCCTTCTACAGATGGTGTCTCCCCGGCTGTGCTGTTGGCCAGTCCGGAGCTCATATCTGTGGTGGCTGAGTGGCAGGAGGCGGCTGTGAGTGCTGGTGAGGCTGGCGGGGGCATGCTGACCCCTGGTGGTGGTGGAGGCTCACCGTGTGGGCACCCCGGTCATGAGCATGGAGAAGGACGTTGGGACGAGGAGAGCGGCAGCACTGTCGGACTCTGACGGCGTTCTGATGCTGGCTCATACAAGGAAGAAGGCTTGGATAGAGGGAGGTCGTTGTGTGAGTAGAGGTGAGTAGAGCCAGAAGGTGGTGCCAGGAGGGACAGGTGTCGTGTGTGGTGAGCATGGTACATGTGGTCCCCAGGGCCCCTGTGTGCATACAAAAGGAGCAGTAGGGCAGTGAGGGTGGAAGCCTTAGCTCAGGCCTCTGGTGTATAACTATAAATGCTAATGGCTTGTGTGCCAGAGTGAAATGTGAATGGTTGCGAATGTGTGTGTCGGCATCAATTGGATGTCGTTTTCTTTCAAGAACATAAACTGTAACATTGGCACAGTATTTGACATGAATGGTTATCAGGGTTTTGTTATGCCTTCAGTACAGTTGAAGGAGGTGTGGTGATCTTAATCCGGGAGGGAAGCCCAATAGTGTTGCTCCAAAGCGAAAGGAGGGTGAAGGTAGGGTCTTGCCTGTGGATGGATGGTATACTTCTTTCATAGTTTGCCACCTCTAGCGACCATGAGGGGGGGATTGGAATTGTGTTGTGTGCCATGCTAATGTGGCAACAAGGGGGGTGGGCTTCTTATCACATGTCTTAGGAGAGCTTTTACAGGATGTTCACTTGAAGGATGCATTTGTTGTGGGTTCGTGGGAGGTAGAGCACACTTATGTGTGGAAAGGGTGTGGCTGCTGAGTCTTTCAGTACTGTTGTGACACCATTTTTATATCATAGGGCGGTAGTGGTGGAGGTCAGGTGGGAGTCGCTAGCACGGAGGCAGGCAGGGTACTGGAAATTAATTACGAAGGTTCTAAAAGGTGAAGAGGTGATGGGCGGTTTTGCGACTTTATGGGAGGCGTTTGGGGAGGAGGGGTGGGTTGTTGAGGAAATGGTGAGTTGGTGGAATGGAGTGGCAAAGGAACAAATTCATAAATTCTATGTCTGTGAGGTGAAGAGGATCAATCAACTGCATTACAGCTTGTCTAATTACCTGGAACGTTGATTAAGGGGTTATGGTACAGTAGTGATGATGGGGGTTTAATTGGTGGAAGAGATAGACACATTGAATGGGAGGATCCATGAGTTGCAAGATAAGAGATTTGAGATTGTGAGGGTACAGGCAGGGGTGGATGAAGTTTATGGGGTGATAGACCGTTGGCGTCCATGCTGTGCGGTCAACAGCAATGATGGCAGGCCACCACTCTGGGGCAGTTGGAGGTGCATGGCACGGTAGAGGGATATCACGAGGGGCAGGTGCTGCAGTTGACACAGGGTATGGGCATGTATGCAGATTGGTGGTTCAAAGGTTATTGGAAAAGTTGAGGCATGGAGGTGGAGGGTTTAGGAGGGGTATGTGGGGACATATCGCATCACCTTGGGAGGAGTGATAGAACAGCATTGGGGGGAGACACTCAGGAGGAAATATGGTGGGTGTTGGCAGAGATGTGTAAGGGAAAGATGCCAGGTGTGGATGGATTGCCATGCAGATTTTACATGCAGCACTGGACACTGATGAGGGGCTTTCTGGTTCAGCTGCTGAACACGATGGAGGGGGGTAATGCGTGTTAATTCGGCAAGTGGTACTGAGGGTGGGGGGGGTTTCCATGAGGGGCAGTTGAGGAAGATGCATGATGCGCTGAGGGACTCGTATTGGGGGGTTGAGCTGAGGGAGTGTGAGACGGTCTTACATGTGATGGCAATGGCCAGTGAGCCTGGTAAACTCAGGGTGGAGTCTTGCAAAGAGTACTCATGGAGAGGGCAGTGACACTGGTAGAGGGGATTTACCCTATGTATGATTGGAGAAACATTTGGAGGTGTTTCGGTAGGATGCGGCTAAGTCCCCAGGTGCATGAGGTGATGGTCTGGTTTTTGCATGACATTTTGCCATTGGGTGCAGTACTGCGAGATAGGAGGGTTAGGGGGAAGGGCAATGTGGGATATATGGGGGCAAGGAAACAGCATTTCACATCGTATTTTTTGTGAGGGGTTGGGGGGAATGGATTAATCGCTACGACAAGGTCCTAAATGCACTAGAAGACAAAAAGAATGCAGATGTAATATATACAGACTTTGCAAAAGCCTTCGACAAGTGTGACCATGGCGTAATAGCGCACAAAATGCGTGCTAAAGGAATAACAGGAAAAGTCGGTCGATGGATCTATAATTTCCTCACTAACAGAACACAGAGAGTAGTCGTCAACAGAGTAAAGTCCGAGGCAGCTACGGTGAAAAGCTCTGTTCCACAAGGCACAGTACTCGCTCCCATCTTGTTCCTCATCCTCATATCCGACATAGACAAGGATGTCAGCCACAGCACCGTGTCTTCCTTTGCAGATGACACTCGAATCTGCATGACAGTGTCTTCCATTGCAGACACTGCAAGGCTCCAGGCGGACATCAACCAAATCTTTCAGTGGGCTGCAGAAAACAATATGAAGTTCAACGATGAGAAATTTCAATTACTCAGATATGGTAAACATGAGGAAATTAAATCTTCATCAGAGTACAAAACAAATTCTGGCCACAAAATAGAGCGAAACACCAACGTCAAAGACCTGGGAGTGATCATGTCGGAGGATCTCACCTTCAAGGACCATAACATTGTATCAATCGCATCTGCTAGAAAAATGACAGGATGGATAATGAGAACCTTCAAAACTAGGGAGGCCAAGCCCATGATGACACTCTTCATGTCACTTGTTCTATCTAGGCTGGAATATTGCTGCACACTAACAGCACCTTTCAAGGCAGGTGAAATTGCCGACCTAGAAAATGTACAGAGAACTTTCACAGCACGCATAACGGAGATAAAACACCTCAATTACTGGGAGCGCTTGAGGTTCCTAAACCTGTATTCCCTGGAACGCAAGAGGGAGATATACATGATTATATACACCTGGAAAATCCTAGAGGGACTAGTACCGAACTTGCACACGAAAATCACTCACTACGAAAGCAAAAGACTTGGCAGACGATGCACCATCCCCCCAATGAAAAGCAGGGGTGTCACTAGCACGTTAAGAGACCATATAATAAGTGTCAGGGGCCCGAGACTGTTCAACTGCCTCCCAGCACACATAAGGGGGATTACCAACAGACCCCTGGCAGTCTTTCAAGCTGGCACTGGACAAGCACCTAAAGTCAGTTCCTGATCAGCCGGGCTGTGGCTTGTACGTTGGTTTGCATGCAGCCAGCAGCAACAGCCTGATTGATCAGGCTCTGATCCACCAGGAGGCCTGGTCACAGACCGGGCCGCGGGGGCGTTGACCCCTGGAACTCTCTCCAGGTAACTCCAGGTAAATAGTGGTGAGAATAGAGGGAAGAAGTGTGTCAGTGCTGAGGGCACTAAGCCTGGACATGGAAGTGGAGGTCGAGGGAGTAGCACGTGCCATCGCCATCGTGTACATGATGGTGGATTTAGTCTACATCTCATGACGCATGAGGGGGAAGGACGAGTGGGGGTGCAGAAGCAGCTATTTGCAGCAACGTTCTATAGAACGGTGTGTAGGAATAGGGACATTGTTGGGAATAGGTTGGAGGAGCGGTTTTTGGTGAGTTATAGAGTGCTCACAGTGAAAGGTCTCCTTGAGATGTAAGGGGTGTGTGAGAAGAGGGGATGACTACCACCTCCCCCACAGGTGTGTGGGGAAGGTGGTAGTCATGGAGAAAGGTCTTCGGCAGGGGTGTCCAATGTCACAACTTCTGTTTGCATGCATGCAGGACCCCTTTTACAGGTTGGTTGAGGACCATATGTGTGGAGGGAGTACAGGGGACGAGATGGCCTGGCCTGAGTTGGTGGGATATGTTGATGACACGACTGTTGTGGTGAGGGAGGGGACAAGGTTGGGGGAGTTATAGGAGGTCATTCGAGAGTTTGGAGGTGCAACAGGCATGGAAGTGAACATTGAGAAATCAGCTATGGGGCTGGGGGCATGAAAGGGGAGAGGGGAGTTGGGTTGTGATGTGGTGAAGAGGCAGGTCGGAAGTTTAAAGATCTGTGGCATCATATATGAGGGGAACATGGAGGAAGTGAAGGAGGCCAACTCAGTTTGGATGGTGAAATGGGTGGAAAACCGATTGAGGGCGTTGCGTCCTTACCATCTAACCCTCTTACAATGAGCTATCATGATAAACATCTTACTGTTTAGGTCTTGTATGTGGCGGCAGTGTATCTGTTGATGGGGCGGCAATTACATGTGTCCTTAGGCAGATGTATAAATTTTATGGGCTCAGGGTGTGATTGGATGTGTCGAGAGGTAGTGATGCTGCTAGTGCGTCAGGGTGGGTTGGGTTTACTGGACCTGTGTTGGCGAGTCAAATGTGTGTTTATTCGACGGAAGGTGCTGCATGTTGGGGTTTTTTGTGGGGGGAAGATGGGAAGGGTGCATGACTGACTGAGGAGTTCATATGGGGATGCGGAGTTGTGAGAGTGTGAGACTGTTATGAGCATTGGTGATGGCTTGAGAGCCTGAGAAAATCAGGGTGGGGTTTTTGGCCGTAGGTAGGGCAGTCGCCCTGGTGGGGGCATTTTCTCTTTGTACACATGGGGGGACATCTGGCTCTATTTCAGCAAATTGAGGTTATGCCCCAGGGCTCACGAGGTGATGTATCACTTCCTGCATGGTATTTTGCCGTTGGGAGCGGTACTATGCAAAAGATGGATCATGGAGGGGAGGGGGTGTGGGATATGTGGGGGAGGAGACAGTATATCATGTGGTATATTTTTGTGTGGGTTTGGAGAGCATTAGGGAATGGATGAGTAGGGTGGTGGCGAGGGTGAGGGGAAGGGGTGTGTCAGTGCTGCATGTCTTTAGTCTTGACATGGGGGGGTGGAGGAGGGTGTAGCCAGGGCACTAGCGTATGTAACGGTAGATTTTGTATACATTTCGTAAGGCATGTGAGGAAGGGGGGACTGGGAGGTGAGGAATCGAGTATTAGCAGCGACTTTCTATAGAACGTTGTGTAGAAACAGGGACATATACAGGAAACGGTGAGGGGCAGCATTTTCGTAGAGTTATAGAGCTCTCGCTGTAGGGGTCTTACTGGCGTTGTTAAAGGGGGGATGAAATACAGGAAGTGAATGATGAAGTCATGGTGGGGTAATCAGGGGATTGAAATGGGCTCGCCTCCTGAGTGTGAGGTGTGCTATGTGGTCATACGTGAGTGGAAGTTTTTGTGTGTAGGAGATGCGATGGGACCACTATTGGGGTGTGAGTGTGGTGTGAGATTACTAGCATTGTGCGCTGGTAGTGTTATGACAGCGGCCTCAGGGTGTTATCATTGTGTGCAACGTGTTATGAGGCACAGGCTGAGGAGTGCGCCTATTCATCTTTAATTGTTAAGCCAATTAGGTTTAGGGTAGGGGGATGGGAGGGAAAAGGGGAAGGGGGGTAGTTTCCACCCTCAGTTGTGCAGTGGTGTGTGTTTAGATTATCGATGGTTATCATAACTGCTTCGACACCATGCCTAACCCTTCTAGGGTAGGGTAGGTGCCTGAGCCCGAGCCTTTAGCTCACAAGACTGTCATTCCCATTTGCCCCCATGAGGCGGGGATGACAGACCAGAGAGGCCTAGCTTGTGGCTAGGCCTGGGGACAGTTGGTCCCAAAGATGAGGAGGTACTTATGCCTCCTCCCATGGGAGACTTAGGTCTCAGACACTCCCTAAAGAGGGAGCCAAGGCCGGGCCACCACTTGGAAAAGGCCCGGGCCGGGAGAATACCGGCTAATCTTTAATAAATAAATCATAACTGCTGTAGATTAGATTAGGTGTGATTTTTATATACATATGTACTTATATTTTGATGTAATGTTATAAATAAAATATTTTGATGTAATGTTATAAATAAAAAATTACGCATAAGCTTTCACCCCAATTTTGTTCATGCATTTTTGGTCAGTTTAATGCATATTAACCTAAATTTCTTCGTAGTTACTTGACAGTTATGAAATGCGAAAAACAAGCAATCAGACAACAAGAACCAAAATTCAAAATATTTATTTTCATGTTAAAAATTTTAAGGACATTCAAAATTTTTTCTTTTGTCTCTAAAGAGACAAGTAAAAAATTTTTATGTACATTTTGAAAATAATATTATCAAACTAAATAAAAATTTATTATAAGCCATAATTCTTTTAAAAAACAACAATTTACGTTTTTATGTTAGTTTTATTTTAGAAACTTATCATAATAAACATTTTTAAAGATTTCCTTTTAATTTTAATAGATATTTATAACGTCATTAAAATAAACTTATTTTTTTAATAAATTAAATACATAACATTGGAAGGTAAACAAAACAATGCTAAAAAAAATTAAAGTAATCCTTACTTAAGCTGTCAATAATTTTTAACGAGACTTATTCATTATATATATGTAGGAATATCATTATTTACTACAAGTACATGTACAAGGTATACAAGTACATGTACAAGGTATACAAGCACATGTACAAGGTATACAAGTACATGTACAAGGTATACAAGCACATGTACAAGGTATACAAGTGCATGTACAAGGTATACAAGTACATGTACAAGGTATACAAGTACATGTACAAGGTATACAAGTACATGTACAAGGTATACAAGTACATGTACAAGGTATACAAGTGCATGTACAAGGTATACAAGTACATGTACAAGGTATACAAGTACATGTACAAGGTATACAAGTACATGTACAAGGTATACAAGTACATGTACATGTACAAGGTATACAAGTACATGTACAAGGTATACAAGTACATGTACAAGGTATACAAGTGCATGTACAAGGTATACAAGTACATGTACAAGGTATACAAGTACATGTACAAGGTATACAAGTACATGTACAAGGCATACAAATATACAAATACATGTACAAGGTATACAAGTACATGTACAAGGTATACAAGCACATGTACAAGGTATACAAGTACATGTACAAGGTATACAAGTACATGTACAAGGTATACAAGTACATGTACAAGGTATACAAGTACATGTACAAGGTATACAAGTACATGTACAAGGTATACAAGTGCATGTACAAGGTATACAAGTACATGTACAAGGTATACAAGTACATGTACAAGGTATACAAGTACATGTACAAGGTATACAAGTGCATGTACAAGGTATACAAGTACATGTACAAGGTATACAAGTACATGTACAAGGTATACAAGTACATGTACAAGGTATACAAGTGCATGTACAAGGTATACAAGTGCATGTACAAGGTATGCAAGTACATGTACAAGGTATACAAGTACATGTACAAGGTATACAAGTACATGTACAAGGTATACAAGTACATGTACAAGGTATACAAGTGCATGTACAAGGTATACAAGTACATGTACAAGGTATACAAGTACATGTACAAGGTATACAAGTACATGTACAAGGTATACAAGTACATGTACAAGGTATACAAGTACATGTACAAGGTATACAAGTGCATGTACAAGGTATACAAGTACATGTACAAGGTATACAAGTGCATGTACAAGGTATACAAGTACATGTACAAGGTATACAAGTACATGTACAAGGTATACAAGTACATGTACAAGGTATACAAGTGCATGTACAAGGTATACAAGTGCATGTACAAGGTATACAAGTACATGTACAAGGTATACAAGTGCATGTACAAGGTATACAAGTACATGTACAAGGTATACAAGTACATGTACAAGGTATACAAGTACATGTACAAGGTAAACAAGTACATGTACAAGGTATACAAGTACATGTACAAAGTATATAAGCACATGTACAAGGTATACAAGTACATGTACAAGGTATACAAGTGCATGTACAAGGTATACAAGTGCATGTACAAGGTATACAAGTACATGTACAAGGTATACAAGTACATGTACAAGGTATACAAGTATACAAGGTATACAAGCACGTTAAGAGACCATACAATAAGTGTCAGGGGCCCGAGACTGTTCAACTGCCTCCCAGCACACATAAGGGGGATTACCAACAGACCCCTGGCAGTCTTCAAGCTGGCACTGGACAAGCACCTAAAGTCAGTTCCTGATCAGCCGGGCTGTGGCTCGTACGTTGGTTTGCGTGCAGCCAGCAGCATCAGCCTGGTTGATCAGGCTCTGATCCACCAGGAGGCCTGGTCACAGACCGGGCCGCGGGGGCGTTGACCCCCGGAACTCTCTCCAGGTAAACTCCAGGTAAACATGTACAAGGTATACAAGTGCATGTACAAGGTATACAAGTACATGTACAAGGTATACAAGTACATGTACAAGGTATACAAGCGCATGTACAAGGTATACAAGTACATGTACAAGGTATACAAGTACATGTACAAGGTATACAAGTACAAGGTATACAAGTGCATGTACAAAGTATACAAGTACATGTACAAGGTATACAAGTACATGTACAAGGTATACAAGCACATGTACAAGGTATACAAGTGCATGTACAAGGTATACAAGTACATGTACAAGGTATACAAGTACATGTACAAGGTATACAAGTACATGCTCAAGGTATACAAGTACATGTACAAGGTATACAAGCACATGTACAAGGTATACAAGCACATGTACAAGGTATACAAGTGCATGTACAAGGTATACAAGTACATGTACAAGGTATACAAGTACATGTACAATGTATACAAGTACAAGTACAAGGTATAAAAGTACATGTACAAGGTATACAAGTGCATGTACAAGGTATACAAGTACATGTACAAGGTACACAAGTACATGTACAAGGTATACAAGTGCATGTACAAGGTGTACATGTACAAGGTATACAAGTGCATGTACAAGGTATACAAGTACATGTACAAGGTATACAAGTACATGTACAAGGTATACAAGTGCATGTACAAGCTATACAAGTACATGTACAAGGTATACAAGTGCATGTACAAGGTATACAAGTACATGTACAAGGTATACAAGTACATGTACAAGGTATACAAGTGCATGTACAAGTTATACAAGTACATGTACAAGGTATACAAGCACATGTACAAGGTATACAAGCACATGTACAAGGTATACAAGTACATGTACAAGGTATACAAGTACATGTACAAGGTATACAAGTACATGTACAAGGTATACAGACCATAGCTGACATCAGTGACATACTACTGTATAGAAAGTCACTTGTTATGTTGAGCATTTCCCTCAAATTAGGTCAATTTTGTCCCAGGATGCGACCCACACCAGTCCACTAACACCCAGGTACCCAGTTTACTGATGGGTGAACATAGACAACAGGTAGTATAAGGAAACACGGCCGATGTTTCTACCTTCATCGGGAATCGAACCCTGACCCTCGCCGTGTGAGGCGAGAGCTTTGATAAGTTACTTTATCTCAGCATGATACAATGGTGTAAATCCCCCAATTGTTTACATTCATATTATTACGGACCCATTATTAAGGACCCCAATGGAAATAGGTCACTTTTTTGTGGGTTATCCTATGATCTTTACACATATGCTATGTATGATAATCTATACTAACCTAATTGTGGCTGCAGGGGTCGAGACTCAGCTCCTGGTCCAGCCTCTTCGCTGATCGCTACTGTCCTCTCTGCTTTCTGAACTTAATGTAACTATTTGTGTATATCTGAATAAACTTACGATTTCTTGTGCTTTTATGCCCTCATATCGGACCATTGTGACTCACTGATATGTGACCCTCGTGGGTTTAGAGTTTCTTTAGATTCCCATAATAATGCGACTCAAGATAGTACGTTCTCTATAGGAAAATTTGACTTCCCAAAAAGACACTCTAAATTTGAAGAGAATTTTTAAGAGTACCATAAGTCTTTCGGATTCGATTCCATGAGGCTCGTTGGTATTATCCGGATCCAAGTCTCGCCCAGTTGGTGTCCCAGTCCTAGTCTCGTCCAGTTGGTGTCCCAGTCCTAGTCTCGTCCAGTTGGTGTCCCAGTCCAAGTCTCGTCCAGTTGGTGTCCCGGTCCAGGTCTCGCCCAGTTGGTGTCCCGGTCCAGGTCTCGCCCAGTTGGTGTCCCGGTCCAAGTCTCGCCCAGTTGGTGTCCCGGTCCAAGTCTCGCCCAGTTGGTGTCCCGGTCCAAGTCTCGCCCAGTTGGTGTCCCGGTCCTAGTCTCTCCCAGTTGGTGTCCCGGTCCTAGTCTCGCCCAGTTGGTGTCCCAGTCCAAGTCTCGTCCAATTGGTGTCCCGGTCCAGGTCTCGCCCAGTTGGTGTCCCGGTCCAAGTCTCGCCCAGTTGGTGTCCCGGTCCTAGTCTCGCCCAGTTGGTGTCCCGGTCCTAGTCTCGCCCAGTTGGTGTCCCAGTCCTAGTCTCGTCCAGTTGGTGTTCCGGTCCTAGTCTCGCCCAGTTGGTGTCCCGGTCCAAGTCTCGCCCAGTTGGTGTCCCGGTCCTAGTCTCGCCCAGTTGGTGTCCCGGTCCTAGTCTCGCCCAGTTGGTGTCCCGGTCCTAGTCTCGCCCAGTTGGTGTCCCAGTCCAAGTCTCCTCCAGTTGGTGTCCCGGTCCAGGTCTTGCCCAGTTGGTGTCCCGGTCCAAGTCTCGCCCAGTTGGTGTCCCGGTCCAAGTCTCGCCCAGTTGGTGTCCCGGTCCTAGTCTCGCCCAGTTGGTGTCCCGGTCCTAGTCTCGCCCAGTTGGTGTCCCGGTCCTAGTCTCGCCCAGTTGGTGTCCCGGTCGTAGTCTCGTCCAGTTGGTGTCCCAGTCCCGTCCAGTTGGTGTCCCAGTCCAAGTCTCGTCCAGTTGGTGTCCCAGTCCAAGTCTCGCCCAGTTGGTGTCCCGGTCCAAGTGTCGCCCAGTTGGTGTCCCGGTCCAAGTGTCGCCCAGTTGGTGTCCCGGTCCAGGTCTCGCCCAATTGGTGTCCCGGCCCAGGTCTCGTCCAATTGGTGTCCCGGTCCAGGTCTCGTCCAATTGGTATCCCGGCCCAGGTCTCGTCCAATTGGTGTCCCGGTCCAGGTCTCAACCCAGTTGCCTATAAGTTACAAGTGCCTCATAATTAGTGAAGCACTAGGAAAAAATACAACAGTCGACTAACGAATACTTCTTACAAAATAAAATACTTAAATAAAATTAGTTTTGAGAAATATGAAATCTGAAATTTTTATATTACGTTATTAAATTCTTTAAATAAAAAAATTTTATACTTTAGATTTTTAATTAGAGTATTAGCATACATTTTATTTTAGACAAATTTATTAATATTTCCCAAATTTTATCTAAATTTGAAATAATTTCTTTATGTATTCAATTTAAAATTGTTACTACTAAACATTAACTATAATATATCGATGAGTAAATTTCAAGGTAAACTATAAATTAATAAGTTTATTTAGGGACATCTAAATACGGTTAGATAAATTGTCATATAATTCGCTGCCTGACCACGCCTTTGTTAACAACTTAATTGCACTGTGATTGTCAAGATGGCGGTTAGTCTGAGACGCCGGATAAATACTGTAGGCATTGAGCTACTTAAAGGAACGATAACGCCTAGTTCTGCGCAAGTCTTATTGCCAAAGATGGATGGGTGGTGGATGGGTAAGTTTTTAGTTTAATATGTTTATT
Organism: Cherax quadricarinatus; assembly: GCF_038502225.1. Classification (NCBI taxonomy): domain Eukaryota; kingdom Metazoa; phylum Arthropoda; class Malacostraca; order Decapoda; family Parastacidae; genus Cherax; species Cherax quadricarinatus. The sequence goes on from NC_091372.1 coordinate 9,942,370, forward strand.
ATGCACCCCATACCCATCCTGTGGGCGGTAGTCAAAAGATTACAGAGGTACATAATGGGTCCAGGGACTGGACTCCAAAGTTTTGATAGCTGAACAAGTTACAGAGGTAATGAACTCACAATTTACAAAGGTAATGAACTCACAATTTACAAAGGTAATGAACTCACAATTTACAAAGGTAATGAACTCCAGGTAAGTCTGGTAAGCGTGTGTCTTTTGTGAGTGTGTATGCGCCGGCAGAAAATAACATAAAGGTAAATTATATTATTATTAAAGATTCGCCGGTATTCTCCCGGCCCGGGCCTTTTCCAAGTGGTGGCCCGGCCTTGGCTCCCTCTTTAGGGAGTGTCTGAGACCTAAGTCTCCCATGGGAGGAGGCACAAGTACCTCCTCATCTTTGGGACCAACTGTCCCCAGGCCTAGCCACAAGCTAGGTCTCTCTGGTCTGCCATCCCCGCCCCAAGGGGGCTGATGGGAATGACAGTCTTGTGAGCTAAAGGCTCGGACTCAGGCACCTACCCTACCCTAGAAGGGTTAGGCATGGTGTCGATCCTAAAGGTAAAGAATGATTTTGTGTGTGAGGATCTTGTGTTTTTCTTAAGTGCACTGCCAGAGGTGGCTATAGTTTTTTTTTTTTTTTTTTTTTTTTTTTATATTTTATTTAAACCATGACATTACAAAATATAATATGTAAAACTCATTTAAGTCGATAATTAACACAATCCTCCCTACTGCTAATATTACACACCACACTTACAACTCCGTGTGGGTACACCCCCCCCTCCCTGCTCCCTCATCCTATCACTTAACCCAAACCTGTTGGAGCTACCCAGCAGAATTACATGATATGAACAACACTTTTATATACACATCCCTCGAAATGGTACTTAATAATCGACTACAGACCATACAATGCATTGCATTGACCATATTATACAGACATATTACCCCCCCCCCTCCGTGGTTATCCAACCACCCCACTATTTACAACCTAACATACTATAAACAATGAATGTTGCTTAATCTAAAGTCACACAGCAATGATCCAACATTAATTTATGTAATTGTCCTAATGGTTCAGTTACATAACAATATGTATTACATAACAATGGTGATATAGAAAAGTCACAAAGACATACAAAATTACTACAAAACCATAAGAATAAACTTAGTCTCAAAATCCAACACATGTAAGCCTTTACACATTTAAACATGCAATTCCAGTGTTAAAACAATAACACAGCTTCAACTATGACATTCAAGCTCTATACAGCTTATATGGACATTACATAGTACTATTGACAACAGTACAATACAACATAAAATATAACCATGACATAAGTAACACATAAGACTGTGCCTAGCACACACCTAACCACAAAAACCTATAACACCACTGTTGCCCAACTTTATTACACTATCTGACGTGCATTAACCTCTTTACTCTCAAAACAAAACTGAATTGCAGAACACCAGTGACGAACAATAATGCACAGACATTAATACAAACATATCACATCATATCTCTGGACACCGTGCATGATCACAGCATCAACACTATGCAGTGCAAGGCACCAGAAAAACAAGTTGGAGCAAATACCTGCAATTATTATAGCAAATCTCCAAATTACAATGTCATTACCGTAAATCAATATTACCACACACAATATGTATAATAAGTATAAAGTCCAGTCACACAAAAACTGGCCAGCTCCACAGGTGCTAGCACCCGTGGTCCACATATTATTCACTCATGCATCACTCATCCAACACTCTCGCAAAACTTTTGTTATCCATTACCAGGGAGGCAACCCTGTTTTCACCCCTGACTTCCCTACCCCACCAACACTTTCCAATCATACCCTCCCCTCCCTCGTCTATTACAAGTCTAATAAAACCTGTAACGTAAGTTGCCTATATCCCTCTGAAAAATCCTTCACCCACCTCCTCCCATAAATTTCCTTATTTCTACATACCGTTTTATAGAACGTTAACGCTAACACCCTCCTCTTCACCTCAGTAACCTGTTTGCCCCGCAATCCCCACACTATATAGATATAATCTGCCATAATGTACCCCACAGCTCTGATTACACTTTCCTCCCAACCCCCCACGTCGAGACTTAATGCTCTCAATACAGAAATTCCTTTACCTCCTATCCTATTTATCACCCTATTTAACCACCCCTTGACACTCCTCAGTCCATCACAAAAATATACTACATGAAAAGCCGACTCCTCCCCACCACATATCCCACACTCCCCCCCGTCAACGACTCGTCTATCCCGTAGAACCACACCCGACGGTAAAATGCCATGCAGAAAACGATACATTACATCCCGAACACGAGGTTGCAACCTCATCCTACTCAACCTATTCCATATACTTCCCCATGCATACATGGGGAAAATTCCCTCTACAGGCGCTACAACCCTCCCGGCTAACAATCTACACAACCTACCTATTTTAACCTTTGCTGGCTCTCGATCCCACGCCAGAGCCCTCAACACATTTTCACACTCATGCAACTCAACTCCTGTATACATCCGTTGCAATCTGTTATGGATCCTGGCCAAACCCCCCCCACCCACACTTTCCCTCATCACCTCCCTTTTAATGAAGACACATTTGACCCTCCGCTTTAAGTCCAGCAATCCCAGCCCCCCCTTACTTACAGGTAACATTACCACATCTCTCTTAATCCAATCACAGCTCGAACCCCACAAGAATTTAAAAACCTTCCTAAGTATGTTCGTTATTGCTGGCCCAGTTAATGGGAACACGGCTGCCACGTGCCATACTTTGCTATACAGTAAGATATTAACAACAATGGCACGCTGCACAAGGGTCAAATGATAAGGTCGCAATGCACCCAAGCGTCCCTGAATCCTTTCTACCATCCTAAGCGAGTTTTCCATGCGTGCCACAGGTAGATCGTCTGCATAAATAAGACCGCAGATTTTTAACGAATGCACCTGCCTCCTCACAACTGCACTACCCCAATCAACCCTACCCGCCCAAGCTCCTAACCCCATGACCATCGATTTATCTGAATTTACCCTCATACCAGTTGCCCCTGCGAACATTTGTACTACCCCGTCTAATGTGTCCATTGACATCCCCTCCCTGATCAGAACAGTTGTATCATCCACATACCCAATTAAAACTGGCCAAACCCTCGCAACCTCACACCCTGGTCCCTCTACGTGACACATACGCTGCTCCATCAATCTATAAAAGGGGTCCTGTACGCACGCAAACAATAATTGTGACATAGGACACCCCTGCCTAAGTCCCCTACCCATTACAATCTTCCCACCCAATCGACCATTAATCTGTACCCTCGCCATTGCACCTCCATACAACGCCTCAACCCAGCCCACTATTTCTTCCCCAAACCCCTGACCCCTGAGGATGGCTTTCAATGCTTTCCGATCCACTCTATCGTATGCCCCTTGCCAATCGAGCGCCACCAAACCTCCCTCCCTCCCCCCCCCTTTTGCCTCCACGAAATCCCTAAGTAACCCATGCCCCTCCACCATAGACCTCCCTGGCAAACCAAACTGAGTTTTTGATACTACCCGCCCTACCACACACTTGACCCGATTTCCCAAAATCTTCGCAAACAATTTATAATCTGCGCATAACAACGAGATCGCCCGATAATCCCGAAGCGTATGCTGCCCCTTACCCTTCGGTACCAATACAACGACAGCCGTTGCCTGCTTCTCACCCAGCTCACCTCTCTCCTTCATGCAATTTAATAACCTAACCAGAAAATGCCTCAATAATTCCCAATGCTGCTGATAAAACTCTGCCGGGAGTCCATCAATTCCCGGTGCTTTGCCCTTTCGCATTCCACTTAAAGCCCTCCATATTTCCCCCTCAGTTATTTCCCCACCCAGTGCTTCCCTATCACTGTTACGCAACTGACATACCACACTCCCACACACCTGTTCTAAAACCCCATCCTCTACCCCTTCTCGTTGCCAGTACTTCTCATACCACTTGTCAGCAAACGCCCCCATTCCTTCCGTAGCTTGTATGACCTGCCCCTCCCTGTACCCTCCTATCGATTCATGAACCTCCAACCATGGAATAGTCATTGCCTGCTGTCTTTGTTTCTGCCTACGCAATACGCACGATGAAGGTCTATCGCCCCATAACACCTCTTCCACCCCCGCCTGTACCCTCACCGCTTGGAACCTCTCATCCTGTACCTCACGCAGCCTCCCTTTAATTGCCATAATTTCATCCATTGGATAAGTGCCCGCCACCGCCCCCCTCGCATAACAACCCCGTAATCTATCCTCCAAATAGTTAGCAAGCCCATATTTTAAAGAATTGATACGTTTCCCTTCCTTTACGTAATATTGCTTAATCCGTTCTTTAGCCACACCATCCCACCACATCACCACATCCTCTACCCCTTTTATCTCTGCACGTAACCCCTCCCACAGCGTCGCAAATCCCTCTATCCCCTCCTCATCACCTAACACACTTGTATTTAATTTCCAATATCCCCTAGATATACCTGCTAGTGACTCCCACGCCACCTCTGCTACTACCGCCCGATGATCCGAATAAGCTACTTCTATTGTACGGAAAAATGTCAACCCAACCCCTTGAGATATATACAGCCTATCCAACCTAGCAGCGTAACCCCGTCTTACAAAAGTGTGCTCTACCTCCCACGCCCCTCCTCCAACCGCATCCCGCAACTGAATATCCCTCAAAAGATCTCGCAAGGCCGCCGACACGTGCCCCGCCCCTTTTGGTTCCACGTCAGCCCTCCTAATAACGCAGTTCCAGTCGCCACCAACGATGGCCACTGCAGGTAAACCACGTAAGAAGAAAACTAGTTCTTCACATACAAAATCCCTTTTTACCCTCACATCATTTTCCGCTGGTGCATACACACATACAAAGGATACCCGCTGTCCCATCCACCACCCATCCACGCGCAATACTCTTCCCCCTCCCCCCCCCTCACTTCTTAGCAACACAAACGGGCTTGCCTCCCTGATCAATATACCCACACCACCTTTCAGACGTGCAGATGGCAGAGTCATGACCTGAAACCCCTCCACCTCGAGCACTCTTCCCTCCTTGAAATTGTGTTCTTGCAGGAACACTACATCCACCCTATATTTATACAGAAACATTCGAAACCATTCCTTCTTCACACTATTACACAGTCCATTTACGTTCACAGTCATACACCTAAGGCCTCTTTATAGTTTCCAACCCTTCCTCCTCTCTTCATTCATCCCAGGGCCTCCTGCCCCAGAGCCAGCACAAGGCTTCACACCATCAACCCCTCCCCCTTTTTTGCGATGCCTCTTATCGTGACTGCTTCGACATTGCTCTTCCTTCCTCCCAGACCTCTGCGCCGGCGTCAGGACATCATCTGAGTCTGACGCCGCCGCTCTCTTCCTCGTGATGCCCTCCACATCCATGTTATCTTCAGAGGTTCCCTCACGATGAACCTCTACCTCCACCACGCCCCGTACCACAGCACACGGCGACAACTCTCTCTTACTAGTTGGCCCGTCAACCCTGCTATGTTTTTTATCCTTACATTCCTCTACAGGCACCGCCGTGTCTCTCACCAGCTCAGGAACAACGTCCACTGCAGGCGGTGTCAATGTCCTTAACACTTCCTGAAGCTCTTCCTCTAGAGCCTGCACCTCCTCCTGCACTTGCACTTCTGTACTTTTCCTGTGAGTAGTAACAGATCCTTTTACATCACAGCTTACCTCACACATGCCATTCTCCTCTTTGGAATCCTCCACCTCTTCACTCCACAAGCGCCCAGGCCCTTGCTTGCGCACTGGGCTCTCAACAGCTATCACGCTGGTAACTGGTGCTTCACCAGTTTGCGCTGGCGCCCTCCTCAGCTTCACGCACTCTGCCGCCATATGGTCGTACGCCCCACATATTCTGCACGTACGTCTCTGTCCGGCATACGATACCATAACTTGCGTCCTGAAGTCCTCCAACACGACGTAAGACGGTATGGGATGTCTCAGAGTCATCTTCAGGGAAAAGGTACCCTCCGGACGTCCCATGTAAGCACCTGCCGTCCACTTGCCCTTTTGTGCCAGATGTACGGTTCCATATGTCTCAAAAACACTCCTTATGTCAGCCTCATCTGCCTCAAATGGGACATTACGTATCTTAACCCACGTAAAGTGGCGAGATACGTCGATCAAACGCACCTTCACAGCTGGAGTAGCGTCAAGACTCACGTCTTGGAACCTCGTCACCAAAGACTCATACACGGACGTGGAATTCAGTTTGACGAAGATTCTATAAGCCCCATTCAGGGCTACACCATACACCTCATCGTCCTGGATTCCATAGGTCTCCCTAATGATTGTTGGGAGTAAGACTTGCACTGAAGAGGGTGAAATCGCCCCACGAAGCAGCTCAATACCTATGGTATTTACGCGCCTCCTCACACTCAGCGCCATGTTGATACAAGGTAGCTCGCCTGAACAGCAGAGGGGTGCAGCGCACAACCTCACTCGACCGTGGTCAGGCAGCGAATGGTGGCGATAGTTGGTGGGGACTGGAATAGTGTAATCAGGGTGGCTGATGTGGACCCAAGAGGGGCTGGATATATGTCTGTGGCTCTTAGGGATTTATTAAGGGATGTCCCCTCAGGGAAGGTTCCTTGATGTTGGTGAGGGGCTCTTGATTTAGGGAATTGGATCTGTGCTCCAGTTCCCCGAATTAAGCCTGAATGCCTTCCACATCCCTCCCAGGCGCTGTATAATCCTACGTGTTTAGCGCTTCCCCTTGATTATAATAATAATAATATTAAGGGATGTTAGGTTACGTGATGCCTTCGGGGGAGCGGTGTGGGAGACTGAATATACGTTTGTTAGGAGTGGTTATGCTGCGAGACTAGATAGAGTGTACCTTTCTCAGGGAGTGGATGTGAAATCTTTCAGTATTGTGGAGGCTACAATGTCAGATCATAGGGCAGTGGTGGTGGAGGTTGGGTGGGGGACGCTCGCGGACATATATAGAAGTTATTGGAAATTAAATTTAAGTGTGTTAGGTGATGAGGGGTTGGAGGGGTTTTCAGTCCTATGGAGGGAGCTTAGTGTGGAAAAACAGGGAGTGGATGACATTGTGACATGGTGGGATAGTATTGCAAAGGAAAGGATTACCTGGAGTTTACCTGGAGAGAGTTTCGGGGGTCAACGCCCCCGCGGCCCGGTCTGTGACCAGGCCTCCTGGTGGATCAGCGCCTGATCAACCAGGCTGTTGCTGCTGTGTGAGAGAAGGAAAACGTATTAATAATTTAAAATATGGACTGGCTAACTATTTAGAGGATAGGTTAAGAGGTTGCTATGGGCGGGGGGTGGGTGGGAATAATTTTCCTATGGATGAAATAGCTGAAATAAAGGGGAGGTTGAGGGTGTTGCAAAATGAAAGGTTTCAAGCTGTAAGGGTGCAGGCAGGGGTGGAAGAAGTGCTTTGGGGCGACAAGCCGTCAGCGTGTGTTTTGCGGCATCAAAAGCAAAGGCAGGCGGTGACAGCTATCCCATGTTTAGAGGTAACGGAGATGGTTGGGAATTATAGAGCAGGGCAGGAGATACGAACCACGAAGGGGATGTGTGCGTATGCAGAGGCTTGGTACGAGAAGTACTGGAACAGTGGGGGGGTGGGTGACGTGACGTTGGACAAGGTGTGTACGTATGTGACGTGTAATTTAGCAAATAGTGATAGAAAGGCTTTAGGCGGGACTATTACGGCAGAGGAAATAGAGAATGCGTTAAGGGGAATGAGGAAGGGGAAAGCGCCGGGTATTGATGGTCTCCCAGTAAAATTTTATTTACAACATTGGACGTTAATGAGGGGATTTATAGTTAGGTTATTTAATCGTATGAAGGAGAAGGGTAAGTTGGGGGAGAAGCAGGTAACAGCAGTTGTAGTGTTGGTCCCGAAGGTCAAGGGGCAGCCCACCCTTCGGGAGTACCGAGCCATATCACTGATGTGTGCAGACTATAAGGTGTTCGTAAAAATTTTAGGTAATAGATTCAAATGTGTTGTGGGAAGGGTCATGTCAAAATCTCAGTTTGGGTTGCCGGGAAGGTCGATGATTGAAGGACATGGGATACTAAGAAGTTTTGTGGAAGCTAAGGGTGGGGGTGGAGGTGCAGCTTTGTTGGCTCTAGATTGGCAGGGAGCACATGATAGTGGAAAGGGGAGCTTTGCAGGTTATACTTAGGGGACAGGGTTTTGGGGAGGAAATAGTCGAGTGGGTAAATACGTTACAGAAGGGGGCGAAAATGAGGATACAGATTAATGGGTGTATGGGAAGGGATATTGCAATGGGTAGAGGCCTTAGACAGGGATGCCCCATGTCCCAAATATGGTTTGCGTGTTTCCAGGACCCCTTTTATAGAATGGTTGACTGCAGCTTATGTACGCCATGTGAGGGCACTTTGGGGAGTGGGAGGGCCTGGCCGGGTTTAATTGGATATGTTGACGACACCACTGTTCTAATTCGTGAAGGGATGTCAATGGGAGTGTTGGACGAGGTTGTGCAATTATTTGGAAGTGCCACGGGTATGCAGGTAAATAGTGCGAAGTCAAGGTGCATGGGGTTGGGTTCTTGGGTGGGGGGTGTGGGGGTGAGATGCAATGTTGTTAAAGAATGGGCGATGTCTTTAAAGATTTGTGGTATTATTTATAAGGATGACATGGTTGCGGCGCGGGAGGAAAACTCGGATAGGTTATTGGAAAGGATCGTGGGGCGTCTAGGTGTTCTGAGACCCCAGCACCTAACTCTTATACAGCGAGTGATAGTCATAAACATTTTATTGTATAGTAAGATTTGGCATGTTGCAGCTGTGTTCCCAATTACAGGGGCAGCGATTGCGGGAATTCTAAGACGGGTGTACAAATTTTTGTGGGGTTCACGTTGTGATTGGTTACGGAGGGAAGTTGTAATGTTACCTGTAAGTCAGGGTGGGTTGGGGTTGATGGATTTGAGACGGAGGGCTAAATGTGTGTTTATTAAATGGGAAGTGTTGCGTGAGGGTGTGAACGCGGGGCAGTTGGGAAGGATACACGACAGGCTGGGTGTGTGGTATCGAGGAATGGAGTTGAGGGAATGCGAAATCGTTTTGAGGGCTGTGATGTTGGTTAGGGAACTGAGAAAGGTTCGTATAAGGGTTTTGTGTAGGTTACTTGTAGGTAGGTGCGTTATCCCAGTTGAGGGTTTGTTCCCCATGTATGCGTGGAAGAGTATTTGGTTTAGATTTAGTAAAATGAAGTTAAACCCTCGGGCGCGTGAGGTGATGTTTCGTTTCCTGCATGGGATCCTTCCGTCTGGTGAGATACTACGAAACAGACAGGTTGTAGAGGGTGGGGTGTGTGGTATCTGTGGAGGGGATGAGACTGCGTACCATGTAGTTTACTTCTGTGAAGGGCTAGAGGAGGTTAGGTGCTGGTTAAGAGGTTGGTACAGAGGGTGGGGGTCGTGGGGTGTCGGTTCCGCGTGCTTTAAGTCTAGATATGGGTGGGTTAGACGAGGGTGTCATAAGAGCTTTAGATTATATCATGGTAGATTATATATATATGTCGTGGGTGATGAGGGGGAGAGGGGATAGTGAGGAGAGAAGGAAAGTTCTTGCGGTAACGTTCTATCGTACGATGTGTCGTAACAGAGATTTGTATGGGAGGAGGTGGGATCAGGCTTTCTCAGAGGGGTATAGAATGCTAACGTTAGGGATTCTCGTAAATCTGTGATTGATAATGAGTGAGTGAAGGGGTTTTCATAGGTTGGAGGGAGTCAGGGGGTCACAGCGGGCTCGCCTCCCTTGAGGGAGGGGGGTCGTGAGAGTGTTGTGAATGTGGGTTTGGAAAGGTTTTCTGGTTTTCATTGAGACTTTATGGCATCCAAGTGTGGATGTAGAGCTCAAGGTCTCGTTATGTTAGATATAACACTTTTCAGAATGTAGGTATAATATAGTAGGTTTTTTTATGTATAATTTTGATGTGTATCAGTCTTGTATGACACGATTCTTGAGGAATAAGTTAGTTTGTCTTTATGTTACGTGCTGGGTTTTTGCACGATGAGATATACTTATATACTGTTTTGCTTTGTGCATACAGTGCATCTGATTAATGTGATTTTGTGAAACTTTTTGTGTGTACGTGTGTGTGTGTGTGTGTGGGTGTGTGTATATATATCCCTTTCTAGATCGACACCATGCCCAGCCCTTCTAGGGTAGGGTAGGTGCCTGAGCCCGAGCCTTTAGCTCATAAGACTGTCATTCCCATTAGCCCCCTTGGGGCGGGGATGGCAGACCAGAGAGGCCTAGCTTGTGGCTAGGCCTGGGGACAGTTGGTCCCAAAGATGAGGAGGTACTTGTGCCTCCTCCCATGGGAGACTTAGGTCTCAGATACTCCCTAAAGAGGGAGCCAAGGCCGGGCCACCACTTGGACAAGGCCCGGGCCGGGAGAATACCGGCTAATCTTTAACTAACTAACTATCCCTTTCTATTGTATTGAGCCTTTGTCATGGGTCAGACGTTATGTAATACTTTATATATGTATGATTCGATTCTTTTTAAAGTTTATAACTATGGTCTGTACCCTGATACCGGTTTGGTGTCAATGCTAAGTTCTTGATGTTAAGTTTTAGTCTGTATGGTATACAGACATATCTAGACAGTTTGCTTTCTCGTATGTTGGTATATGTAAAGTGGTATTGTTAGGGATACATATGTAGATGTTCTAGTAAGATTATGATGTTAGGTTTTGTTTTTTTATTAATGCGAAGGATGGGATTTAACTAATATAACTTCTTTGTATATTTTATGTTCTAGTGTATTGAGCCTTTGTCAGATGTCATGTTATATGTACAAGTTATATATATGTAAGGTTTTGCATCAATGAATGTGTATATATGTTTTTTTTAAATTAAAGATTCGCCGGTATTCTCCCGGCCCGGGCCTTTTCCAAGTGGTGGCCCGGCCTTGGCTCCCTCTTTAGGGAGTGTCTGAGACCTAAGTCTCCCATGGGAGGAGGCACAAGTACCTCCTCATCTCTGGGACCAACTGTCCCCAGGCCTAGCCACAAGCTAGGCCTCTCTGGTCTGCCATCCCCGCCCCAAGGGGGCAAATGGGAATGACAGTCTTATGAGCTAAAGGCTCGGGCTCAGGCACCTACCCTACCCTAGAAGGGTTAGGCATGGTGTCGATGTGTATATATGTCAATTCATGACCCTGTGACAGTATTTTTTTTTTTAGCTATGTTCTTGCCGTAAGTTATTATTGTATGTTTTTGCAGCAATATCTTGCGAACATATAGGTGAAATCCGTTTGCCAGTTAATTTGATTGAGATCCATACTGTTTCTTTATTTTTATGTTAAACTGTATTGGTTTTAAATAAAATATAAAAAAAACCTGCTAGGTGAAGAGGGGACAGTATATGTTTCCACCCTAACTTTGTGTTAGTTAGTTTTAGTTTAATATGTTTATTATGCACCCCATACCCATCCTGTGGGCGGTAGTCAAAAGATTACAAAGGTACATAATGGGTCCAGTGACTGGACCCCAAAGTTATGATAGCTGAACTAGTTACAAAGGTAATGAACTCCAGGTAGATCTGGTCACAATCATGGCAAGTTAGAGGTAATGAATCAGCTTCACTCCTATACATGGTTACAGTCATGAACAAATTACAAAGTAATGAACCACTGATACGTCCACACCTGGTCACAATTGTAATGAGTTATAAATACAAATATTAAGTGGATCATACACCTACACTAGCGCGCGCGCACATACACACACGAGGGCGCACGCACGGACATGTGCACACGAGCGTACAAATATATGCATACACTTTGTGTAACTATTTATATGTACCTGTACCAAAATAAACTTATTTACTTACGTAAGGTTCGTCAGGAAAGAGGACAAGGTTTTGGTCATCTGACCGATGCCTTCCGCTGGCTTACCGGTTCACACCTTCATAAATTATAGTCACATTATAACCATTTTTTGTTTTTTTATGTACTTACTAACCTTATTACTGAAGAAACTAATAGAATATACAAAACTCGCTGGTTTTTTCTGGGTTATTACCTGTCCTGAATAACTAATCCAGAAAAAAAATCCTTTGCTGGTTGTACATCAAAATTAAAATTCATTGCCCATAATAAATATATAAAATAGTTAACAGTTAATCTCCATATAAAAGTTTATTTTCTATGTTTTTTAAATTTGTTAGAAAAAATTTTTAATATGGGTAACTTAAGTATTTAAATAAAAATTTTATTTAAGCTTCGTACATAACTTCAAACTTTTACATTGATGTTTTTTTGTAAAGTTTATAAAGTATGCGGAACTTAACATAGGATAATAAAATCAAGTAATTATTTCCTAAAAAAGAAAATGAATTTTTAAATGAATCAGATGTAGAATTAGCAATAAACAAGATACCAAAAATTGTGTACCAGAGCATAAGTGTAAGATAAGATAAGATTTCGTTCGGATTTTTAACCCCGGAGGGTTAGCCACCCAGGATAACCCAAGAAAGTCAGTGCGTCATCGAGGACTGTCTAACTTATTTCCATTGGGGTCCTTAATCTTGTCCCCCAGGATGCGACCCACACCAGTCGACTAACACCCAGGTACCTATTTGCTGCTAGGTGAACAGGACAATAGGTGTAAGGAAACGTGTCGGAATTTCCACCCGCCGGGAATCGAACCCGAGATCGACACCATGCCTAACCCTTCTAGGGTAGGGTAGGTGCCTGAGCCCGAGCCTTTAGCTCATAAGACTGTCATTCCTATTTGCCCCCTTAGGGGGGGGATGGCAGACCAGTGTTAGTCCCAAAGATGAGGAGGTACTTGTGCCTCCTCCCATGGGAGACTTAGGTCTCAGACACTCCCTAAAGAGGGAGCCAAGGCCGGGCCACCACTTGGAAAAGGCCCGGGCCGGGAGAATACCGGCTAATCTTTAATAATAATAATAATCGAACCCGGGCCCTCCGTGTGTAAAGTGGGAGTTTTAGCCACCAGACCACCGGGCCACCTTGTACTTGTCCATCAATGCCCCTCGTTTCTTTCCTCCAACTCTGCCAGAGAGTTAGAGCCTTTAAACTTTTCTTCTATCAGAGAAGGATCTTATAATGTGCCTTTTACACTTCAGGACTTGGAGCCAACACTCTCCACTTGCTGATCATCGGCAGCTGGACCTGACGACCTGGAGGCAACACTCTCCACTTGCTGATCATCGGCAGCTGGACCTGACGACCTGGAGGCAACACTCTCCACTTGCCGATCATCGGCAGCTGGACCTGACGACCTGGTGGCAACACTCTCCACTTGCTGATCATCGGCAGCTGGACCTGACGACCTGGAGGCAACACTCTCCACTTGTCGATCATCGGCAGCTGGACCTGACGACCTGGAGGCAACACTCTCCACTTGTCGATCATCGGCAGCTGGACCTGACGACCTGGAGGCAACACTCTCCACTTGCTGATCATCGGCAGCTGGACCTGACGACCTGGAGGCAACACTCTCCACTTGCCGATCATCGGCAGCTGGACCTGACGACCTGGAGGCAACACTCTCCACTTGCCGATCATCGGCAGCTGGGCCTGACGACCTGGAGGCAACACTCTCCACTTGCTGATCATCGGCAGTTGGACCTGACGACCTGGAGGCAACACTCTCCACTTGCTGATCATCGGCAGCTGGGCCTGACGACCTGGAGGCAACACTCTCCACTTGCTGATCATCGGCAGCTGGACCTGACGACCTGGTGGCAACACTCTCCACTTGCCGATCATCGGCAGCTGGACCTGACGACCTGGAGGCAACACTCTCCACTTGCCGATCATCGGCAGCTGGACCTGACGACCTGGTGGCAACACTCTCCACTTGCTGATCATCGGCAGCTGGACCTGACGACCTGGAGGCAACACTCTCCACTTGCTGATCATCGGCAGCTGGACCTGACGACCTGCAGGCAACACTCTCCACTTGCCGATCATCGGCAGCTGGACCTGACGACCTGGAGGCAACACTCTCCACTTGCCGATCATCGGCAGCTGGGCCTGACGACCTGGAGGCAACACTCTCCACTTGCTGATCATCGGCAGCTGGACCTGACGACCTGGAGGCAACACTCTCCACTTGCCGATCATCGGCAGCTGGGCCTGACGACCTGGAGGCAACACTCTCCACTTGCTGATCATCGGCAGCTGGACCTGACGACCAGGAGGCAACACTCTCCACTTGCTGATCATCGGCAGCTGGACCTGACGACCTGTAGGCAACACTCTCCACTTGCCGATCATCGGCAGCTGGACCTGACGACCTGGAGGCAACACTCTCCACTTGCTGATCATCGGCAGCTGGGCCTGACGACCTGGAGGCAACACTCTCCACTTGCTGATCATCGGCAGTTGGACCTGACGACATATATATTCGTATGCTACAGCATGTACATCACTCAGCCACAGTCCTCTTACGGCTCTTTAATCTTATTTGGTTGTAAGGAGTTCTTTCCCTGCTGTAGAAATCTGCTATTGTTCTCCCTTTCCATAAACCAGGTAGTACAGGACATGATGCCACCCACTATTGTCCCTTTGCTCTTACCAGTGCAGTTTGCAAGGTGATGGAATGACTGGTCAATATGGCTTTTGTAAGGGCCGTTCTACCATGGACCTTTTGCTACACTTGGATACGTATGTTCGTAATATCTTTGCCAATAACCACTCAGATATCGCTTTTTTTTTTTTGACCTTAAGAAGGCATATGACACAACTAAGAGGTATAATATCTTGGCCTAGACCCACTCCTTAGGCCTCCGAGGCAATCTGCCAATTTTTCTTAAGAACTTCTTAACTGAGAGACATTTCCATGTTCAGGTTAATAACATGCTCTCCCCCAGGGATGTGTTCTGAGCACAACACTTTTTCTCTTTGCTATAAATGATCTGGCATCTATTCTTCCATCCAACATTTGGTCATCACTCTATGTTGATGTAGCTTGTGCAGGCGTTGACTGTCACCTCATTGTAGTTTCTCTCCAGTATGTGGTCAACCGTGTTTCCAATTGGGCCACTGCTCTTGGGTTTAAATTTTCCAGTAATAAAACTCACCAAATTACTTTCACTATCCGTTCTGTCGTCTCTGATCATCCCTTGTACTTATATGGCTCGCGTATCCCGGAACGTGATACTGTCAGGTTTCTCGGCCTTCTGTTTGACCGTAGGTTATCCTGGAAACCTCACATTGCCTCTCTGAAGGCAACGTGTCATAGCCAGCTGAACCTCCTTAAAACCCTCGCTCATCTATCATGGGGGGCGATCGTAGAGCTCCTCTTCGACTACATTCAGCCCTAATTTTATCGAAACTCGATTATGGCGACCAGATACATTCAGCGGCCTCTCTTGCAACTCTCTCTAGCCTTAATCCCATCCATCACCAGAGATTACGTTTATGCTTTGGTGCTTATCGCTCTTTACCGGTTGAGAGCCTCTGTACAGAGGTGAACATTCCATTCTTGACTGATCGCCGTGATGCTCATTGCCTTCGCTATTATGTTTGCTCTCATGACCTCCGCAATCCTTCCATATATAGGATAAACACTGATGTTCGCAGACCTTCTTTATTTGTTCATCGCCCCGGTTTACTCCGTCTGTTTTCTCTTTGCCTACATTCGCTCTTGTCTTCTCTTCAATTACCACCTGTCTATGTTCATGTAGCACCTCACTTTTGCCTACCCCTTGGAAAGTTCCGATGGTTTGTGTCTGTTCTTTCCCACTGCCATGCTCGAAAGCCCAACTGCCTACGGTGGCTTCTCGCTCTCTTTTTCTTAACCCCTTCCGATCTCATTCTCATGCCATCGCAGTGTACACCGATTGCTCCAAGTCTTCTGACGGCGTCGGATTCTCAGCAGTGTGTCTGGACAGCATCGTCAAGGGCATTTATTGTCCTCGGCTAGCATTTTTATGGCTGAATTGTATGCCATTCTCATAGCACCTATCCGTATTGCATCTATGCCTGAGTCACCATCTGTGGCAGCTTCAGACTTCCTTAGTGCTTTACAGGCTATAAAAAATTTGATACACCTCATCCTCTGGTTCTTCGTATCCAACTTTGGTTATGCCGTATCTCTAGCAAGCACAAAGATATTGTTTTTGTTGGGTCCCTGGTCATGTTGACGTACAGGGCAATGAACAGGCAGACACTGCTGTGCGGTCAGCAGTACATGACCTCCGAGTTTCATATAGAGGTGTTCCATTCACAGACTATTTTGCTGTAACTGCTACCCACTTTCGCACCCATTAGTGACAACGTTGGTTTGATCTGCTACATAACAAATTACATTCTATTAAACCAAGTATAGGTTTCTGGCCGTCTTCTTGTCATCAGTGTAGAGGTTGGGAGACTACTCTCTCCTGTCTTCGCATCGGCCACACTCGTCTTACTCACGTCTTACTCACGGGTATCTCATGGAGAAGCGTCCTGTCCCACTCGGTGAGAATTGCCAGGTTCCAGTTTCTGTTAGTCACATTCTGTTGGACTGCCCACTCTATCAACGAGCACGCAGAATTTACCTCCAACGTCGTCACTGTTCTTATGCCCTTACTTTACCTTCCCTTCTTGATAAATTAGACACATGTGCAACTCTTGGGTATCTTTATTGAGGAAACGTTTCGCCACACAGTGGCTTCATCAGTCCATACAAAGGAGAATCTTGAAGAACAGGAGGAGAAGGAGGTAATCAGTCCCTCAGCCTTGAGTCGATGTGATCAGTCCATCAATCTTGAATAGAATACGGCATAAGTGCGGAGAAGGAGCTTATAAACCGTAGGCAGGAGAGGTGCAGCAGTCATAGGTGGTGTCACATTTGTTCAATGTGGAAGTAGGTCGTGCCCAAGGGTTAGGCAAGCGAAGAATTTCCAAGTATTAAGATCCCAAGTGTCTAATTTATCAACGTGTCGGTTCTCTGAACCATTGATCTACAAACCTTCCCTTCTTGCTGGTGGACCCTCCTTTAATCCAGACTCTCTCGTTGGATTTTTGACAGCAACTGATTTGCTACACAAACTCAGATGATGGTGATGCTTCTAGTACTCCTCACAGCCCTTTCTGTTTCAATCTCTTGCTACCCTCTACCCTTGCATTATCCACTGCCCCACTGCACTCCATGACTTAATAATAATTCCCCTCCCTCTTGCTACCCAATGCCCCTGCATCCGTCCCTGCCCTGCTGCGCTGTATGATCCTTGTAGGTTTACCTGGAGTTTACCTGGAGAGAGTTTCGGGGGTCAACGCCCCCGCGGCCCGGTCTGTGACCAGGCCTCCTGGTGGATCAGCGCCTGATCAACCAGGCTGTTGCTGCTGGCTGCACGCAAACCAACGTACGAGCCACAGCCCGGCTGATCAGGAACTGACTTTAGGTGCTTGTCCAGTGCCAGCTTGAAGACTGCCAGGGGTCTGTTGGTAATCCCCCTTATGTGTGCTGGGAGGCAGTTGAACAGTCTCGGGCCCCTGACACTTATTGTATGGTCTCTTAACGTGCTAGTGACACCCCTGCTTTTCATTGGGGGGATGGTGCATCGTCTGCCAAGTCTTTTGCTTTCGTAGTGAGTGATTTTCGTGTGCAAGTTCGGTACTAGTCCCTCTAGGATTTTCCAGGTGTATATAATCATGTATCTCTCCCTCCTGCGTTCCAGGGAATACAGGTTTAGAAACCTCAAGCGCTCCCAGTAATTGAGGTGTTTTATCTCCGTTATGCGCGCCGTGAAAGTTCTCTGTACATTTTCTAGGTCGGCAATTTCACCTGCCTTGAAAGGTGCTGTTAGAGTGCAGCAATATTCCAGCCTAGATAGAACAAGTGACCTGAAGAGTGTCATCATGGGCTTGGCCTCCCTAGTTTTGAAGGTTCTCATTATCCATCCTGTCATTTTTCTAGCAGATGCGATTGATACAATGTTATGGTCCTTGAAGGTGAGATCCTCCGACATAATCACTCCCAGCGCTTCTTGTTTTATAACAATAATAATAATAATTAAGACATACTTCCAGCAGAAGGATAATTTTCATAAATAATAAGAGTTTAAAACACCTGAACTAAGAGTGTAAAACCCTCGAAATAAGAATACAAAACACCTGATATCATAAGAAACACCTGCCGGGCTTCACCTTGAAATGTTGCGCTGGATAACCCATACAAAGGGGTAACGTCGACAGATATCCTCATAGATGCAAATTAGTGAACAAGATCTACGAAAGCTACAAGTAAAGGTAGATGTAACGATACAGTGTGGATGATAATGCACTAGTGTATGTATGTACGTAGGATAACTATTCAATAAACTTCGACCTAATGATTTTGGCCACTCTAAGTATAGGTTAGAGCTTTGTCATCACGAGCTCTGGGTACACATAAGTTTCTCCCAGTTAATACTTGTTCAGCTATGTCGTAACTTGTTAAACCCTGTGAACCACAACGAGACGCACCGTTATTGTTTGGAAAGAGAATTCGCGTCTGCATAAACAACTCAGTACGACTGGAACCAGATCATAAACTTGCAAATACGTAATTCATTACCACTGTAACGAGGCACTGTTCCTGAACCCATTATGCGCCTCTAATCTGTTGATTACCACTCCACACACTCAGGTCCAGGGATCGATTCCCCGGTACGGCTGGAAAACATTAGGACGTGTTTTCATAAGACACCTGCTGTCCATGTTCACCTAGCAGTAAAATAGGTACCTGGGTGTTAGTGGATTGGTGTGGTTCTCATCCCGGGACAAAACTGACCTAATTTGTTAGGAAATACTTGTCATGTTCCCTGACAAATCTTACCTAACCTGAAGTGAATGTGCAGACACAGAACTATGAAAATAATAACTAAATGTTTATAACTGACAATAATTTTTAAAGGAGTGGACCGGTAAGCCAGCGGAAGGCCTCGGTCAGATGACCAAAAGCTACAACGGCGGGTCATCATCTGAGTAAGATACGCGTCAAGAAACACTTGTCTTGTTTCCTGACGAACCTTACCTAACCTAAGCATAGGACTATGCTTGTGTTCATGGCTCGGTTGGTAGCGGCCTCAGCTCACAGGGGGGACCAGGGATGTATCCCCGGCACGGGTGAAACGTTCGACATGTAATAATAATAATAATAATAATAATAATAATAATCTTTATTTCTACAAGTACATATACAACGTATACAGACCATAGCTGACATCAATAACATATTACTATACAGAAAGCCCCTTGGTCAATTTTGTCCCCAGGATGCGTTCCACACCAGTTGACCATCATCTAGGTACCTGTTTTACTAATAAGTGAACGTGGACAGCAGGTGCCTTTTGGAAACACGTCCTAATACTTCCAGTGGTACTGGGGACTGCTGTCCCTGTTTACCTAGCAGTAAGTAGGTTCTTGGGTGTTAGTTGACAGTGGAAGGTCGCATCCTGGGAAAGGACTCGTTGTATCTTCCAGGTGGGATGGAGAGTGGGAGGAAGTAAAGTAAGAAACTTTTCCATCACAGATGGAAAGAAGACTAAACTGTACGTTTATGGTGTAAAAGCCGCAATGTACTTTTGCGTGTGACGCCTCAAGCACAGCGATTGCAGGTCTCTTCCTCACTACGCAGTAAGAGACACTTAAACCATACCCCCGGCCGGGATTGAACCCGCGGTCATAGAGTCTCAAAACTCCAGCCCGTCGCCCGGTGCCTGTGCTAACTTTCCTATACCTGGAGTTTACCTGGAGAGAGTTTCGGGGGTCAACGCCCCCGCGGCCCGGTCTGTGACCAGGCCTCCTGGTGGATCAGCGCCTGATCAACCAGGCTGTTGCTGCTGGCTGCACGCAAACCAACGTACGAGCCACAGCCCGGCTGATCAGGAACTGACTTTAGGTGCTTGTCCAGTGCCAGCTTGAAGACTGCCAGGGGTCTGTTGGTAATCCCCCTTATGTGTGCTGGGAGGCAGTTGAACAGTCTCGGTCCCCTGACACTTATTGTATGGTCTCTTAACGTGCTAGTGACACCCCTGCTTTTCATTGGGGGGATGGTGCATCGTCTGCCAAGTCTTTTGCTTTCGTAGTGAGTGATTTTCGTGTGCAAGTTCGGTACTAGTCCCTCTAGGATTTTCCAGGTGTATATAATCATGTATCTCTCCCTCCTGCGTTCCAGGGAATACAGGTTTAGAAACCTCAAGCGCTCCCAGTAATTGAGGTGTTTTATCTCCGTTATGCGCGCCGTGAAAGTTCTCTGTACATTTTCTAGGTCGGCAATTTCACCTGCCTTGAAAGGTGCTGTTAGAGTGCAGCAATATTCCAGCCTAGATAGAACAAGTGACCTGAAGAGTGTCATCATGGGCTTGGCCTCCCTAGTTTTGAAGGTTCTCATTATCCATCCTGTCATTTTTCTAGCAGATGCGATTGATACAATGTTATGGTCCTTGAAGGTGAGATCCTCCGACATAATCACTCCCAGGTCTTTGACGTTGGTGTTTCGCTCTATTTTGTGGCCAGAATTTGTTTTGTACTCTGATGAAGATTTAATTTCCTCATGTTTACCATATCTGAGTAATTGAAATTTCTCATCGTTGAACTTCATATTGTTTTCTGCAGCCCACTGAAAGATTTGGTTGATGTCCGCCTGGAGCCTTGCAGTGTCTGCAATGGAAGACACTGTCATGCAGATTCGGGTGTCATCTGCAAAGGAAGACACGGTGCTGTGGCTGACATCCTTGTCTATGTCGGATATGAGGATGAGGAACAAGATGGGAGCTAGTACTGTGCCTTGTGGAACAGAGCTTTTCACCGTAGCTGCCTCGGACTTTACTCTGTTGACGACTACTCTCTGTGTTCTGTTAGTGAGGAAATTATAGATCCATCGACCAACTTTTCCTGTTATTCCTTTAGCGCGCATTTTGTGCGCTATTACGCCATGGTCACACTTGTCGAAGGCTTTTGCAAAGTCTGTATATATTACATCTGCATTCTTTTTGTCTTCTAGTGCATTTAGGACCTTGTCGTGGTGTAGAAATATACCTAGTTGGATGAATCTTATTGTGGCTAGCTGGTCTAGTGGCTAACGCGACGGGCTGGAGTTTTGAGACTCTATGACCGCGGGTTCAATCCCGGCCGGGGGTATGGTTTATTTGCAATCGTGTCATTACGATTTCTTGAGTCATAGAGACACTTAACATATATTATTGCCACATAGAAGGGCTGTGAGACATACTGCCACAGTGAGATATCTCTCACTTAGACGGTTCGAGTGGAAATGTTAGGACGTGTTTCCATTAGGCACCTGCTGACCCTGTTCATTTTTTCTTAATTCGCTGGTACTCTCCCGGTCCGGGTCTTTTCCAGATGGTGACCCGGCCTTAGCTCCCTGTCTTGGGAGTGTCTGAGACCTATGTCTGTCATGGGAGGAGGTACAGCTTCTGGGACCAACTGGCCCCAGACCCATCCCTATGCTGATGCTCCAACATCTGTCCCTGATGCTCCAACATGTCCCTGATGCTCCACCATCTGTCCCTGATGCTCCACCATCTGTCCCTGATGCTCCAACATGTCCTTGATGCTCCACCATCTGTCCCTGATGCTCCATCATCTGTCCCTGATGCTCCACCATCTGTCCCTGATACTCCACTATCTGTCCCTGATGCTCCACCATCTGTCCCTGATGCTCCACCATCCGTCTCTGATGCTCCACCATCCGTCCCTAATGCTCCATCTGTCCCTGATGCTCCACCATCTGTCCCTGATGCTCCAACATGTCCCTGATGCTCCACCATCTGTCCCTGATGCTCCATCTGTCCCTGATGCTCCACCATCCGTCCCTGATGCTCCATCTGTCCCTGATGCTCCACCATCTGTCCCTGATGCTCCACCATCTGTCCCTGATGCTCCACCATCCGTCCCTGATGCTCCATCTGTCCCTGATGCTCCACCATCTGTCCCTGATGCTCCACCATCTATCCCTGATGCTCCATCTATCCCTGATGCTCCACCATCTGTCCCTGATGCTCCACCATCTGTCCCTGATGCTCCACCATCTATCCCTGATGCTCCATCTATCCCTGATGCTCCACCATCTGTCCCTGATGCTCCACCATCTGTCCCTGATGCTCCATCTGTCCCTGATGCTCCACCATCTGTCCCTGATGCTCCATCTGTCCCTGATGCTCCACCATCTGTCCCTGATGCTCCACCATCTGTCCCTGATGCTCCACCATCTGTCCCTGATGCTCAATCATCTGTCCCTGATGCTCCACCATCTGTCCCTGATGCTCCACCATCTGTCCCTGATACTCCACCATCTGTCCGATGCTCCACCATCTGTCCCTGATGCTCCATCTATCCCTGATGCTCCACCATCTGTCCCTGATGCTCCAACATCTGTCCCTGATGCTCCACCAACTGTCCCTGATGCTCCACCATCTGTCCCTGATGCTCCACCATCTGTCCCTGATGCTCCACCATCTACGTCCCTGATCCATCTTCTGCTCCACCATCTGTCCCTTGCTCACTTGTCTACTCTGTCCCTGACGTCCCTGATGTTCCACCATCTGTCCCTGATACTCCACCATCTGTCCCTGATGCTCCACCATCCGTCAATGATGCTCCACCATCTGTCCCTGATGCTCCACCATCTGTCCCTGATGCTCCACCATCTGTCCCTGATGCTCCACCATCTGTCCCTGATGCTCCACCATCTGTCCCTGATGCTCCACCATCTGTCCCTGATGCTCCACCATCTGTCCCTGATGCTCCACCATCCGTCCCTGATGCTCCACCATCTGTCCCTGATGCTCCACCATCTGTCCCTGATGCTCCACCATCTGTCCCTGATGCTCCACCATCTACGATCCACTTCTGCGTCTTCCACTTGTCTACTACGAACTTTATTACGACCATTTATCAAAGATTATAATTAATATTCATTATTCACTTATATAATTCAAGGGTTTTAAAGTTTCTTAAGCATATTTTGGTAAATCTCAAAATTTCCACCAAAATTAAGATATTTTTGGTTTGAAAAAATGTCATTGATAGAGAAAAATAATTTTATGGATTTTAATGAATTTTTTTTTTCAGATACTTTTCGATGACCAGAAACGAGCAGTTGGGGTCCGTTTTGATCACCGTGGGAAGGTAGGTATCTAGGTAGTGGCGGACCAGCATTATTTTGGCCCTGAAGCTTGAGCTGTTATGAGGGCCCTGAAACTTAAGCAGTTATGGGAGCCCTGAAGCTTGAACTGTTATATTATTATTATTATAATCAAGGGGGAAGCGCTAAACCCGGAGGATTATACAGCGCCTGGGGGGGGATATGTGGAAGGCATTCAGGCTTAATTTGGGGAACTGGAGCACAGATAAAAATTCCCTAAATCAAGAGCCCCTCACCAACTTGAGCTGTTATAGAAACCCTGAAGCTTGAACTGTTATGAGGACCCTGAAGCTTGAGCTGTTATGGGGACTCTCAAGCTTGAGCTGTTATGGAGACCCTGAAGCTTGTGCTGTTATGGGGACCCTGAAGCTTGAGCTGTTATGGGGACCCTGAAGCTTGAACTGTTATGGAGACCCTGAAGCTTGACCTGTTATGGGGGCCCTGAAGCTTGAGCTGTTATGGGGGCCCTGAAGCTTGAGCTGTTATGGGGGCCCTGAAGCTTGAGCTGTTATAGAGCCCTGAAGCTTGAACTGTTATGGGGACCTTGAAGCTTGAGCTGTTATGGGGGCCCTGAAGATTGAGTTGTTATGGGGCCCCTAAAGCTTGAGCTGTTATGGGGCCCTGAAGCTTGAGCTGTTATTGGGTCCTGAAGCTTGAGCTGTTACAGAGCCCTGAAGCTTGAGCTGTTATAGAGCCCTAAAGCTTGAACTGTTAAGGTGACCCTGAAGCTTGAGGTGTTATAAGGACCCTGATGCTTAAGCCGTTATAGTTGCCCTGAACCTTGAGCTGTTATAGTTGCCCTGAAGCTTGAGCTGTTATGGGGACCCTGAAGCTTGAGGTGTAATAGTGACCCTGAAGCTTGAGCTGTTATGGGGACCTGGAAGCTTGAGGTGTTATAGAGATCCTGAAGCTTGAGGTATTATAGGGACCCTGAAGCTTGAGCTGTTATGGGAGCCCTGAAGCTTGAGCTGTTATGGGGACCCTGAAGCTTGAGCTGTTATGGGGACCCTGAAGCTTGAGCTGTTATAGAAACCCTGAAGCTTGAGCTGTTATGGGGACCCTGAAGCGTGAGGTGTTATAGGGACCCTGAAGCTTGAGCTGTTATAGAAACCCTGAAGCTTGAGCTGTTATGGGGACCCTGAAGCTTGACGTGTAAGTGACCCTGAAGCTTGAGCTGTTATGGGGACCCTGAAGCTTGAAGTGTTATGGGGACCTGGAAGCTTGAGGTGTTATAGAGACCCTGAAGCTTGAGCTGTTATGGGGACCCTGAAGCTTGAGCTGTTATGTGGACCCTGAAGCGTGAGGTGTTATAGGGACCTTGAAGCTTGACCTGTTATAGAAACTCTGAAGCTTGAGCTGTTATGGGGACCTGGAAGCTTGAGGTGTTATAGAGACCCTGAAGCTTGAGGTATTATAGGGACCCTGAAGCTTGAGCTGTTATAGGGACCCTGAAGCTTGAGCTGTTATGGGAGCCCTGAAGCTTGAGCTGTTATGGGGACCCTGAAGCTTGAGCTGTTATGGGGACCCTGAAGCTTGAGCTGTTATGGGGACCCTGAAGCTTGAGCTGTTATGGGGACCCTGAAGCTTGAGCTGTTATAGAAACCCTGAAGCTTGAGCTGTTATGGGGACCCTGAAGCTTGACGTGTAATAGTGACCCTGAAGCTTGAGCTGTTATGGGGACCCTGAAGCTTGAAGTGTTATGGGGACCTGGAAGCTTGAGGTGTTATAGAGACCCTGAAGCTTGAGCTGTTATGGGGACCCTGAAGCTTGAGCTGTTATGTGGACCCTGAAGCGTGAGGTCTTATAGGGACCTTGAAGCTTGAGCTGTTATAGAAACTCTGAAGCTTGAGCTGTTATGGGGACCCTGAAGCTTGAAGTGTTATGGGGACCTGGAAGCTTGAGGTGTTATAGAGACCCTGAAGCTTGAGCTGTTATGGGGACCCTGAAGCTTGAGCTGTTATGGGGACCCTGAAGCTTGAAGTGTCATGGGGACCTGGAAGCTTGAGGTGTTATAGACACTGAAGCTTGAGCTGTTATGGGGGCCCTGAAGCTTGAGCTGTTATGGGGACCCTGAAGCTTGAGCTGTTATGGGGACCCTGAAGCTTGAGCTGTTATGGGGACCCTGAAGCTTGAGCTGTTATGGGGACCCTGAAGCTTGAGCTGTTATGGGAGCCCTGAAGCTTGAGCTGTTATGGGGACCCTGAAGCTTGAGCTGTTATGGGGACCCTGAAGCTTGAGCTGTTATGGGGACCCTGAAGCTTGAGCTGTTATGGGGACCCTGAAGCTTGAGCTGTTATGGAAACCCTGAAGCTTGAGCTGTTATGGGAGCCCTGAAGCTTGAGCTGTTATGGGGACCCTGAAGCTTCAGCTGTTATGGGGACCCTGAAGCTTCAGCTGTTATGGCATCACCATGGCAACCAACAATGGCTATCCTACATGATACATTAGTAATATTTCTATTATTATTTTGTATTGAATTACATTATATTATTAATATCATTTTTTAAAAGCTTATCATACAGTAGATCCAATTTTTTTATACAATATGGACTAAAGTCACTTCTAGGGCCCCTCCGGGATTAGGGGCCCTCAAGCTTAAGCTTCATTAGTACCATAGTAGACCCGCCATTGCATTGAGGTGTTCCGTATACACAAAATATTATCAGTCAGTCTTATATCTCTTATTTAAGAGAATATACTCTAGCTATCAACAGCTGATAGTCATGAATGTTTCCAGGCGAATTTCTCTACTGGTCTGAGCATCACTTTGCTGAAGGATGTAAAGTGATGTTGCAACTCTGCAAATATCAGTCTGGATACCACCAACTATTTGTACCTGAGGTCGCTTAGGATATTCCACCTCTACTGCCTCCTTGTCTTTTATAAATTCAAATATAGATATATACATTATATAATATATGTAGAAACCACTGTGGAAGAATAGCGAAATTCCAAGCACTTCTGGGACTTCTCACATTATCAAGGAACTCCATACTGCGACTAGCCTAGGACTCGAACCCATGTTGTTTTGCTCCCCCCCCCTCATGATGAGCGAAAATCACATGATGTTTTAACCCACGGGACCACTCAATCCTACAAGAATCAAGCACCCAACAGAGCTAGGTGTTTTACCTTGATCCGAGGACATAAGGTGGTGTGGGTGCCTCTGAGCTAATTTCATTCTACTCCCCGTTTGGTATACTAGCCTCCACAAGCAGTATATATATTATTGTAACCACGAACGAGTGGTATTTAAACAGTAACAACATTGCAACTCGCCGAGGACTCGAACCCATGTCGTTTTGGCCCGCCTCATGGTAAACAACAATCACATGACGCTCTAACCCACAGAATCAAAAGAGTGAGTTCTCTCCATTTCCTGATTGTTATTACTAATTCGTGATGACATGACTTTAGGGCGATGAAGTTCGAGTGTGGACAGTGTGGACAGTGGTGGTGGTTTATTCGTGTCAGGAAACAAGTGTTCCCTGACACGGGTCTTATCAGATGATGACCCATGACTAGTAAGTAAATTTATTCAGGTATACACAAATGCAGTTACATAGATTATCATACATAGCAGTATATGTGTAGAGAACCTGGGATAACCCAAAAAAGTCAGAGTGAGTTATTTCCAGGTTAGCCATCCACTGGTGTACCACAACTAGGCCTTGCACACCACTGAGAAGCAAGATTCCTACAAACCTAGAGATGCTGCCCTGCTTATGCTCCATCATTGACAACTTATGCATGCAGTATAGTTAATTCTTTATACCTGGAGATTACCTGGAGAGAGTTCCGGGGGTCAACGCCCCCGCGGCCCGGTCTGAGACCAGGCCTCCTGGTGGATCAGAGCCTGATCAACCAGGCTGTTGCTGCTGGCTGCACGCAAACCAACATACGAGCCACAGCCCGGCTGATCCGGAACTGACTTTAGGTGCTTGTCCAGTGCCAGTTTGAAGACTGCCAGGGGTCTGTTGGTAATCCCCCTTATGTGTGCTGGGAGGCAGTTGAACAGTCTCGGGCCCCTGACACTTATTGTATGGTCTCTTAACGTGCTAGTGACACCCCTGCTTTTCATTGGGGGGATGGTGCATCGTCTGCCAAGTCTTTTGCTTTCGTAGTGGGTGATTTTCGTGTGCAAGTTCGGTACTAGTCCCTCTAGGATTTTCCAGGTGTATATAATCATGTATCTCTCCCTCCTGCGTTCCAGGGAATACAGGTTTAGGAACCTCAAGCGCTCCCAATAATTGAGGTGTTTTATCTCCGTTATGCGCGCCGTGAAAGTTCTCTGTACATTTTCTAGGTCGGCAATTTCACCTGCCTTGAAAGGTGCTGTTAGTGTGCAGCAATATTCCAGCCTAGATAGAACAAGTGACCTGAAGAGTGTCATCATGGGCTTGGCCTCCCTAGTTTTGAAGGTTCTCATTATCCATCCTGTCATTTTTCTAGCAGATGCGATTGATACAATGTTATGGTCCTTGAAGGTGAGATCCTCCGACATGATCACTCCCAGGTCTTTGACGTTGGTGTTTCGCTCTATTTTGTGGCCAGAATTTGTTTTGTACTCTGATGAAGATTTAATTTCCTCATGTTTACCATATCTGAGTAATTGAAATTTCTCATCGTTGAACTTCATATTGTTTTCTGCAGCCCACTGAAAGATTTGGTTGATGTCTGCCTGGAGCTTTGCAGTGTCTGCAATGGAAGACACTGTCATGCAGATTCGGGTGTCATCTGCAAAGGAAGACACGGTGCTGTGGCTGACATCCTTGTCTATGTCGGATATAAGGATGAGGAACAAGATGGGAGCGAGTACTGTGCCTTGTGGAACAGAGCTTTTCACCGTAGCTGCCTCGGACTTTACTCTGTTGACGACTATAGTGATTAATAGGGTAAACCCCCCAAAAAATTGGAAACACATTTACCATAATTCACCCAATCGCTTTCTTGTCAGAAGTGTGCTGACATCTGGTGGCCTGGTGGTTAACGCTCTCGCTTCACACGGCAAGGGCCTGGGTTCGATTCCCAGCCAGAGTAGAAACATTGGGCATGTTTCTTTCCACCTGTTGTCTATGTTCCCCATCAGTAAAATGGGTACCTGGGTGTTAGTCGACTGGTGTGGGTCGCATCCTGGGACACTGACCTAATTTGCCCGAGATGCTCAGCATAACAAGTGGCTTTCTATGTAGTAGTATGTCATTGTTGTCAGCTAGGACTGTATACCATGTACATGTACTTGTAGTAAATAAAGATTATATATTATATATATTATGACACTCTGAACTGCGGTATACCAACCTCTCTGCAGAGTGCAGGCTCTGTACCTCTCACCTCCATAACAGTTTTGTTTCCACCTGTATGTAGTACAGTGGACCCCCGGTTAACGATATTTTTTCACTCCAGAAGTATGTTCAGGTGCCAGTACTGACCGAATTTGTTCCCATAAGAAATATTGTGAAGTAGATTAGTCCATTTCAGACCCCCAAACATACACGTACAAACGCACTTACATAAATACACTTACATAATTGGTCGCATTTGGAGGTAATCGTTATGCGGGGGTCCACTGTATTTGCTCCAAGATTATTAACAAAGAAATTAGAGAGCATGATCTCGAAATATGAATTGCAGTTTCACGAATTAATAATTTTCGATTGACTATTGTTGCAGGCACGAACTGTGTTAGCCAAGAGAGAAGTGGAGGTGTCAGCCAGGTCGATTGGTTCTCCACACCTTCTCATGTTATTAGGCATTGGTCCAGCTCAGCACCTCACTGACCATGGTGTGAGTACTAGGTCATAATATTAGCAGTGGTGAAAACAGTGGTGACTCTCTGTCGCAGTTCCACTAGTGATAAGTGTCCAATGGCATCTTATTCAAATATATATATATATATATATATATATATATATATATATATATATATATATATATATATATACAGTGGGACTCCAGATATCGTACGCACCTAATATCGTACATTTCGCATTCAGACCACTTTTTGAGCAAAATTTTGGTCCGGATTTCATACCTCCAACCGGAAATTGTACATATCATACATATGCGTCCACCTGCCAGGGAAGCCGCCACTCGTGCACACATGTCTCAGTCTGACTCTGTCACTGGTCGAGTGAGCATTACATCGCTCATTCATCCGAAACATTTTGTAATAATCCATTGCTTTTTGTGCTTAACTATTGAGTGTGATTGTGAAACAAGCCACCATGGGCCCAAAGAAAGTTCTTAGTGCCAGCCCTTTGGTAAAGGTGAGAAACACGATAGAATTCAAGAAATAAGTCCTTATGGAGGGGGATTCTCTTTCCTAACAATAAGCTATCTGCTCTCTCCCCTCCTCAACAAGAGTCTTCAATGAAGGTATGTAATAGTGATTTAAATGTTCATGTATCCATTTCATTAGTGCTTTTTATATATTTCTCATTGTTTTCTGTATGTAAAACTATAGTTATTCTTTAAAAAATGTATTTTTTGTTAATATTTTTGGGTGTCTGGAACGGATTAATTGTATTTACATTATTTCTTATGGGAAATATTACTTCAGTTTTTGTACGCTTCGGATTTAGACCTACCTTCTGGAACGGATTAAGTATGAAATCCGGAGTTCCACTGTATGTATATATATATACATGTATATATATATATATATATATATATATATATATATATATATATATATATATATATATATATATATATATATATATTGTATATATATATATATATATATAGTATATATATATATATATATATATATATATATATATACATGTATATATATACATTTATATATACATATATATATATATATATATATATATATATATATATATATATATATATATATATATATATATATATATATACATACATATATATATATATATATATATATATATATATATATATATATATATATATATATATATTATGAAGGAGGGGTGTTAATGTTGCAGTTTAAAAACTGTAGTGTAAAGCACCCTTCTGGCAAGACAGTGATGGAGTGAATGATGGTGAAAGTTTTTCTTTTTCGGGCCACCCTGCCTTGGTGGGAATCGGCCGGTGTGATAATAAAAAAATAAAAAAATATTTTCTCCCCGTCAGTCCAATTCTGAAATATAATGGTACAAAAGTTTGGTATAAAAAGATGCAAAATTCTATCACTTTAGGACCAATTTAAATGAATAATTTCAGCTCTGGGACCTTTTGAAATGACCATGGTCCTAGGACTCTGGTCACTCCATTAAACATACTCTAAATTCTTTGATTTTTTGTGTCTTGGCTCCGCAAAAAGCAGTAATAACGTCCGGAGTCTGATTGACTGTTTGATGGTTATAGCAGTAAAAGTCTGAAGCATAATAGTCATGTAAATTAACTATATCAACACCTGTGTTTATATAATGGCACCAATGTTTTTTTTTTTTTTTTTGTGATCGCCAGGTCCTTTAACGAATCCATTGGCCGTGGAGGGATATGCTTGGAACCTAGCCGAAGAAGGTGACCCGTATTGGCCAGAGTTTCAATATATTTTACTGTCTGGCACTCCAGCGGCCAACGCTGGACTGGCGCTTACTGATCTCCCGGACTTCAGTAGAGATGTAAGTTGAAGAGAAAGTCGTGCTACTGAAGGAGAGAAATACAGTGGACCCCCGCATAACGATCACCTCTGAATGCGACCAATTATGTAAGTGTATTTATGTAAGTGCGTTTGTACGTGTATGTTTGGGAGTCTAAAATGGACTAGTCTACTTCACAATATTCCTTATGGGAACAAATTCAGTCAGTACTGGCACCTGAACATACTTCTGGAGTGAAAAAATATCGTTAACCGGGGGTCCACTGTACGGTGGTTGAAGCTCGTTGAAATAATATTAATTATAATAATATAATAATAATATCTTTAGTACGAGGACATGTACAAGGTATACAAGTACACAAGTCCATGTACAAGGTATACAAGTACATGTACAAGGTATACAAGAACATGTACCAGGTATACAAGTACATGTACAAATTCAAATTCAAATTCAAATTCAAAGTTTATTCTCTATAACACCAACGTCAAAGACCTGGGAGTGATCATGTCGGAGGATCTCACCTTCAAGGACCATAACATTGTATCAATCGCATCTTCTAGAAAAATGACAGGATGGATAATGAGAACATTCAAAACTAGGGAGGCCAAGCCCATGATGACACTCTTCAGGTCACTTGTTCTATCTAGGCTGGAATATTGCTGCACACTAACAGCACCTTTCAAGGCAGGTGAAATTGCTGACCTAGAAAATGTACAGAGAACCTTCATGGCGCGCATAACGGAGATAAAACACCTCAATTACTGGGAGCGCTTGAGGTTCCTAAACCTGTATTCCCTGGAACGCAGGCGGGAGAGATACATGATTATATACACCTGGAAAATCCTAGAGGGACTAGTACCGAACTTGCACACAAAAATAACTCACTACGAAAGCAAAAGACTTGGCAGACGATGCACCATCCCCCCAATGAAAAGCAGGGGTGTCACTAGCACGTTAAGAGACCATACAATAAATGTCAGGGGCCCGAGACTGTTCAACTGCCTCCCAGCATACATAAGGGGGATTACCAACAGACCCCTGGCAGTCTTCAAGCTGGCACTGGACAAGCACCTAAAGTCGGTTCCTGACCAGCCGGGCTGTGGCTCGTACGTTGGTTTGCGTGCAGCCAGCAGCAACAGCCTGGTTGATCAGGCTCTGATCCACCAGGAGGCCTGGTCACAGACCGGGCCGCGGGGGCGTTGACCCCCGGAACTCTCTCCAGGTAAACTCCAGGTATAAGGATTACAATGCTGAATTTACAGAATTTGGTTATTGTGTGGTTTACATGTAGTTAAATAATGATTACAAAGTGTACCACTAGAACACCTAGCATGGCTAGGCATTTCGGGCAGACTTAGTTTGATTTTTTATTTTAAAATATTACAAATTATGAGGTAAGTTGGTATTATGGCTAAGTGACTAAATACTAGTTTGTGAGTTTAGCAATGTGAATGCTTTTGTTTTGGCACAGTACATAGTTTCAGTATTGGAGTATCATAGGATTCATTATTTTAATATTGAGATTAATATTTCTGTTTATGGTCAAATGGTTGAGTGAGTGTAAGTGTGAACCACCAGATGGTATTCGTGTAGTTAGTTGATGGGGTGTATCAGGGAGATAAGATGTTTTCTTATGGTAGTTTTGAAGGTGATGAATGTGTCTGCAGTTCTAGAGTTCTCAGGTAGGGTGTTCCAGATTTTAGGGCCTTTGACATACATTGAATTTTTGTAAAGGTTTAGTCGGACACGGGGAATATTGTAGAGATGTTTGTGTCTGGTGTTATGTCTGTGGGTTCTGTCATAACTATCAAGAAAGTGTTTTAGGTCAAGGTTGATATTGGCATTTAAGGTCCTGTAGATGTAGATTGCACAGTAGTAAGTGTGGATGTACTGAACAGGGAGTAAGTTTAGATCTATGAAGAGTGGGGGGATGTGTTGCCAGGGATGGGATTTAGTGATTATTCTTACTGCAGCTTTTTGTTGGATTATTATTGGCTTTAGGTGTGTTGCTGCAGTTGATCCCCAAGCACAAATAGCATAGGTGAGGTATGGATAAATAAGTGAGTGGTATAGTGTGGGAAGGGCATTTTGCGGCACGTAGTATCGTATCTTGGAGAGGATCCCAACCGTTTTGGATACTTTTTTGGTTATGTGTTGGATATGGGTGCTGAAATTCAGGTTGTTGTCAAGGTATAGGCCTAAGAATTTGCCCTCATTATGTCTGGTAATTAGAGTGTTGTCGATCTTAATGTTAATTTGTGCATCTCCTGCTCTGCTACCAAACATAATATAGTAGGTTTTGTCAGTGTTAAGCGTAAGTTTATTGGCTGTCATCAAAGTCGATATTTTGATCAGCTCCTCGTTAACAATGGTGTTGAGGGTGGCAAGATTTGGGTGAGAGATGACATAAGTCGTGTCGTCAGCAAAGAGAATGGGTTTCAGGTGTTGGGATAGGTTTGGAAGATCATTCAAAGTTTATTCTCTATAAGGATTACAATGCTGAGTTTACAGAAATTTGGTATTGTGTGGTTTACATGTAGTAAAATAGTGATTACAGAGTGTACCACTAGAACGCTTAGCATGGCTAGGCATTTCGGGCAGACTTAGTTTTATTCTTAATTGTAAAATATTACAAATTATGAGGTAAGTTGGTATTATGGCTAAGTGACTAAATACTAGTTTGTGAGTTTAGCAATGTAAATGCTTTTGTTTTGGCACAGTACATAGTTTCAGTATTGGAGTATCACAGGATTCATTATTTTAATATTGAGGTTAATATTTCTGTTTATGGTCAAATGAGTCAGTGAGTGTAAATGTGAACCACCAGGTGGTATTCGTGTAGTTAGTTGACAGGGTGTTTCAGGGAGATAAGATGTTTTCTAATGGTAGTTTTGAAGGTGATGAATGTGTCTGCAGTTCTAGAGTTCTCAGGTAGGGTATTCCAGATTTTAGGGCCTTTGACATACATTGAATTTTTGTAAAGGTTTAGTCGGACACGGGGAATGTCGTAGAGATGTTTGTGTCTGGTGTTATGCCTGTGGGTTCTGTCACAACTATCAAGAAAGCATTTTAGGTCAAGGTTGATATTAGAGTTTAAGGCCCTGTAGATGTAGATTGCACAGTAGCAAGTGTGGACGTACTGAACAGGGAGTAAGTTTAGGTCTATGAAGAGTGGGGGGGTGTTGCTGCAGTTGATCCCCAAGCACAGATTGTGAATGGTATAGTGTGAGAAGGGCCAGGGATGGGATTTAGTGATTATTCTTACTGCAGCTTTTTGTTGGGTTATTATTGGCTTTAGGTGTGTTGCTGCAGTTGATCCCCAAGCACAGATAGCATAGGTGAGGTATGGATATATAAGTGAATGGTATAGTGTGAGAAGGGCATTTTGTGGCACGTAGTATCGTATCTTGGAGAGGATCCCAAGGTATACAAGTACATGTACAAGGTATACAAGTACATGTACAAGGTTAATATTGGAATTTAAGGTCCTGTAGATGTAGATTGCACAGTAGTAAGTGTGGATGTACTGAACAGGGAGTAAGTTTAGATCTATGAAGAGTGGGGGGGGTTGTTGCCAGGGATGGGATTTAGTGATTATTCTTACTGCGGCTTTTTGTTTGGTTATTATTGGCTTTAGGTGTGTTGCTGCAGTTGATCCCCAAGCACAGATAGCATAGGTGAGGTATGGATATATAAGTGAATGGTATAGTGTGAGAAGGGCATTTTGCGGCACGTAGTATCGTATCTTGGAGAGGATCCCAAGGTATACAAGTACATGTACAAGGTATACAAGTACATGTACAAGGTATACAAGTACATGTACAAGGTATACAAGTACATGTACAAGGTATACAAGTACATGTACAAGGTATACAAGTACATGTTCAAGGTATACAAGTACATGTACAAGGTATTCAAGTACATGTACAAGGTATACAAGTACATGTACAAGGTATACAAGTACATGTACAAGGTATACAAGTACATGTACAAGGTATACAAGTACATGTACAAGGTATACAGGTACATGTTCAAGGTATACAAGTACATGTACAAGGTATACAAGTACATGTACAAGGTATACAAGTACATGTACAAGGTATACAAGTACATGTACAAGGTATACAAGTACATGTTCAAGGTATACAAGTACATGTACAAGGTATACAAGTACAAGTACAAGGTATACAAGTACATGTACCAGGTATACAAGTACATGTACAAGGTATACAAGTACATGTACAAGGTATACAAGTACATGTACAAGGTATACAAGTACATGCACAAGGTATACAAGTACATGTACAAGGTATACAAGTACATGTACCAGGTATACAAGTACATGTACTAGGTATACAAGTACATGTACAAGGTATACAAGTACATGTACAAGGTATACAAGTACATGTACAAGGTATACAAGTACATGTACAAGGTATACAAGTACATGTACAAGGTATACTAGTACATGTACAAGGAATACAAGTACATGTACAAGGTATACAAGTACATGTACAAGGTATACAAGTACATGTACAAGGTATACAAGTACATGTACAAGGTATACAAGTCCATGTACAAGGTATACAAGTACATGTACAAGGTATACAAATACATGTACAAGGTATACAAGTACATGTACAATGTTTACAAGTGCATGTACAAGGTATACAAGTACATGTACAAGGTATATAAGTACATGTACAAGGTATACAGACCATAGCTGACATCAGTGACATACTAATATATAGAAAGCCCCTTGTTATGCTGAGCATTTCCCGCAAATCATGTCAGTTTTGTCCCAGGATGCGACCCACACCAGTCCACTAACACTCAGGTACCCATTTTACTGATGGGTGAACATAGACAACCTGTGTGTGGAAACACGTCCAGTGTTTCCACCCGTTCGCCGGGAATCGAACTCGGACCCTTAGCGTGTGAAGCAAAAGCTTTTGCCACCAAGCCACGGGGCACCGTGCCTATAACAATAGTTTTAGGCTTAAGTTTTCTTGTTTATCCCTCCATGTGTGTATGCCATACTCACCTCCTCCAGGTATTAGACTCTGATCTTGACTGTTAAGACACATGTCTGGGTATCTTTATTCAAAAGACATTCAGAATGATATACAGGCTGAATGTCTTTCCATTAAAGATACCGGATGGTGTACATGTCTTATCCAACCATTTATCACACTTATTTTGCAGTTCTTCCATCGGTATTTTGGACCTATAAAGGTGAAGCAAGATTTTACCATTTTGCCTGTCTTGCTTCGAGAAAAGAGCCGAGGGACTGTACGGCTGAGGTCTGGCGACCCTCACGAGTCCCCTCTCATTGACCCCAACTTCCTCAGTCACCCTGATGATGTTGCTGCCTTTATACGTGGTAAGTGCGTGAGTACATGAGAGTATGAGAGTACATGATCTGGGACAAAAGACATAATAGATAGTGTTTAGAAGATTTATGTTGTTATAATGCTTGTCAGGACAGTCCCGCCACGGGTCCTAATTTTTCGACGACCCGTTTTCCCCAACACGGACTGGAGAGGGACAACAGCTGTATATGGAGGTGCTGCAAGTCAAGTGCTTATACAACTGAAAGACTTCTGAGAAGCAGTTTCAGCAGTGTTCTGAAGTTCCGCACTTATCACACTGAAGAATCAGTGGCTGGTATCTTTCCCTTTGGCGGTGTTAGTGAAGAACGAGTGAACATGGACACAAGAGTGTAACCCTGCACTAGGCCTATTGGCCCTTACTGGGCAGATCTAGTTCAAGCCCACCTACACAATAAACTTACTCACGAAATCGTAAACAAACCACGGAACGGATGGGACTCTCTTGCCATGGGTTCGAATCCCACCCGTTCTGTGACTGATGAAAACAACGTGTTGGAACATCCAAAGAAAGAGCATGAGTTTCAAAAGATGTTTGAAAAGGTCCCTTTTCTGGTCCAACCATCTCTTAACACTTCAGAAGTCTGACTACCTGTTGAACACAGACTAGTTCCCCTGGAGAGGCAGAAGCTACGTGAGTTGTACCTCAGGGACATTCAGACTTAATCCTCCACTATAGTACTGGGTGTATACCTGGAGAGGTTTTTGGGGGTCAACGCCCCCACAGCCCGGTCTGTGACCAGTCTGTGACGAGTACTTTTAAAAAGCACTTTAACGTTGGAAAAACAGAGTACTGGATGTGTGTTGGAGAAGATACTGGACATAATTCCGTAAAAAAAATTTTATTCAGCAAGTACAGGCGTTGTTATTGAAGCCCTAAGTTACTATATCTTAATATTTTCTTACGATTATTATTAAATTATTATTAAATTAGTCATTCATAATATATCTCTTCATTACGTATTTTTAATTAATATAAATTGAATAAAGAAGAAGGTTATGTTAGAATTCGTCAGGAAACAAAACAAGTGTTTCCTGATGTTGGTCTTAGTCATATGAAGACCCGCCACTGGAGTTTTTGTCATCTGACCGAGACCTTCCACTGGCTTTCCGGTCCACCAATTAAAAATTTAAAATTATAAGCAATCATTTTGTCTAAAACACTAGTTAAAAATAAGATCAAATCAAGAAAAAAAATCACATTATAATTTATCTAGATTCATTTTAAAAATAATATGACAGTAATAATTTACCATAGTCTGCAGTAATAATATATTATAATATTAATGTATAACAATAAAAATAAATTCCACAGGTATACAGTTTACTCTGGCCATTGGTAATACAACAGCTCTGAAGAGAGTCCATGGAGCCAGGTTCTATGATAAGGAATGTTTATACAGTCGAACCTCGGTATCCGATGATTCGATTCGGTATCCGTTGTTTTGGTAGCCGCTGTTTCGGTATTCGCTGTTTCGGTATTCGCTGTTTCGGTTATCCACTGTTTACCTCGGCCCAAACATGTCTCTTAACTTCATAAGCTTGTAATGTTTACAGGATAACTTCTTGAATGTTTTTTGATAGATTAAAGATCAGTCTTGGTGGAGACAGATGGTAGAGTTGAACAATATAGATAAGGCTGCAGGTCACCTGTACACCACCAGTCAAGAATACTTTCATACCTAAACTACTGATTAATGTATATTATCTGTGTATGTACATTGAGAGATACACATCTTTCCATGTATATACCTTACGACTGATAGTAATTTTTCCATAAAATGGTAATCAATATATACCTGGAGTTTACCTGGAGAGAGTTCCGGGGGTCATATATATATATATATATATATATATATATATATATATATATATATATATATATATATATATATATATATATATATATATATATATATATATATATATAGTGTTTATATAATGTATTTATATACCGAATTTCAATGCCATATATATACAAATACAATATCTCACATATGTTATAATGTCAGGTAAAGTGGCATTATACATTCAGTTTACCACTTACACACTATGTATGCAGGTGTTGCCAGGATGTGAGAGAGAGGTGTATGGATCTGACAGCTACTGGGCATGTTATACACGATTCACAGCCCAAACTATATATCACCCTGTTGGTACCTGTAAGATGGGGGGGGTACCCCGGGTACCCCGTCTTCAGACCCTCTGGGTGTTGTGGACCATACTCTCAAGTAAGTGGAATAATTATGTACACAATACAAGGTATACAGACCATAGCTGACATCAATGACATACTAATATATAGAAAGTCACTTGTTATGCTGAGCATTTCCCGCAAATTAGGTCAGTTTTGTCCCAGGATGCGACCCACACCAGTCCACTAACACCCAGGTACCTATTTTATACTGATGGGTGAACAGGGACAGCAAGTGTCTTAAGGAAACACGTCCCTAATGTCTTCCAGCCGTACCAGAGATTCGAACTCCAGACTTCAGTGTGGGAGCTGAGAGCGCTAGCCATCGAGCTACGGGAACTCTTGTTGTGTTAAAGATTAATGAGTGTATCTCATCCTAGAACGTAACCAAAGAGTGATGTACATCACTCGGATATTGTAGACGTGATTTCGTTAATAATCATCTATAGAATAATCAGTTTGAAGTGTAATTATTATTATTATTATTATTATTATTATTATTATTATTATTATTATTATTATTATTATTATTCAGAGGGAGAAAACTAAACTCCTAAGGATTATATAGCTTCTGGAATATTTAAGGCAATAAGATTTGATCCAAGGGAATACAGCTCCAATGCCGTGAAACAAGAACCTTCATCAAGGCACCTTCCCCATATATGTTATCATTCAAAAATTAACGCCCCAGACAAAAAAAAATCTCAGTTGATAGTATATCCTAGCACTTTTTCGCCTTGTGTAATATATGGGTTCTTCAAATTCAATTCCCCTTTCAGGTTACGAGGCGTGAGAGGGGTACGGGTAGTCGATGCTTCTATCATGCCCCAGATCGTGACGGGCAACCTGAATGCCCCAACTATCATGATTGGTGAGAGAGCTGCTGATCTTATCAAGCAAGATTGGGGAATCTTGATCTAAGTCTTGCAATAATATTGCAAGGATCCCATTACAAATACGTCACTTTAACTTGACTGGGTTTTAATGGGTAATTTACACGTATGTTGATGTGTAAATCAATTGTAAAAATGTAAGTTTGTGAAAGATATGTGATTAAACTTACTTATATGATCAGCCGGGCTGTGGTTCATACCTCGGTTTACGTGCGGCCAGCAGTGACAGCCTGGTTGATCAGGCTCTGATCCACCACGAGGCCTGGTCACGGACCGGGCCGCGGGTATACCGTAGTACATGTAAGAAATTATCATGATATAAACACTAAGAGGATAAAATCTCAGTGCATATACACCGATAATTTATTTAAATCCCAATTTATGGTATTAAAGTATTCTTGACTGGTAGTGTACAAGTACCATACAACCCTAATTCTGTCAGACACAACAACAACTTGCGATAGAGTGACGTCTTCAAGGCCTATCTAACCCATAGGCCCGACCTACTTCCGCTAGTGGGTTCTTTTCACTGGTGACTCCGCCTACCACTGCTACATCTCATCTCCGCTAGTATGCTGAACTTATATCAAGATTGATACCATGAACACATCGACTCCAGGCTCAGGGACCGATTACCTCTAACACCTCCTCATCTTCCACCGTTCTCGGCATTGTACTGAAGAAGCCGCTAGCTGACGAAACATTTCCAGATTAAAAATACCCAAACTCTGCACACGTATCTTAATTATCAACCTTAATGGCCCTCTTAAAGTCCATGTAACTTAAACATAACGTGCTTAAAAAGGGGACTTTAGTTGAATACCCACTTAAACACAGTGTAAGCACGATAGTTGGTTAATGGAATTTAAAGCCTGTTTACTGAGATATAACGCACCCAGCAGAGCTAGGTGTTTTACCGTGATCCGAGGAACATTAGCTCTGCTGGGTGCGTGATTCTTGTAGGATTGCGTGGTCCTGTGGGTTAAAGCGTCATGTGTGATATTTGCTCACCATGAGGTGGGTCAAATCGACATGGGTTCGAATCCTCGGCTAGTAGCAGTGTTGTTACTGGTTCAGTACCACTCGTTCGTGGTTACAATAATATAAAATACTGCTCGTGGAGGCTAGTACACCAAACAGGCAGTAGAATGAAATTAACTCAGAGGCACCCATATCATCGTATGTCCTCGGATCACAGTAAAACACCTAGTTCTGCTGGGTGCTTCATTCTTGTAGGATTGCGTGGTCCTGTGGGTTAGAGCGTTATGTGTGATTTTCGCTCACCATGAGGCGGGCCAAAACGACATGGGTTCGAATCCTCGCCTAGTCGCAGTGTTGTTATTGATATATATATATATATATATATATATATATATATATATATATATATATATATATATATATATATATAAAATGGGTGTGAGGTAAATATGACTTCAGGTGTAATATCTTACAGTAAAAATTTATTAAATACTCATCAATGTACAAGTATAGTAATATTTTATAGACAATAGTAATAATAATAATTATTATTCCCACAGTTAAAATTATTATTATATCCTTAACTATGTTCAAAGTTACTTGTTCACCTGCACTTTTCAGAATTGACCTGATCCATTCTAAATTAACCCCGGTTCTTATGAACTAATCTGAACTGTTCAGAATTGACCCAGATTGCTAGGAATTGATCTGAAGTGTTCAAAATTTGACCGAATTGATAGGAATTCTTCTGAAATGTTCAGAATTTATACGAATTGTTGAGAATTAATTAGAATTGACATGAACTGTTCAGAATTGACTCAAGCTGTTCAGAATTTACCCAGACTGTTCAGAATTGACGCAAACTGTTCAGAATTGACGCAAACTGTTCAGAATTTGCCCAAACTATTCAGAATTGACCCGAACTGTTCAGAATTGACCTGAACTCCTGATGATTCATCCAAACTGTTCAGAATTAACCTAAACTCCTGAGAATTTACCTGAACAATTCAGAATTACCAAGAACTGTTCAGAATTAACCCAGTTAATCTGAACTCCTGAAAACTGACCTGATCTGTTCAGAATTGACTCGAACTCTTCAGAATGTATCTGACCTGTTCAGATTTTATTTGACCTACTTGGAATTGATCTGAAATGTTCAGAATTGACCTAACCTGTTCAAGATTTATCTGATATGTTCAGAATTTATCTGACTTGTTCAGAATTTATTTTACGTTATCAGAACGGTCCTGGACCGCTCAGAATTTATTTTAACTGATTGGAATTGATCCGAACTGCTTAGAATTTATCTAAAGTAGTTAGAATTAGACTGAACTGTTCAGAATTGGTTTAAACTGTAAAGATTTGAACTGATCCGCTCAGAATTATCCTTATTCAGAATTTATCTGATCTGTTCAGAATTTATTTAAATTATTCATATTTGAACTGATGTATTCAAAAAACTGAATTGAACTTTTCAGAATTTATCCGAAAAGCTCAGAATTTATTGGAAATGTTCGTAATTCATCCTAAATGCCTTGAGAGGAGGTAATTGTAGGGATGTACTGCCATGCTGAGCGACGCAGCATGGTAGCACACCAGCTGCAGGTGGATGCTGCAGGATCATGCTGCAGGTGGATGCTGCAGGATCATGCTGCAGGTGGATGCTGCAAGATCATGCTGCAGGTGGATGCTGCAAGATCATGCTGCAGGTGGATGCTGCAAGATCATGCTGCAGGTGGATGCTGCAAGATCATGCTGCAGGTGGATGCTGCAGGATCATGCTGCAGGTGGATGCTGCAAGATCATGCTGCAGGTGGATGCTGCAAGATCATGCTGCAGGTGGATGCTGCAAGATCATGCTGCAGGTGGATGCTGCAAGATCATGCTGCAGGTGGATGCTGCAAGATCATGCTGCAGGTGGATGCTGCAGGATCATGCTGCAGGTGGATGCTGCAAGATCATGCTGCAGGTGGATGCTGCAGGTGGATGCTGCAAGATCATGCTGCAGGTGGATGCTGCAAGATCATGCTGCAGGTGGATGCTGCAAGATCATGCTGCAGGTGGATGCTGCAAGATCATGCTGCAGGTGGATGCTGCAGGTGGATGCTGCAAGATCATGCTGCAGGTGGATGCTGCAAGATCATGCTGCAGGTGGATGCTGCAAGATCATGCTGCAGGTGGATGCTGCAGGTGGATGCTGCAAGATCATGCTGCAGGTGGATGCTGCAGGATCATGCTGCAGGTGGATGCTGCAAGATCATGCTGCAGGTGGATGCTGCAGGTGGATGCTGCAAGATCATGCTGCAGGTGGATGCTGCAAGATCATGCTGCAGGTGGATGCTGCAAGATCATGCTGCAGGTGGATGCTGCAAGATCATGCTGCAGGTGGATGCTGTAAGATCATGCTGCAGGTGGATGCTGCAGGATCATGCTGCAGGTGGATGCTGCAAGATCATGCTGCAGGTGGATGCTGCAAGATCATGCTGCAGGTGGATGCTGTAAGATCATGCTGCAGGTGGATGCTGCAGGATCATGCTGCAGGTGGATGCTGCAAGATCATGCTGCAGGTGGATGCTGCAAGTTCATGCTGCAGGTGGATGCTGTAAGATCATGCTGCAGGTGGATGCTGCAGGATCATGCTGCAGGTGGATGCTGCAAGATCATGCTGCAGGTGGATGCTGCAAGATCATGCTGCAGGTGGATGCTGTAAGATCATGCTGCAGGTGGATGCTGCAGGATCATGCTGCAGGTGGATGCTGCAAGATCGTGCTGCAGGTGGATGCTGAAGGATCATGCTGCAGGTGGATGCTACAGGATCATGCTGTAGGTGGATGCTGAAGGATCATGCTGCAGGTGGATGCTGAAGGATCATGCTGCAGGTGGATGCTGCAGGATCTTGCAGTAGGTGGATGCTGCAGGATCATGCAGCAGGTGGATGCTGAAGGATCATGCTGCAGTTGGATGCTGCAGGATCATGCTGCAGGTGGATGCTGCAGAATCATGCTGCACCTGGATGCTGCAGAATCATGCTGCAGGTGGATGCTGCAGGATCATGCTGCAGGTGGATGCTGCAGGATCATGCTGCAGGTGGATGCTGCAAGTGGATGCTGCAGGTGGATGCTGCAAGATCATGCTGCAGGTGGATGCTGTAAGATCATACTGCAGGTGGATGTTGCAGGATCATGCTGCAGGTGGATGCTGCAGGATCATGCTGTAGGATCATGCTGCAGGATCATGCTGCAGGTGGATGCTGCAGGATCATGCTGCAGGTGGATGCTGCAGGATCATGCTGCAGATGGATGCTGCAGGTGGATGCTGCAGGTGGATGCTGCAGGATCATGCTGCAGATGGATGCTGCAGGATCATGCGGCAGGGAAATGCCGCAGGGAAAAAAAAGTCACGGAAGCCCTTATCGGAAACCACGAAGCTTGAATGGATGACTGTGTGGTGGAGGCACTGGTCTGGCAGGGGCCTCGACCCCCGTCTCTCTCGCTGAGGGCTGCGCATCATCCTGGGAATAAGAGAAAATGTAGCATTATTCTGTACTTGCGTTGCAGTATGGGAGTGATTATGTCGGAGGATCTCACCTTCAAGGACCATAACATTGTATCAATCGCATCTGCTAGAAAAATGACAGGATGGATAATGAGAACCTTCAAAACTAGGGAGGCCAAGCCCATGATGACACTCTTCAGGTCACTTGTTCTATCTAGGCTGGAATATTGCTGCACTCTAACAGCACCTTTCAAGGCAGGTGAAATTGCCGACCTAGAAAATGTACAGAGAACTTTCACGGCGCGCATAACGGAGATAAAACACCTCAATTACTGGGAGCGCTTGAGGTTTCTAAACCTGTATTCCCTGGAACGCAGGAGGGAGAGATAC
The DNA here is from genome assembly GCF_038502225.1 of Cherax quadricarinatus. Classification (NCBI taxonomy): domain Eukaryota; kingdom Metazoa; phylum Arthropoda; class Malacostraca; order Decapoda; family Parastacidae; genus Cherax; species Cherax quadricarinatus. The sequence continues at coordinate 9,986,510 of NC_091372.1, forward strand.
ATGATTATATACACCTGGAAAATCCTAGAGGGACTAGTACCGAACTTGCACACGAAAATCACTCACTACGAAAGCAAAAGACTTGGCAGACGATGCACCATCCCCCCAATGAAAAGCAGGGGTGTCACTAGCACGTTAAGAGACCATACAATAAGTGTCAGGGGCCCGAGACTGTTCAACTGCCTCCCAGCACACATAAGGGGGATTACCAACAGACCCCTGGCAGTCTTCAAGCTGGCACTGGACAAGCACCTAAAGTCAGTTCCTGATCAGCCGGGCTGTGGCTCGTACGTTGGTTTGCGTGCAGCCAGCAGCAACAGCCTGGTTGATCAGGCGCTGATCCACCAGGAGGCCTGGTCACAGACCGGGCCGCGGGGGCGTTGACCCCCGAAACTCTCTCCAGGTAAACTCCAGGTAAACCTACAAGGATCATACAGCGCAGCAGGGCAGGGACGGATGCAGGGGCATTGGGTAGCAAGAGGGAGGGGAATTATTATTAAGTCATGGAGTGCAGTGGGGCAGTGGATAATGCAAGGGTAGAGGGTAGCAAGAGATTGAAACAGAAAGGGCTGTGAGGAGTACTAGAAGCATCACCATCATCTGAGTTTGTGTAGCAAATCAGTTGCTGTCAAAAATCCAACGAGAGAGTCTGGATTAAAGGAGGGTCCACCAGCAAGAAGGGAAGGTTTGTAGATCAATGGTTCAGAGAACCGACACGTTGATAAATTAGACACTTGGGATCTTAATACTTGGAAATTCTTCGCTTGCCTAACCCTTGGGCACGACCTACTTCCACATTGAACAAATGTGACACCACCTATGACTGCTGCACCTCTCCTGCCTACGGTTTATAAGCTCCTTCTCCGCACTTATGCCGTATTCTATTCAAGATTGATGGACTGATCACATCGACTCAAGGCTGAGGGACTGATTACCTCCTTCTCCTCCTGTTCTTCAAGATTCTCCTTTGTATGGACTGATGAAGCCACTGTGTGGCGAAACGTTTCCTCAATAAAGATACCCAAGAGTTGCACATGTGTCTAATTTATCAAGAAGGGAAGGTAAAGTAAGGGCATAAGAACAGTGACGACGTTGGAGGTAAATTCTGCGTGCTCGTTGATAGAGTGGGCTAGTACCGAACTTGCACACGAAAATCACTCACTACGAAAGCAAAAGACTTGGCAGACGATGCACCATCCCCCCAATGAAAAGCAGGGGTGTCACTAGCACGTTAAGAGATCATACAATAAGTGTCAGGGGCCCGAGACTGTTCAACTGCCTCCCAGCACACATAAGGGGGATTACCAACAGACACCTGGCAGTCTTCAAGCTGGCACTGGACAAGCACCTAAAGTCAGTTCCTGATCAGCCGGGCTGTGGCTCGTACGTTGGTTTGCGTGCAGCCAGCAGCAACAGCCTGGTTGATCAGGTGCTGATCCACCAGGAGGCCTGGTCACAGACCGGGCCGCGGGGGCGTTGACCCCCGAAACTCTCTCCAGGTAAACTCCAGGTATTGGCAGACTGTCCTGGTATTAAGAATATAAGGAGCACTGCAGGAGGCCTACTGGCCCGTGCTTGGCAAGCGATCTACCATACAGAGCTTCAGGACTAGATATGATAAGGCCCAAGAGGACAGAATTCAGTGAAGCCGATTAGGATGGTCTAGGTGGGGCCAGGAGCTGAGTCTTACCCTTTCCCCCGCACACAGACACACACACACACTCGACTCCTGCAACCACAAATAGGTGAGAACACACACACAAGGACCAGGAGCTGTGAATCGACACCTTCAACCACAAATAGGTTAGTAAACACATATACAGGGTAAATACGGACAGTCTATTTAAATTACGAGGACTAGGATCAAGGGGACACAAGGAAGCAGTGATTCAAATCAAAGTGGTCCAGGAGCTGAGTCTCATCCCTGCAACACTGCAACTAGCCGAGGGATCGAGCCCGTGTTGCTTTAGCCCGCCTCATGTTGAGCGAAAATTCACGACGATCTAACCCACTGGACCATCCAGCCCTATAAAGATCACGCACCTAGCAGAGCTAGGTGTTGTACCGTGATCCGAAGACACATTGGTGTGGGTGCCTGAAAGCAATTTCATTCTACTCCCCGTTTGGTGTACTAGCCTCCACGAGCAGTATATATAGTATTGTAACCACGAACGAGTGATTACAATAATCAATAACAACACTGCGATTGCTACAACAATTTTAATCTGTTTCCTGATAGTTTAAGCAGAATTTAGCTAAGAAATATTTAAGTTAGGTTAGAGTTTTAATAAGAAGTTGGTGAATACACTGTCTCCCATGCTGTCTCTCTCACTCTCTTTTAAACTCACATGAGAGCTAGAAACCTGTGTCTCAGTCTGTGTATGAGACCAGCCATCCCTGCTTGCCTGAGATGGCAACACCTGTAGAACCCACAGCAGTATTACCATATTAATATGATTCAAAGCGAAACAGTTCATAAACGTGTGCTGGAGGCTCGATCCTCCGTCCCCTGAGAAGCGAGTCACACTCAACGTTGTGTGTAGCTCAGAGGAGCTCATAGGATATAGAATTTAGAGTACCCAAAAAACCAGAAACTGTAGTTCAATGTTTTATTTTTTTTACTTTCTGTAAATATTGCAATATTGCATAGCTCCTGACGACACACAAAGACTGTGAAAGATCTTGAGCTAAACATTTTCCTCCCTAAGTGCATTTGTATACTGTTGACTTTCTTTTGTTTACAACAATCTGTTATTATATGTAAATCACACTTTTTTCAGCGTAAATAAATTATTACTCACGTTACTGCCGAAGATTGAACTGAATATGTATAGGCTTCTCTCTGTCGTGGTCGTGGTGGGGGTTGTCGTAGTGGAGGTGGTAGTAGTCGTGGTGTCGGGGCTCTGCGATGGGTCACTGGTCGTGCTGGTTACAACGTCGATGTTAGAGTAGAACAGACCCTGTGAAGGTCAGGTACCTCGGTTGACACGCGGTACAGTGTGTGAGTAAGTTTTGGATGTCGTACTATCTCTGTATGGGCTCGGTGCGTGTCCCATAAGGGTTTAGCGACTGGGGATTTATTCTGCATTGTGATCATATCACTGTGATGAAGTTAATTCACTAGATTTATTGTGTTCCCCCTAACCATACTGTGGATGGCAGTCACTCCATACCCATCCTGTGGATGGCAGTCACTCCATACCCATCCTGTGGATGGTAGTCACTCAATACCCATCCTGTGGGCAGTCACTCCATACCCATCCTGTAGATGGCAGTCACTCCATACCCATCTTGTGGATGGCAGTCACTCCATACCCATCCTGTGGGCAGTCAATCCATACCCATCCTGTGGATGGCAGTCACTCCATACCCATCTTGTGGATGGCAGTCACTCAATACCCATCCTGTGGATGGCAGTCACTCCATACCCATCCTGTGGATGACAGTCACTCCATACCCATCCTGTGGGCAGTCACTCCATACCCATCCTGTGGATGGCAGTCACTCCATACCCATCTTGTGGATGGCAGTCACTCAATACCCATCCTGTGGATGGCAGTCACTCCATACCCATCCTGTGGATGGCAGTCACTCCATACCCATCCTGTGGGCAGTCACTCCATACCCATCCTGTGGATGGCAGTCACTCAATACCCATCCTGTGGGCAGTCACTCCATACCCATCCTGTGGATAGTAGTCACCCAATACATATCGTGTGGATAGAAGTCACAACATATGTGTGTGGATGGTAATTAAAATATTACGGAGGTCCAGAAAATGGCCTCCAATGTATTCATAGTTAAGTTACAGAAATAATGACCTATTTACAAATTAATGAGCTGGCTTTGCAAAATTAAATCCAGTCATTATCTCAACAAATTGCATTCTGGCAGATAACAGTTGACTTTTTCTGTCTAGAACGCATAAGTTGACAGGTAAATCCCTCAAATTTCTACTTACAATCGGTATTGACATACCTTTACATACCTACATGCATTGTAATAGTTGTCAACCCTGGCCCGGTGGCCTGGTGGCTAAAGCTCCCGCTTCACACACGGAGGGCCCGGGTTCGTAATAGTTGTCAAGCAGCAAATAGGTACCTGGGTGTTAGTCGACTGGTGTGCGTCGCATCCTGGGGGACAAGATTAAGGACCCCAATGGAAATAAGTTAGACAGTCCTCGATGACGCACTGACTTTCTTGGGTTATCCTGGGTGGCTAACCCTCCGGGGTTAAAAATCCGAACGAAATCTTATCTTATCTTATCTTAATACTTCCTTCCCAGCCTAGATCTGGTCTAAGACCAGCCCTCGGGAAGCTACAACCCTGAATACACTAACAGATCTCACCCACCGGAATTCCGTCATTGGCTGGTCCAGGAAGAGGCTTGGATCCCAATCTGCGCGACTCCCTCAGTTCTCCTTTGTCGTCAACTCCATCTAAATAAACAGGTACGAGACATTTATAGCATCAGCGACTAGGCACACAGTCTATTAGTTAACTTTATATTCTCTCGAACAGTGTTATGTATCCGCTTTTATATAGGTTTATATAGGCTTATCCAGTAGTTTTTAGAACCCATGTGCTTATTATAGACGAAACAGATAGTCTTGTAAAGGAGAGTAGTATGTGATGATGGCAGGAAAATGCAGCAATTCTGACTTTGTAAACAGTTAGTCGGGATCTGATAATGGCCCAAAAAGAACCGAAATCTCATCTAAAATTATCTTAAGTTTTGTGAAGTGTTCTAGCCATAGTATTATGACTTATATTTTTGTTCATAGCAGTAATAGTAGTAGTAGTAATAGTAGTAGTAGTAGTAGTAGTAGTAGTAGTAGTAGTAGTAGTAGTAGTAGTGGGGGCAGTAGTTGGTAATGTATGTTAAATGAAGGGTAACGTGTTTATAATGAATGGTTTTAAAATAAGGTCTAAATCTTGTCTACTACACAAAGGTCATTAAGGCTGCTTGTCACTTGTTCACCACCAGTCAAGAATACTTTAATACCTAAAATGATGATGGAGGGAAACTCCCAGCATACCTACACTGTGAAACATAAACCTCACGATGTATACGGAGCCAGGAGCTATGCCTCGACCCCCTCCAACCACAACTAGGTGAGTACTCATCTCTCTGTATACCCAGAATACAGACTACTCACTCGGGTTAGCGCCGACTACAGCAGCTACAAGCAAAAGCACCAAGAATACCATCCTGGATCCTCTTCCTTGGACGTTCCAGCAAGAACTGGACGTCGGCCAGAGACTTCCTTATATGTATACCTGTGGTGTAAACTGCCAGGTATCCACACGCAGCTAAATTAAGAACTTTAGAAAGAGGGTGAACTACAGGAGATGTACTGGCCCATTCTAGGCAGGTCCAAGTCACTTACTGGCTTAAGGTAGTCAGATGTATATTAAAAATTTATACTCATTGCCTTTTCCACAAAGTCAAGAGCATTTTCTACGTCGTAATCATGTCTCCCATGACCTTCTCGTTGTTTAAAAGCTACTAGCGTCAATTCTTTAAGACTTACCTTATCAAGACTGTAGAACTAAGTCGTAATTAAGGGAAGAATGAACGGGGACTCGAACCGTGGTCCACACGTGTGTATGTGTTTTGGTCAGACGTGGGACTCCATGGTGGGGCTGCATACTCTATGACAGGGAAGAAACACATCGTGTACAGTGTTCTCAAAGACAGTTAGGCACTAAGTTCGTGGATCTTATAAAGTTCCTGTGATACAGAGAAGGCAGCTTCAATACCTTCATTCAATAGCCCTTCGTCAAATCTCCTCCAGGAAGGTCTGTAAGACCTGACCTAGACCCACTGAAAGGTCAGTCAGGGAAGGATTTGTGTCACACGGAGATCCTACGTGTATGAATTCCTTGGCCGGGTAGCGGTACTCGTAAATCGGGTGTTGAATGGCAAGGAGGTTCGGGGTTGCAGACTGGGAAGGAGTTTGCACCATTAACAATGCTACCCAGTGCGGATCCCGTAACTCAATTATAACGGGTCTTGTTGCAAACACAGGTCCCAAGACCAATGTGTTGTGGTAGAAATGTGTCCCTTTGCTCGATTTAGCGCTCTCAGCTCACACACATTGAGGTCCGTGGTTCGATCACGGGTACGGGTGGAAATATAAGGATGTGTTTCCTTAAGACACCTACTGTCCATGTTCACCTAGCAGTAAAATAGGTACCTGGGTGTTAGTCGACTGGTGTGGGTCGCATCCTGGGGACAAAACTGACCTAATTTGCCCGAAATGCTCTGCTGTGGTGTGAGCTATGGTCTGTACAAGTTGTACATGAACTTGTACAGATAAAGATTATTGTAATTATTATTATTATTATTATTATTATTATTATTATTATTATTATTATTATTATTATTATTATTATTATAATTATTCGCTTATGGAACGAAATGTTGAATACAGATGCGCTTTGGCAGGAAAACACATACATTTCGCACAGTGTAGAGCTCTATTATGGCACAGTAAAGCTCTATTATGGCACAGTAAAGGTCTATTATGGCACAGTAAAGCTCTATTAGGGCACAGTAAAGGTCTATTATGGCACATTAAAGCTCTATTATGGCACAGTAAAGCTCTATTATGGCACAGAAAAGCTCTATTATGTCAGAGTAAAGCTCTATTATGGCACAGTAAAGGTCTATTATGGCACAGTAAAGCTCTATTATATCACAGTAAAGCTCTATTATGTCAGTAAAGCTCTATTATGGCACAGTAAAGCTCTATTATGTCACAGTAAAGCTCTATTATGGCAAAGTAAAGCTCTAGTATGTCACAGTAAAGCTCTATTATGGCACAGTAAAGCTCTATTATGGCACAGTAAAGCTCTATTATATCACAGTAAAGCTCTATTATGTCACAGTAAAGCTCTATTATAGCACAGTAAAGCTCTATTATGTCACAGTAAAACTCTATTATGGCACAGTAAAGTTCTATTATGTCACAGTAAAGCTCTATTATGGCACAGTAAAGCTCTATTATGTCACAGTAAAGCTCTATTATGCCACAGTAAAGCTCTATTATGGCACAGTAAAGCTCTATTATGGCACAGTAAAGCTCTATTATGGCACAGTAAAGCTCTATTATGTCACAGTAAAGCTCTATTATGGCACAGTAAAGCTCTATTATGTCAGAGTAAAGTTCTATTATGGCACAGTAAAGGTCTATTATGGCACAGTAAAGCTCTATTATATCACAGTAAAGCTCTATTATGTCACAGTAAAGCTCTATTATGGCACAGTAAAGCTCTATTATGTCACAGTAAAGCTCTATTATGGCACAGTAAACTCTAGTATGTCACAGTAAAGCTCTATTATGGCAAAGTAAAGCTCTATTATGGCACAGTAAAGCTCTATTATATCACAGTAAAGCTCTATTATGTCACAGTAAAGCTCTATTATAGCACAGTAAAGCTCTATTATGTCACAGTAAAGCTCTATTATGGCACAGTAAAGTTCTAGTATGTCACAGTAAAGCTCTATTATGGCACAGTAAAGCTCTATTATGTCACAGTAAAGCTCTATTATGCCACAGTAAAGCTCTATTATGGCACAGTAAAGCTCTATTATGGCACAGTAAAGCTCTATTATGGCACAGTAAAGCTCTATTATGGCACAGTAAAGCTCTATTATGTCACAGTAAAGCTCTATTATGGCACAGTAAAGCTCTATTATGTCACAGTAGAGCTCTGTTATGGCACAGTAAAGCTCTATTATGTCACAATAAAGCTCTATTATGTCGCAGTAAAGCTCTATTATGTCACAGTAGAGCTCTATTATGGCACAGTAAAGCTCTATTATGGCACAGTAAAGCTCTATTATGTCACAGTAAAGCTCTGTTATGTCACAGTAAAGCTCTATTATGGCACAGTAAAGCTCTATTATGTCACAGTAAAACTCTATTATGCCACAGTAAAGCTCTATTATGGTACAGTAAAGCTCTATTATGTCACAGGAAAGCTCTATTATGTCACTGTAGAGCTCTGTTATGGCACAGTAAAGCTCTATTATGTCACAGTAAAGCTCTATTATGTCACAGTAGAGCTCTATTACGGCACAGTAGAGCTCTATTATGGCACAGAAGAGCTCTATTATGGCACAGTAAGGCTCTATTATGGTACAGTAGAGCTCTATTATGTCACAGTAAAGCTCTATTATGTCACAGTAGAGCCCTATTATGTTACAGTATAGCTCTATTATGGCACAGTAGAGCTTTATTATGTCACAGTAAAGCTCTGTTATGCCACAGTAAAGCTCTATTATTTCACAGCAAAGCTCTATTATGTCACAGTAAAGCTCTATTATGTCACAGTAAAGCTCTATTATGGCACAGTGAAGCTCTATTATGTCACAGTAAAGCTCTATTATGCCACAGTAAAGCTCTATTATGGCACAGCAAAGCTCTATTATGGCACAGTAAAGCTCTATTATGCCACAGTAAAGCTCTATTATGTCACAGTAAAGCTCTATTATGGCACAGTAAAGCTCTATTATGTCACAATAAAGCTCTATTATGGCACAGTAAAGCTCTATTATGGCACAGTAAAGCTCTATTATGGCACAGTAAAGCTCTATTATGGCACAGTAAAGCTCTATTATGGCACAGTAAAGCTCTATTATGTCACAGTAAAGCTCTATTATGTCACAGTAAAGCTCTATTATGGCACAGTAGAGCTCTATTATGGCACAGTAGAGCTCTATTATGGCACAGTAGAGCTCTATTATGGCACAGTAGAGCTCTATTATGTCACAGTTAAGCTCTATTATGTCACAGTAGAGCTCTATTATGGCACAGTAAAGCTCTATTATGTCAGAGTAAAGCTCTATTATGGCACAGTAGAGCTCTATTATGTCACAGTTAAGCTCTATTATGTCACAGTAGAGCTCTATTATGGCACAGTAAAGCTCTATTATGTCAGAGTAAAGCTCTATTATGTCACAGTAAAGCTCTATTATGTCACAGTAAAGCTCTAATATGTCACAGTAAAGCTCTATTATGTCACAGTAAAGCTCTATTATGTCACAGTAAAGCTCTATTATGGCACAGTAAAGCTCTATTATGTCACAGTAAAGCTCTATTATGTCACAGTAAAGCTCTATTATGTCACAGTAAAGCTCTATTATGTCACAGTAAAGCTCTATTATGGCACAGTAGAGCTCTATTATGGCACAGTAGTGCTCTAGTATGGCACAGTAGAGCTCTCTTGTGGCACAGTAGAGCTCTATTATGGCACAGTAGAGCTCTATTATGTCACAGTTAAGCTCTATTATGTCACAGTAGAGCTCTATTATGGCACAGTAAAGCTCTATTATGTCAGAGTAAAGCTCTATTATGGCACAGTAGAGCTCTATTATGTCACAGTTAAGCTCTATTATGTCGCAGAGCTCTATTATGGCACAGTAAAGCTCTATTATGTCAGAGTAAAGCTCTATTATGTCACAGTAAAGCTCTATTATGTCACAGTAAAGCTCTAATATGTCACAGTAAAGCTCTATTATGTCACAGTAAAGCTCTATTATGTCACAGTAAAGCTCTATTATGGCACAGTAAAGCTCTATTATGTCAGAGTAAAGCTCTATTATGTCACAGTAGAGCTCTATTATGGCACAGTAAAGCTCTATTATGTCAGAGTAAAGCTCTATTATGTCACAGTAAAGCTCTATTATGTCACAGTAAAGCTCTATTATGTCACAGTAAAGCTCTATTATGGCACAGTAAAGCTCTATTATGTCACAGTAAAGCTCTATTATGTCACAATAAAGCTCTATTATGTCACAGTAAAGCTCTATTATGTCACAATAAAGCTCTATTATGTCACAGTAAAGCTCTATTATGTCACAGTAATGCTCTATTATGTCACAGTAAAGCTCTATTATGTCACAATAAAGCTCTATTATGTCACAGTAAAGCTCTATTATGTCACAGTAATGCTCTATTATGTCACAGTAAAGCTCTATTATGGCACAGTAATGCTCTATTATGTCACAGTAAAGCTCTATTATGTCACAGTAAAGCTCTATTATGTCACAGTAAAGCTCTATTATGTCACAGTAAAGCTCTATTATGTCACAGTAAAGCTCTATTATGTCACAGTAAAGCTCTATTATGTCACAGTAAAGCTCTATTATGGCACAGTAATGCTCTATTATGTCACAGTAAAGCTCTATTATGTCACAGTAATGCTCTATTATGTCACAGTAAAGCTCTATTATGGCACAGTAATGCTCTATTATGTCACAGTAAAGCTCTATTATGTCACAGTAATGCTCTATTATGTCACAGTAAAGCTCTATTATGGCACAGTAATGCTCTATTATGTCACAGTAAAGCTCTATTATGTCACAGTAAAGCTCTATTATGGCACAGTAAAGCTCTATTATGGCACAGTAAAGCTCTATTATGTCACAGTAAAGCTCTATTATGTCACAGTAATGCTCTATTATGTCACAGTAAAGCTCTATTATGGCACAGTAATGCTCTATTATGTCACAGTAAAGCTCTATTATGTCACAGTAATGCTCTATTATGTCACAGTAAAGCTCTATTATGTCACAATAAAGATCTAGTATGTCACAGTAAAGCTCTATTATGTCACAGTAATGCACAGTAAAGCTCTATTATATGTCACAGTAAAGCTCTATTATGTCACAGTAAAGCTCTATTATGTCACAGTAAAGCTCTATTATGTCACAGTAAAGCTCTAATATGTCACAGTAAAGCACAGTCACAGTAAAGCTCTATTATGTCACAGTAAAGCTCTATTATGTCACAGTAAAGCTCTATTATGTCACAGTAAAGCTCTATTATGTCACAGTAAAGCTCTATTATGTCACAGTGCTCACAGTAAAGCTCTATTATGGCACAGTAAAGCTCTATTATGTCACAGTAAAGCTCTAATATGTCACAGTAAAGCTCTATTATGTCACAGTAAAGCTCTATTATGTCACAGTAAAGCTCTATTATGTCACAGTAAAGCTCTAATATGTCACAGTAAAGCTCTATTATGTCACAGTAAAGCTCTATTATGTCACAGTAAAGCTCTAATATGTCACAGTAAAGCTCTAATATGTCACAGTAAAGCTCTATTATGTCACAGTAAAGCTCTAATATGTCACAGTAAAGCTCTAATATGTCACAGTAAAGCTCTATTATGTCACAGTAAAGCTCTAATATGTCACAGTAAAGCTCTAATATGTCACAGTAAAGCTCTATTATGGCACAGTAGAGCTCTACACTGAGCGAAAATTGTCCTGGAAGAAGCTGGTTCTGGAATCTAAGTTTCTAGCTTTACAAACTTAATATTTTCATGGACACTAAAAAGATATGAATTTAAATCCTGTTTAAGAAAAACAAACAACACCCAGGTACCTATTTACCTTGCGGTAAATAGGTACCTGGGTGTTAGTCTTGTGGGTGGCATTCTGGGCAATACGAGACGGATGTATAAGTCTTCGTGTGCCTGCTGCCCATGTTTACCTAGCTGTAAATAGGTACCTGGGTGTTAGTCGACTCTTGTGGGTAGCATCCTGGGGAGGGGGTAGTACCACATCTTCAATGCTTCCAGATTTTGAAATAAATTAAAGTTGGATAACAGCTCCTGGCCTGTAAATGAACCCAAGTAGGATAGCAATACATATCTAGTACAATGTACAAACATACTGAGAGACAGTCACCTCTCTTATAAAGCCAGTTTACACAATGGAATATTTGGTAAATGTGATTGAAATGGAATAGCAAATGGAAAGGATTTCGTAGTACCTGCTGTTCAATTTTGGATGAATTTACTCAATTATATTCACAAAAAAATCCATCTATTTACAAGAGCCTCATAAGAAAGGTGACTGTATACAACCCTTTTTTTTTTATTCGCCGGTATTCTCCCGGCCCGGGTCTTTTCCAAGTAGTGGTGACCCGGCCTTGGCTCCCTATCTGGGGAGTGTCTCGAGACGTAAGTCTCCCATGGGAGGAGGTACAAGTACCCCCCTCATCTTTGGGACCAAGTGTCCCCAGGCCTAGCCACATTCCCCGCCCTCACGGGGCTCGTAGGGAAAAGCTAAGCCTCTGGTCTGCCATCTGCCCCGCCCCACAAAGGGGCTCGTGGGGATGGCAGTCTCATGAGCTGCAGATGGTAGCAAGCTCAGGCTATACAACCCTCCAAGTATACCAATATGGTTGTATATCTACGGTGATAAACCAAGTATACCTCCTGAGGGACAAAAGGAGGTATACGTCACTGATCCGTGAGAAGGGGTGAAGCACCCATTCCTAGGATCCAAAGCTCTTCGTCAGCATGGAAGCATTTTCCTTCAAGGGATGACGGAATTACTAACCTGAGGTTGTTAATCAGTACAGAGAACTATAACACTCAAGTGAATGTTAATGTAAGAGTTACGTCAAGTGATTCTTAAACCAGTCACACAACTTTATATCTGACCCACCCATGGAATTACACTTAATGCTTGTATATATATATATATATATATATATATATATATATATATATATATATATATATATATATATATATATATATATATATATGCATATATATTATTATTTTTATTATTATTATTATTATTATTATTATTATTATTATTATTATTAAAACACTGGCCGATTCCCACCAAGGCAGGGTGGCCCGAAAAAGAAAAACTTTCACCATCATTCACTCCATCACTGTCTTGCCAGAAGGGTGCTTTACACTACAGTTTTTAAACTGCAACATTAACACCCCTCCTTCAGTGTGCAGGCACTGTACTTCCCATCTCCAGGACTCAAGTCCGGCCTGCCGGTTTCCCTGAACCCCTTCATAAATGTTACTTTGCTCACACTCCAACAGCACGTCAAGTATTAAAAACCATTTGTCTCCATTCACTCCTATCAAACACGTTCACGCAAGCCTGCTGGAAGTCCAAGCCCCTCGCACACAAAACCTCCTTTACCCCCTCCCTCCAACCTTTCCTAGGCGCCTTCCTTCCACTACAGACTGATACACTCTTGAAGTCATTCTGTTTCGCTCCATTCTCTCTACATGTCCGAACCACCTCAACAACCCTTCCTCAGCCCTCTGGACAACAGTTTTGGCAATCCCGCACCTCGTCCTAACTTCCAAACTACGAATTCTCTGCATTATATTCACACCACACATTGCCCTCAGACATGACATCTCCACTGCCTCCAGCCTTCTCCTCGCTGCAACATTCATCACCCATGCTTCACACCCATATAAGAGCGTTGGTAAAACTATACTCTCATACATTCCCCTCTTTGCCTCCAAGGACAAAGTTCTTTGTCTCCACAGACTCCTAAGTGCACCGCTCACCCTTTTCCCCTCATCAATTCTATGATTCACCTCATCTTTCATAGACCCATCCGCTGACACGTCCACTCCCAAATATCTGAATACATTCACCTCCTCCATACTCTCTCCCTCCAATCTGATATCCAATCTTTCATCACTTAATCTTTTTGTTATCCTCATAACCTTACTCTTTCTTGTATTCACTTTTAATTTTCTTCTTTTACATACCCTACCAAATTCATCCACCAACCTCTGCAACTTCTCTTCAGAATCTCCCAAGAGCACAGTGTCATCAGCAAAGAGCAACTGTGACAACTCCCACTTTATGTGTGATTCTTTATCTTTTAACTCCACGCCTCTTGCCAAGACCCTCGCATTTACTTCTCTTACAACCCCATCTATAAATATATTAAACAACCACGGTGACATCACACATCCTTGTCTAAGGCCTACTTTTACTGGGAAATAATTTCCCTCTTTCCTACATACTCTAACATGACCCTCACTATCCTCGTAAAAACTCTTCACTGCTTTCAGTAACCTACCTCCTATACCATACATCTGCAACATCTGCCACATTTATATATATATATATATATATATATATATATATATATATATATATATATATGTCGTGCCGAATAGGCAGAACTTGCGATCTTGGCTTAAATAGCAACGCTCATCTTGCCATATAGGACAAGTGAAAATTTGTGTATGCAATAATTTCGCCAAAATCATTCTGAACATAACGAAAACAATATATTTCACTGTGTTTGTTTAGTATTAAATTATTGTAAACAAATCTAAAATATATTTAGTTGGGTTAGGCTAAAATAAATTGCTCTTGTTATAATAAGGTTAGGTAAGTTTTCTAAGATTATTTTGGTGCAAAATAAAATTTTTTTACATTAACATTAATGAAAAAAATATATCTTTAAACGTATAAGATAAAATTTTAGAAAGGACTTAATTTTAAATGAGTTCTTGCTAATTGACCAGTTTTACATATTCGGCACGACATATATATATATATATATATATATATATATATATATATATATATATATATATATATCGAGTTGGATTACAGGGAAGGCTTCTGGTGCCTCCTCTGTATTGAACCGAAGATAATTAACTGTTGCACATGTGTCGTACGATAATTAACTGTTGCACATGTGTCGTACGATAATTAACTGTTGCACATGTGTCGTACGTGTTTCTTTAACATTAAGATTGATTATTTCCTTCTCTCTTAATATTATTCCTAAATCTTGTCTCAGATATAGACAATTCAGTTATTAGAAGCCTTCTTGTTAATTTTTACGCCCGGGTCAACATGATTCTAAAATCCTTGTCTAAAGACCGTGAAAATCACAGTTATATTGGGGTGGCTAAGGACCACACCACTTGAGATGGCATCACTGGTGTGTCTGTGAGGTCCTGAAGACGTTTCGGCCATCTTGGACCATTTACAAGCGACACTAACGCAAGAAATTGGGGGAGCCAGTATATATATAGGTCAGGGGGGCAAAAACGGCAAAAGAAGAACATTAAAACAGGTTGGGAAGCATAAAACGCTTACCTGCGGAGTCATTTGTACTCTCCGGAACACCGAGTCAACAGAACGATGGATCCCTCGGCAGGAACGTAAGTAAGTAAGTAAGTTTATTCAGGTATACACAAATACAGTTACATAGAATTATCATACATAGCAGCATATGTGTAGGGAACCTGGGATAACCCAAAAAAGTCAGACAGAGTGACTTATTTCTGATGAGGATTTGAGCAGCAGATCGAAATATGTCGACATGTGGGTTTCCTGCTATCATTAAATGTTCCTTATGCTTCATTTCGAGCAGTGACATCCACGAGACGATGTTTTTACCTCCAGCTCTGCCAATGTTCGTACATACGGACGTAACGTACAGGGATAAATTAACCCCAAATGGGGTACAAATAAAAATCTCGGGGTTAATGAAAACTAAAGAAACACACAAATAAACTGCATAAAAATTTATTATTTAATAAATGAGGCAAATTATCAGCAAAAAAAATTAATGTTTCATTAAAAATTAAATATTTTTTCTCCAAAAAACCTGAAATAAATTTTTTTCCAGTGAATTTTTTTACTTTCCAAATGATATTTTTATTGAATTTGTTATTTCAGTTTATTTTTTATTTTATTAATTTTGTGTTGCATTTTTAAGATGTATAATACATCGCGTATAATCCATACTAATGGATTCATTAAACTATTTTGAGTTTGGATTCCTCTTGTGTTTTTTGGATTCTATGGACCTTCAAGTCTAGTGGGGAATTTTGGTCTATACAAATCTGTTTTGACCCGTGGCCTGGGGGGCCAAAGTTCTCGCTTCACACGGTGAGGGTCCGGGTTCGACTCCCGGCGAAGGGGTAGAAACATTGGACGCGTTTCCTTGCACCTGTTGTCTATGTTCACCCATTAGTAAAATGGGTACCTGGGTGTTAGTGGACTGGTGTGGGTCGCATCCTGGGAGTTAGTGGACTGGTGTGGGTCGCATCCTGGGTGTTAGTGGACTGGTGTGGGTCGCATCCTGGGTGTTAGTGGACTGGTGTGGGTCGCATCCTGGGTGTTAGTGGACTGGTGTGGGTCGCATCCTGGGTGTTAGTGGACTGGTGTGGGTCGCATCCTGGGTGTTAGTGGACTGGTGTGGGTCGCATCCTGGGAGTTAGTGGACTGGTGTGGGTCGCATCCTGGGAGTTAGTGGACTGGTGTGGGTCGCATCCTGGGTGTTAGTGGACTGGTGTGGGTCGCATCCTGGGTGTTAGTGGACTGGTGTGGGTCGCATCCTGGGTGTTAGTGGACTGGTGTGGCTCGCATCCTGGGGACAAAACTGACCTAATTTGCAGGAAAATACTAAGCATAATTAGTCTAATATCTTCACTATGTACCCCATACCCATCCTGTGGGTGGTAGCCAAAAGATTACAGAGGTACATAATGGGTCCAGGAACTGGATCCCAAAGTAATGATAGCTAAACTTGTTACAAAGGTATTGAACCTTGTACATGTACTTGCAGTAAATGTATTATTATTATTATTATTATTATTATTATTATTATTATTATTAACCTCTCCCCAAAAAATCGCTAACCTCTGAATTAGTGCTACGACGGAGCTAATTTTCTGGAACACCTCGGCTCACAGGTGAGCCGAGGTGAACGGGATCTTAGACCGTCTTTCTGGCTTATAGGAGGCTTCTGGGGCTGTGGGAAGAGACAGTAGGACAGTAGGTGGTGCTTCTGACACAGACAGATTACAAAAGTCTGTGAAATCACCCTATTGTAAGCTTCATAGCTTAGTATATGTGTCAATGGCTCTCTCATTATAGAGGTAACATTATCTCTCTTATACAAAGATATCACTACCTGTATAATTACGTGTCTTGGTGCCTGTAGGTATCCCAAAATTTAATATTAAGAATCAATGCGTTTACAGGTATCCCTAAATTTACAATTAAGAATCTACGTGTTTACAGGTATCCCTGAATTTACAATTAAGAATCTACGTGTTTACAGGTATCCCTGAATTTACAATTAAGAATCTACGTGTTTACAGGTATCCCTGAATTTACAATTAAGAATCTACGTGTTTACAGGTATCCCTGAATTTACAATTAAGAATCTACGTGTTTACAGGTATCCCTGAATTTACAATTAAGAATCTACGTGTTTACAGGTATCCCTGAATTTACAATTAAGAATCTACGTGTTTACAGGTATCCCTGAATTTACAATTAAGAATCTACGTGTTTACAGGTATCCCTGAATTTACAATTAAGAATCTACGTGTTTACAGGTATCCCTAAATTTACAATTAAGAATCTACGTGTTTACAGGTATCCCTGAATTTACAATTAAGAATCTACGTGTTTACAGGTATCCCTGAATTTACAATTAAGAATCTACGTGTTTACAGGTATCCCTGAATTTACAATTAAGAATCTACGTGTTTACAGGTATCCCTGAATTTACAATTAAGAATCTACGTGTTTACAGGTATCCCTGAATTTACAATTAAGAATCTACGTGTTTACAGGTATCCCTGAATTTACAATTAAGAATCTACGTGTTTACAGGTATCCCTGAATTTACAATTAAGAATCTACGTGTTTACAGGTATCCCTGAATTTACAATTAAGAATCTACGTGTTTACAGGTATCCCTGAATTTACAATTAAGAATCTACGTGTTTACAGGTATCCCTGAATTTACAATTAAGAATCTACGTGTTTACAGGTATCCCTAAATTTACAATTAAGAATCTACGTGTTTACAGGTATCCCTGAATTTACAATTAAGAATCTACGTGTTTACAGGTATCCCTGAATTTACAATTAAGAATCTACGTGTTTACAGGTATCCCTGAATTTACAATGAATTTACAATTAAGAATCTACGTGTTTACAGGTATCCCTAAATTTACAATTAAGAATCTACGTGTTTACAGGTATCCCTGAATTTACAATTAAGAATCTACGTGTTTACAGGTATCCCTGAATTTTCAATTAAGAATCTACGTGTTTACAGGTATCCCTGAATTTACAATTAAGAATCTACGTGTTTACAGGTATCCCTAAATTTACAATTAAGAATCTACGTGTTTACAGGTATCCCTAAATTTACAATTAAGAATCTACGTGTTTACAGGTATCCCTAAATTTACAATTAAGAATCTACGTGTTTACAGGTATCCCTGAATTTAAATAACAATAAAGTCACAATACCGTGACTGGAACGATACACAAATAACCCGCACATAAAAGAGAGAAGCTTACGACGACGTTTCGGTCCGACTTTGTCAATGGTCCAAGTCGGACCGAAACGTCGTCGTAGCTTCTCTCTTTTATGTGCGGGTTATTTGTGTATCCCTGAATTTACAATTAAGAAGCTATGTGATTGCAGGTATC
>NC_091372.1:10009789-10052289 GCF_038502225.1 Cherax quadricarinatus
TTGATACAATGTTATGGTCCTTGAAGGTGAGATCCTCCGACATGATCACTCCCAGGTCTTTGACGTTGGTGTTTCGCTCTATTTTGTGGCCAGAATTTGTTTTGTACTCTGATGAAGATTTAATTTCCTCATGTTTACCATATCTGAGTAATTGAAATTTCTCATCGTTGAACTTCATATTGTTTTCTGCAGCCCACTGAAAGATTTGGTTGATGTCTGCCTGGAGCTTTGCAGTGTCTGCAATGGAAGACACTGTCATGCAGATTCGGGTGTCATCTGCAAAGGAAGACACGGTGCTGTGGCTGACATCCTTGTCTATGTCGGATATAAGGATGAGGAACAAGATGGGAGCGAGTACTGTGCCTTGTGGAACAGAGCTTTTCACCGTAGCTGCCTCGGACTTTACTCTGTTGACGACTACTCTCTGTGTTCTGTTAGTGAGGAAATTATAGATCCATCGACCGACTTTTCCTGTTATTCCTTTAGCACGCATTTTGTGCGCTATTACGCCATGGTCACACTTGTCGAAGGCTTTTGCAAAGTCTGTATATATTACATCTGCATTCTTTTTGTCTTCTAGTGCATTTAGGACCTTGTCGTAGTGGTCCAATAGTTGAGACAGACAGGAGCGACCTGTTCTAAACCCATGTTGCCCTGGGTTGTGTAACTGATGGGTTTCTAGATGCGTGGTGATCTTGCTTCTTAGGACCCTTTCAAAGATTTTTATGATATGGGATGTTAGTGCTATTGGTCTGTAGTTCTTTGCTGTTGCTTTACTGCCCCCTTTGTGGAGTGGGGCTATGTCTGTTGTTTTTAGTAACTGTGGGACGACCCCCGTGTCCATGCTCCCTCTCCATAGGATGGAAAAGGCTCGTGATAGGGGCTTCTTGCAGTTCTTGATGAACACAGAGTTCCATGAGTCTGGCCCTGGGGCAGAGTGCATGGGCATGTCATTTATCGCCTGTTCGAAGTCATTTGGCGTCAGGATAACATCGGATAGGCTTGTGTTAATCAAATTTTGTGGCTCTCTCATAAAAAATTCATTTTGATCTTCGACTCTCAGTCTGGTTAGCGGCTTGCTAAAAACTGAGTCATATTGGGACTTGAGTAGCTCACTCATTTCCTTGCTGTCATCTGTGTAGGACCCATCTTGTTTAAGTAGGGGCCCAATACTGGACGTTGTTCCAAGGTGACAGAAGTGAGACAAGAGAGAGAGAGGGGTGGATCGACTGCATTTTTTTGGATTGCAAGAAGGCCTTCGACACAGTTCCTCACAAGAGGTTACTGCAAAAGCTAGAGGATCAGGCACACATAACAGGAAAGGCACTGCAGTGGATCAGAGAATACCTGACAGGGAGGCAATAACGAGTCATGGTACGTGACGAGGTGTCAGAGTGGGCACCTGTGACGAGCGGGGTTCCACAGGGGTCAGTCCTAGGACCTGTGTTGTTCTTGGTATATGTGAACGACATAACGGAAGGGATAGACTCAGAAGTGTCCTTGTTTGCAGATGATGTGAAGTTAATGAGAAGAATCAAATCGGATGAGGATCAGGCAGGACTACATAGAGACCTGGACAGGCTACAAGCCTGGTCCAGCAACTGACTCCTTGAGTTTAACCCTGCCAAATGCAAAGTCATGAAGATTGGGGAAGGGCAAAGAAGACCGCAGACACAATATAGTTTAGATGGCCAAATGTTATTTCTATTCTTCTGCTGAACAACGGTTAGTGCCGATGGAGGTAGCGTAGGTAGCAATGATACGGCCGTGGACTAGTTTGGCTTTAATTGGGTAGGAGTGAGTACACAACGGGCAGTGTGTGGGAGTGACCGCAAGCCAGTCCGTGGAGGGGGAGCACTTGTGTCTGTCAAGTCGGTCGGCCTAGGAATGAGGGAGAGGCATGGGCCGGCAGGGTGGCGTGCCTACCTAGAGGCCTGGCTACAGAGGGCGGCACCTGAGTGGCGCGAAATATGAACTAAGCTGGCAGACAGCATGGGCTGTCTGTGCAGACAGTACAGGCTGTCTACACAAAGTCTGCAAACCTCACTCAAGGAAAAAGATCTGGGGGTGAGTATATCACCGAGCATATCTCCTGAGGCGCACATCAATCAGATAACTGCTGCAGCATACGGGCGCCTGGCAAACCTACGGATAGCGTTCCGATACCTCAGTAAGGATTCGTTTAAGACTCTGTATACCATTTACGTCAGGCCCATACTGGAGTATGCAGCACCAGTTTGGAATCCACACCTTAGTCAAGCACGTCAAGAAATTAGAGAAAGTGCAAAGGTTGGCAACAAGACTAGTCCCAGAGCTACGGGGATTGTCCTACGAAGAAAGGTTGAGGGAAATCGGCCTGACGACACTGGAGGACAGGAGGGTCAGGGGAGACATGATAACGACATATAAAATACTGCGCGGAATAGACAAGGTGGACAAAGACGGGATGTTCCAGAGATGGGACACAGACACTAGAGGTCACAATTGGAAGTTGAAGACTCAGATGAATCAAAGGGATGTTAGGAAGTATTTCTTCAGTCATAGAGTAGTCAGGCCGTGGAATAGCCTAGAAAGTGACGTAGTGGAGGCGGGAACCATACATAGTTTTAAGGCGAGGTATGATAAAGCTCATGGAGAAGGGAGAGAGAGGACCTAGTAGCAATCAGTGAAGAGGCGGGGCCAGGAGCTATGAATCGACCCCTGCAACCACAAATAGGTGAGTACAAATAGGTGAGTACACACACACACACACACACACTCAAACATTTCTTAGAAACACTGCTTAGTTTATTTCTCCCTAACTTGCTGTACAGTCACACTTTAACATTCGTGTAAGTACTTCCTACTGCATTCATTACTTCGAATACCATTACTAATACAACAGCAAAACGTGTGATAAATAAACCAATAAGGCTGAAATTTGCATATAAGACGGTTGCTGAGTCTTCCAGAGCTTACCTATACGTTTTCTGTGGTGATACCTGGCAGTGTGTTGTGTGTATATATAGGGGATGAGAGTATATTGTATGTACTGTTACTGATGGTCGACGGTACAGCTTACACGATGATGGTTTTTATAACTCTGCTTCTTGCTGGCCTGGTGACGGCGGCCCCAGGTGAGTTATTAATGTGATTATGTTATCTGCACCTTGGTTATGGAATTATGTGTGCCTATCTAATGGGTAGTAGTAATGGCTTCTTATCCTTGCGGTTGGTAGTTACTATATACCCATCTTAAGGGTGGTTGTCACCATATACCCATCTTGTGGGTGGTAGTCTCCGCATACCCATCTTGTGGGTGGTAGTGTCCGCATACCCATCTTGTGGGTGGTAGTCTCCGCATACCCATCTTGTGGGTGGTAGTCTCCGCATACCCATCTTGTGGGTGGTAGTCTCCGCATACCCATCTTGTGGGTGGTAGTCTCCGCATACCCATCTTGTGGGTGGTAGTCTCCGCATACCCATCTTGTGGGTGGTAGTCACCGCATACCCATCTTGTGGGTGGTAGTCTCCGCATACCCATCTTGTGGGTGGTAGTCTCCGCATACCCATCTTGTGGGTGGTAGTCACCGCATACCCATCTTGTGGATGGGGATGGGTAGTCACCCCATTCCCTATACCATTCTTGATTAATCTCTACACAGAGCGAAGCATAACTTCATAAAGCTCTACGTAGAGCGAAACGTTGACTCTGTCAACACTTCCTTTGCAACCTGTGTCGTTGCTTCACTGTTGTCAACAGTACGACAGTTAACCAACAGTTTAGGACAAAAAATAAAAAAAAAATCACAATTTTGTAAACGTGTCTTTCTATAAGACCAGAAAATCTAAATCTTCACTATTCACTAGAGAAAATGTGCGAATAATTAAACACATAAGGGTAACACTTAAGTATCTTTACTATCGTCAATAAAAATACCTATGTTCTGCACAGGTGTTTAAATAAGACATTTGTACTACACTTAATTTTCTATATTTTCACAATATTAATTGTTTTTATGCTATCCTCAGCTGAAGAAGGAAGTTCCTCGCATCTTTCAAGACCTTCACTGGCCCAAGACCCCACCAGTGGGACCATTGGAGACCAGCGTCTTGAAGCCGCTCCGATCAGTGGTGTTAGAAACCCAGATGGGCATTTAATCATCCGTCAGCCTTCTTCAGTCTTGAGCCTGCAGGGTAGCGAGGCCTTTGGATCTTCAAGTGACCACCGTCCTCTAGCGTCAGCAGCTGACGAACGGGGAAACCAGAATGACCATTTCCGTCAGCAAGGAGACACAGTTTTCCAAGCGAGAGTACAGAGAAGCGCAGATACTAGCTTAGGATCCACTAGCGACCACCGTCCACTAGCATCACCTGGAGACGAAGCTGGAAATCAAGATGGCCAGTTGAACATTAGTGAACATTCTCCCGTTAACACGAGACTGCAAGGCAGCGGAGGCACTGCCTTCGGATCTACTAGCGACCAAAGGCCACTGCTGTCAGTAGCTGGCGGACACGGAAACCAAGACAGCCAGTTGAATATCAGGGACCATTTTGCCAACAACCCACACAGGCATGAGAACCGGGACGCTATCCTGGGCTCAGCAAGTGACCATCGTCCTGTGATAGTCCCAGTAGTTAGCCACTCAGACTCTGAGCGACAATTATCTGGATCCAATTATCCGGTAGGTAGTGAGAATGTGACATGAGAGAGAGAGAGAGAGAGAGAGAGAGAGAGAGAGAGAGAGAGAATAATTACATCATTTAAAGATTTCAGAAAGATCACAATCCTTCTAAACATGCAATGAAAGCAAAAAAAAAAAAAATATGTAAAATACTTGTGCTTACATGAGGGTGGGAAGAGAGCCTTTTACTTTTTTATCCATATACACCTTGATAATTCACGAGAGTCCTTAAATCCACATAGAAGTAGACAGTTTTCCTCAGCAGATAGATTCAGTGTGTACTTGCAAGACCTCTGCTGTCTGTCTTTCCCATGTACTCTCATGTACTTCCATGTACTCTCATGTACTTCCATGTACTGTCATGTACTTCCATCTACCCTCATGTACTCTCATGTACTTCCATGTACTCTCATGTACTTCCATGTACTGTCATGTACTTCCATCTACCCTCATGTACTCTCATGTACTTCCATGTTAAAGGACCAGTCCTTGTTTCCCCAGGTCGTGCAAGTGTCAGGCCTCAACATCCGTACTGACATTGAAAACGCCACTACTCTTGACCCCACTGACACCACCACTATCGAAGCTGCCACCACCACTACCGAAGCTGCCACTGCCACCGACGCCACGGCCGTCAAACCCACCACCTCCACCGCCACTCAAGGAGCTTTGAGCTTCCTAAGCTCCCTCTTCAGCGGCGGGGTGATTATAACTAGTCTATTCAACACCTTGGGAATGTGAGGCAGTCAGATATGATCCATGGATCACGGGGGAACACTGCAGCAGGCCTATTGACCCATACTAGACAAGTCTTTCTCTAACCCAAACCCACTAAAAAATATTCTCCCAACCCATTATCAACACTACCCAAGGAATAAGCTTCGATAACTTTATTAACTCGCGTGCAAGTCCCGCTCAAATCTAACTCCTCTCACCCCTCGTATTTATCTAACTCACGAAATCGTAATGAGGCGATTGCAAACAAACCATACCACGGGCGGGGATAGAACCCGTGATCAGAAATATACCTAGTTGGACGAATCTTATTGTGGCTACCTGGTCCAGTGGCTAACGAGATGGTCTGCAGTTTTGAGACTCTCTGATCGCGGGTTCTATCCCCGCCCGTGGTATGGTTTATCTAACTTAAATCTGAACTGTACTAGGCAGCCTGTTCAACTCATCCACTACTCTATTTCATCAGCCAAAGCTTGTTCCTGGATTAGTTTACCTCGTAGCTAAATCATAAATATTTGGGTTGAGCTTTAAAAGGCTTGTATTTAATATTTGATGTGAGGAACTTAACTCGTAATGATTATTTAATTACCTGTCTCAGGACAGGTAAATCCCTTGTGACAGGTGCCAAGATTGTAAAACCTTGATTGTGAATTCTTGGATTGTAAAGTGTTGACTGTTGAATTCGGTATTATTATTATTTTCTAGTTAGTGATATTGTTATTTTCTAGTTTAGAAATCTGAGCAGCTAGTTTGTGTACCAAAAGCTCATGCTAGAAATAGTAAAAATGGTAAAAATATGTACTCATTAGATTTACAGTTGGTAAATAGTTAAATGTTTGAGATTTGACAAGTGTCTCCGGACACCGGTCTCTGTCAGATGGTGACCCTCTGTATTGTTGGCTTGCCATAGTTAGGTTCCACACAACATGTAAACAACACAGAATCACTACCTTCTAGAGTTCTAAGTTCATTCCTGTTTATGGTAATTTACAGTTAAGTCACTCACGAGTCAACAGGGATACCTGGCGGACAGTGTATACCGTCTCCCAACACGATGACCATCTCTCCAACAACAGTCAGGTCACCACAAATGCTGCAGACGCATCCACAACCGATACGGTAGGTCACCTTATCTAATATACAGCCTCTCCTCACTTAATGACGGAGTTCCATTCATAAGACTACGTCGGTAAACGAATTCGTCGCTAAGTAAGGAGCATGCTATAATGGTAGTGGGTTTGTTTCAACCATCTTTAATATTTTAATGTCACCTTTGTACCATTTTTAACATTTCTGGTATATTTTAAATGTTTATACAGTAGTGTACTGTATATTTTAACAAGCAGAATAGAGGAAATCAGCTGTAATATACATTATTTAGGCATGCATACTGGTCAGAGAGCCCATCGTAAGTCAGAGGCGTCGGTAAACGAGTACGTCGCTAAGTGAGGAGAGACTGTATTAATATTATTATTAAAGTCAAGGGGAGATATACCTGTAAGGCTGTGAATGTATCTTCTGATCCCCAAAGGTCTAGTTTCCTCAGTTAGGAATCCCTGACCTACTAGTAAATAGCTACCTGGGTGTTAGCCCCTCCTACATCTGCTGCCCGTGTTCGCCTAGCAGGAAATAGGTACCTGGGTGTTATACAACTGCTGTAGGTGACATACTCAGGAACCCAATTAAAATAATCACACTGTGACTTTACTGGTTATTCTGAATTACTCAAGTTTTTATTTGATAAATGGATATAAGGTTTAGATACATAATTATTCTTCAAAACATGTCTGTAACTGGTTTCCAGGGGTTTCATATCCTGTATTCTTGTTGATTTCCTGTTCAACCAAGCAGTTGCTGTTAGCATCTAGCTGACCTTCGCAGACATGAATTACCATAAATTCCATGTTACTTACTTTGTTATATTTTGAATTGTTGTATTTATATTGTATTTAGATTTAGATTTGTATTTGATGCAAAGTGAGCCAGTAAGAAATTGGAAAAATCAGCTCAAGGCCTTTCGTTCAATTGTCATTACTTCATCAGGAGCTTTGCAATGGAAAAAATCATGAAAGGGAATTAAAATGCTTTGTAAGCTAGTGTAGTGCGGTTACCACCTCCACGAGTACTAGACCGGACTCAAGCATAGTCCACGTCTCCACTCCAGGTCGAAGATTACTAGTCAGGAAGTGTAAGAAGCGAGGAGAACTGGTACAAAACTCACCAGATATACCATACTGAAAATAGTGATCAGAATTAAATACTGCAACGAATTTGTACACTTGGCTATGGTGTACACAACGAACTTGTACACAAGGTTATGGTGTACACAAAGACCTTGTACACAAGTTTATGGTGTACACTGCGAACTTGTACACAAGGTTATGGTGTACACAAAGACCTTGTACACAAGGTTATGGTGTACACAGCGAACTTGTACACAAGGTTATGGTGTACACAGCGAACTTGTACACAAGGTTATGGTGTACACAATGAACTTGTACACAAGGTTATGGTGTACACAAAGACCTTGTACACAAGTTTATGGTGTACACAGCGAACTTGTACACAAGGTTATGGTGTACACAAAGACCTTGTACACAAGGTTATGGTGTACACAGCGAACTTGTACACAAGGTTATGGTGTACACAGCGAACTTGTACACAAGGTTATGGTGTACACAACGAA
The DNA here is from genome assembly GCF_038502225.1 of Cherax quadricarinatus. NCBI lineage: Eukaryota > Metazoa > Arthropoda > Malacostraca > Decapoda > Parastacidae > Cherax > Cherax quadricarinatus. The sequence continues at coordinate 10,017,875 of NC_091372.1, forward strand.
CTTGTACACAAGGTTATGGTGTACACAAAGACCTTGTACACAAGTTTATGGTGTACACAGCGAACTTGTACACAGGGTTATGGTGTACACAGCGAACTTGTACACAAGGTTATGGTGTACACAATGAACTTGTACACCACAGCCTTGTGCACCAATATGCACCTACGAGGGTAGGAACTGCCGTCTCTTATGTACAAATTCGTTGGATTATCTTATTTTTGGTCATTATTTTTAACATGGCTAGTGAGTTTTCTATTTAAACTGGTTTCTGACACTTTCTAACATTCACGTGCACTACGCTTGAGTCCAGTTTAGTACTAGTGGTGCTGGTAATCTCATTACACTAGTCTACCCTTGATCATTTTATTCCTTTCACGATTTTTTCGACTGCAAAGCTCCTGATGAAGTACCGGCAAATGTGTCAAAGTTCTTCGGTTGATTTTCCACCCTCTTAGTGGCTCGTTTGCGATCGTTTGCACTGCATTTTGTATTTCAATTTTTTTGCTTTGGATTATATTTATGCTTACATTTAATTGGAAATTCTCCATTTACTAGAAATGATTCTGTATTAGTTACCCACTAACAATGATGGTATTAACAGCCGACTACAGTAACTGTGTCTTCCACTGAGATACCAACACCACTGCAGTAACTGCCTCCACCACCACTCACGTCCCCTAGGCCTACTGAATTTGCTGTGTGCACCAACACAGCCTTGTTCAGTAGCCTGTGTCTGGGTGTTCATGCCAGTACTTGGATCTATAAGCAAGTCTTTCGAGTACTCATTATCTAAATCTACTAAGTTTTTTTATAATATGTTAAGTTTGTTATGAATAAAGATAAAATGCAATATAAACAGTTTATATTAATTAACCTGATTTATATTTGTTGTGAAGAATAGAGGGCGTCTGTGAGTTATGACTGATTAGGTTAGTCATCCTTCTCAAGTTATTTATGGAGTTTAGCCCAGAAACCTGACATCTCATATCTGCCTTGAATTCTTACCTCTGTTACGCATGGGTAGCTGTTTTGAGCCAGTTGCAGCTATGTTGATCTCTGGAGGCGGGAGGGGTGCGGCAAGACCCACAAGGGCAGGGAATGCGCATTCAGTGGTGGCTAAAGCTCCCGCTTCACACGTTGAGTGTCCTTGTTCGATTCCCAGCGAGGGTAGAAACATTGGGTGTGTTTCCTGACACCGGTTGTCTATGTTCACCCACCAGTAAAATGGGTACCTGGGTGTTAGTGGACTGGTGTGGGTCGCATCCTGGGACAAAATTGACCTAATTTGCCCGAAATGCTCAGCATAATTACTACAATATAGAAAGTCCTTTGTTATGCTGAGCATTTCCCGCAAATTAGGTCAGTTTTGTCCCAGGATGCGACCCACATCAGTCGCCTAACACCCAGGTACCAATTTTACTGACGAGTGAACATAGACAACCGGTGTATCGAACCCAGACCCTCGCTGTGTAAAGCGAGAGCTTTAGCCACCAGGCCACGGCTGTGAGAGGTGATGTAGACACTAAGCTAGATTAATCTATGTCTAACTTTGCTTAAATACATATAAATAGCAGGTGTGTGATACATTAGCCTTCCCTGTATTCCAACTCTCTCTCTCTCTCTCTCTCTCTCTCTCTCTATATATATATATATATATATATATATATATATATATATATATATATATATATATATATATATATATATATATGTATATATATATATATATATATATATATATATATATATATATATATATATGTCGTGCCGAATATGTAAAACTGGTCAATTAGCAAGAACTCATTTAAAATTAAGTCCTTTCTGAAATTTTTTCTTATACGTTTAAAGATATATTTTTTCATTAATGTTAATGTAAAAATTTTTAATTTTGCTCCAAAGAATCTTAGAAAACTTACCTAACCTTATTATAACAAGAACAATTTATTTTAGCCTAACCCAACTAAATATATTTTAGATTTGTTTACAATAATTTAATACTAAACAAACACAATGAAATATATTTTTTTCGTTAGGTTCAGAATGATTTTGGCGAAATTATTGCATACACAAATTTTCACTTGTCCTATATGGCAAGATGAACGTTGCTATTTAAGCCAAGATCGCAAGTTCTGCCTATTCGGCACGACATATATATATATATATATATATATATATATATATATATATATATATATATATATATATATATATATATATATATATATAAGCATTAAGTGTAATTCCATGGGTGGGTCAGATATAAAGTTGTGTGACTGGTTTAAGAATCACTTGACGTAACTCTTACATTAACATTCACTTGAGTGTTATAGTTCTCTGTACTGATTAACAACCTCAGGTTAGTGATTCCGTCATCCCTTGAAGGAAAATGATTCCATGCTGACGAAGAGCTTTGGATCCTAGGAATGGGTGCTTCACCCCTTCTCACGGATCAGTGACGTATACCTCCTTTTGTCCCTCAGGAGGTATACATGGTTTATCACCGTAGATATACAACCATAATGGTATACTTGGAGGGTTGTATAGCCTGAGCTTGCTACCATCTGCAGCTCATAAGACTGCCATCCCCACGAGCCCCTTTGTGGGGCGGGGCAGATGGCAGACCAGAGGCCTAGCTTCTCCCTACGAGCCCCGTGAGGGCGGGGAATGTGGCTAGGCTTAGGGACAGTTGGTCCCAAAGATGAGGGGGTACTTGTACCTCCTCCCATGGGAGACTTACGTCTCGAGACACTCCCCAGATAGGGAGCCAAGGCCGGGTCACCACTACTTGGAAAAGACCCGGGCCGGGAGAATACCGGCGAATAAAAAATAAAAAAAAAAAAAAAAAAAGGTTGTATAGTCACCTTTCTTATGAGGCTCTTCTAAATAGATGGATTTTTTTGTGAATATAATTGAGTAAATTCATCCAAAATTGAACAGCAGGTACTACGAAATCCTTTCCATTTGCTATTCCATTTCAATCACATTTACCAAATATTCCATTGTGTAAACTGGCTTTATAAGAGAGGTGACTGTCTCTCAGTATGTTTGTACATTGTACTAGATATGTATTGCTATCCTACTTGGGTTCATTTACAGGCCAGGAGCTGTTATCCAACTTAATTTATTTCAAAATCTGGCAGCATTGAAGATGTGGTACTACCCCCTCCCCAGGATGCTACCCACAAGAGTCGACTAACACCCAGGTACCTATTTACAGCTAGGTAAACATGGGCAGCAGAATTGTTTCAAGTAAATGGAGGCTTCATTACTAGATTAAATCTTACAGATTTAGAGTGTATGAAGAATGTGGCAACCCCGAGTAGACAGACCTGGGGCTGCTTGTCCCGCTTGCCGAACTTACGGGGGTTTAAATGGTCTTGGAAATCAAACCTTTGCGATTTTTTCGCAACTGTTAAGTCACATGCAAAACAACCAAAGGGTGAGTTGAATGATAGCTCTAGGCCTTTCGTGTTGCAATCAACACATCAGGAGCTTGCAGTGTTGCAGTATTACAAGGTCCTAGGACCATAAAAAAGATCCCAGGACCGTGAACAAGGGCCCAGGACCGTGAAAAAGGTTCCAGGACCATGAAAAGTCCCAGGACCATGAAAAAGATCCAAAGACCATCAACAAGGTCCCAGGGCTATGACAAAGGTCCCAGTACAGTTAACAAGGTCTTGGAACCATGAAAAAGATCCCAGGACCATTAACAAGGTCCCAGAATCATCAACAAGGTCCCGGGACCATGAACATGGTCCCAGGAACGTGCACGAAATTAATGGACTGAACACATCGACTCCAGGTTGAGGGACTGATTACCCCAAAATCCTCCTCTTTTTTCTTCCGTTCTTCCCTGTATTGGACTGATGAAGCCACTGTGTAGCGAATCGTTTCCTAAATGAAGATTCCCAAATGCTGTTGATGTTGAATTAGACACATGTGCAACTCACGTTGCACATGTGTCTAATTCAACAACATGTCGGTTCTCTGAACTATTCATCTACAGTTCCCAAATGCTGCAAAAGTCTCTCATTCTTCAACTCGTCAATTTTCTAAATCCTTTACCACATATGTAAGTTCCATTAACAATGCCAAGCTTTTAAGACTACAGACCAGCCAAGCAGAAGAGGTTATCGCTAGTTATTGCAAGAATCTGTTGCTAGTTATCGCTGGTTATCACAAGGAATCTGAATAATAATAATAATAATATAATATCTTTATTTCTACAAGTACATGTACAAGGTATACAAGTACATGTACAAGGTATACAAGTACATGTACAAGGTATACAGACCAGAGCTGACTTGGCAGAATTGGCTTTAAAAAACTGAGAAGAGGGCACCTGCCCATTCCAGTAGCTCCACAAGCCTTTCCCTAGCTACAGTTCACCAGCAGTGAAAGTTTGAAGCCTGTCGCATGAGGCGTTCTCGAGTTACAAAAGAAAATCTTGGAGAAAGATATCACTGTACATGAGAACATGACCGGCTCTACAAGAAAGCAGTAGAGTAAATGTAGTATGTAAGGGCTCACTAAACTCAAAAAATTTGGCAGTCACACAAAAAAATGCGAATTTTCAATATTTCTCTGAATTTTTTTCTCACTTTTATTTCAGATTCCTTAGAATCCAGCGGGGAAAGTTTCGATTGTGTTAAGAAACTGGAATTCGTAATAATTTGGATCTTTCTTTCAAAGAACAGAATAAGATAAAGGTCGCAACAACAAGATGACAGAGTGGATAATAAGAACCTTCAAAATAAGGGAAATAATTGTTATACTGTTGGCAGAATTACCGACAATATGTTAGGTAAAAAGAACACATATGTAACTAATGTGACATTTTATTGAGGCAACGTTTCGGTCTCCAGGAGCTTTGTTACGGCTTGACAAAACTCCTGGAAAGCGAAACAGGACAAGTATTTTCTGACGCGGGTCTTAGTCATATGATGACCCACAGTTAGAGCTTTAGGTCATCTGACCGAGGCCTTCCACTGGCTTACCACTCCACTTTAAAAATTAAAATTAATATCTTACCAGTATCTTCACTGTTACTTTTGGTTCCCAAAAAATAATTCCGTTTCAGCCATGAAGATTTTTTTGTCGACTTTGATCATTTAAAAAAAAATAAAATGCTGATTCTATTTTCTTTTCATTTTATATATATTTTTAATTTATATATAATTTTTTTTTAAATTTTATCCACTAAAACTCACATATTTTCGGTAAAATAAACATTTATTTTAAATAAGGGCCTAATATTAAACATTTTTAATTAATTGTCGGTACATAAATTAATAATAATAATAATAATTAATAATAATAATAATAATAATAATAATAATAATAATAATAATAATAATAATAATTCTACATGTCCCAGGATGCGACCCACACCAGTCCACTAACACCCAGGTACCTATTTTACTGCTAGGTGAACATGGACAACAGGTGAAAGATAACTAACACTCAGGTACCTACTGACTACTAGGTGAACATAGACAGCAGGTGTCTTAAGGAAACATGTCCTAATGTTTCCACCCGTACCGGGGATCGACCCCGGACTTCATTTTGTGAGCTGAGTGCGCTAGCAATCGAACTGTGATGAATAAACGGAAGAACGAACAGGAGGCTCGAACCGTGGTCCTGGTGGTGAACATATTGCAACTGGCCTCGATGGTAGGCTTATGTTCAGTTTTTCTGTCGTAAGCCTAGTTAAGGTACCCAGTTACTGCAGTAGGCCTAGGCGATAGACCTAATTGATCGTAGGAGTTATGGGGGTACTGGCAGTGGTGGTTCCAGTGGTCGACTTGCTTGAGGAACCAGGAGCTGGAGACTCACCTCCCTCAACCCGCATATCTTTTTTAAGCTGTTGACAAAAAAATAGATGAGTTTCCCATATCATATTATTATTATTATTACTATTATTATTATTATAATTATTATTGTTGTTATTTATTATTATTATTATTATTATTATTATTATTATTATTATTATTATTATTATTATTATTATTATACTCGAGGGGAAGTGTTAAACCCACACGAGGCACACGGCGGGGAAGGAAACGGGAGGTAATCAGCTTTGATTCGAAGAGGGGGGGGGAGGAAGAATAGGTAGCTCCAATGCCTTGGATCGAGAGCCCTTCACCGGCATCATAAGGCACCTACCACAAGGAACAGATACGTAATTAAAAATTCACTTATAATACTCGCAGCAGAAGCTGGTACCTGAGTCCATGGAGTTTAAAGTAGATGATTGTATTATAGACAACACTTTTCGCCCCTGGGCGAAACGTTGGATATGATAAGTTTACCCTATGTCCTGTGTCTGTTTCCGATACTTGTCGACAATACCTGGTGTGGTTGAGTTTAAAGTCTATCTACTACACGATGGTCATTAAGGCTGCAGGTCACCTGTTCACCACCAGTCAAGAATACTTTAATACCTAAAATAGTGAGTAATATAAACTACCAGTGTATATACACTGAGTGACACACACACTTCTCAGTGTATATATACAGACATACACATCTCTCGGTGCATATATACCAACAAATACATCTCACGTGACTTAACATAAAGCTTTAAAGAGGGAGAAATGTTGTCCATATAAACGTCACAGTTATAGCCAGTTATGCCAGTACGCTAAAGCGTTGCTGTCGACATGCCCAAGAACGCAGCTCCAGCTGGTAAGCTTACCCCGCCTTTGAAGAGTGTGCTGAAGTTCAGCGTTGGTGGGATTGTGGTTGTGGTGGTTCCGAAGGTGGTAGCTGTGGTGCTAGCTGTGGTGGTGGTGGCTACGTGGGAGGAGTTTGTGCTGAAGTTCAGCGTTGGTGGGATTGTGGTTGTGGTGGTTCCGAAGGTGGTAGCTGTGGTGCTAGCTGTGGTGGTGGTGGCTACGTGGGAGGAGTTTCTAGTGTGGTCGGTGGTAATGTCGTTTGCTAGGAGATTAAGACCAGACAGCCGTAAAACCTGTAAAAAGAATCATTTTGATTTCTAAGACCGCCGAAAGATGTATACACGGTTAGTTGGTTATCTAGATTTAAAGTCTGTCTACTAACCAGGGTTCCCAATGGAAATACAAGGGCCATTAAGGCTGGTTGGTTACTTAACAGGGTTCAAAGTCTGTCTACTACACAAGGGTCATTAAGGCTCTTTGGTTGATTAGTGGGATTTAAAGTCTGTCTACTATGCGAAGGTAATTAAGGCTGGTTGGTTAGCGAAAGGGGTTCGAAGTCTCTCTACTAGACGAGGGTCATTTAGACTGGCTAGTTTCTTAATGGGGTTTGATGTCTATCTATTAAATGAGGATCATTAAGGCTGCATGTCACTTGTACACCACAAGTCAAGAATACTGTAATACATAAAACAGTGCTCAATGTAAACTCTCAGTGTATAAACACTGATATACACCTCCCAGTGTATATATCCTTATAACAGGTATGGTATTAAAAGTACTTTTTAACAGAGCAAAGTTTCCGTTAGGGCAACGTTTCGCTCATTTATACGCAAAACCTCGTTCCAGTAAAGCCTAGTTCTGTTAGTATTGTGTCTGTCCAGGATAAGTTTATTTGCCTCCTGTTAGAATAAATAATATTTTTTTTGGATAAACTCTTATATTTATATTGATAAATGTAAGAATTTTTTCTATGAATATCCGAAAAAAATGCGATTAATGGCTTTTAATTTGCTTCTCAAATTAATTTTCTGGTTTTAAGTTCTTTAAACCCGATGCTGTAGCCAGGTCATGACACCCATAGACTCGGGTATGTCGCAGGATATATACATCGAGAGTTATAATTATGTCTCTCAGCGTATATACATTGACAGTAATCTAAATTCCTGAAGATTGAGACACTTATGCAACATATGGGAATCTTTATTCAGGAAACGTTTCGCCACACAGTGGCTTCATCAGTCCAATACAAAGAAGAAAGGCGTAAGGAGAGGAGGAGTTTGAGGTAATCAGTCTCTCAGCCTGGAGTCGATGTGTTCAGTCCATCAATATTGTAGAATGTACAGCATAGCGCCGTAGATGGATCGACACCATGCCTAACCCTTCTAGGGTAGGGTAGGTGCCTGAGCCCGAGCCTTTAGCTCATAAGACTGTCATTCCCATTAGTCCCCTTGGGGTGGGGATGGCAGACCAGAGAGGCCTGGCTTGTGGCTAGGCCTGGGGACAGTTGGTCCCAAAGATGAGGAGGTACTTGTGCCTCCTCCCATGGGAGACTTAGGTCTCAGACACTCCCTAAAGAGGGAGCCAAGGCCGGGCCACCACTTGGACAAGGCCCGGGCCGGGAGAATACCGGCTAATCTTTAACTAACTAACTAGCGCCGTAGATTCCCATATGTTGCATAAGTGTCTCAATCTTCAACTTGTCGGTTTTTCAAACCATTCATCACAACTGTCAGACACTGCAGCATCATGGGATCTTGTTACAAAGAATTCTTCAACACTTGTCCAACCTTTGGAATACGACCTACTTCGACTAGTGGATGGTACCACTATGACCCCACCTCCTCCTGCTACACCTCACCTCACTACAGTATATAAGCCACGTCTACGGCCCTATGCTGTACATTCTACAAGATTGATGGACTGAACACACCGACTCCAGGCTGAGGGACTGATTACCTCAAACTCCTCCTCTCCTTACGCCTTTCTTCTTTGTATTGGACTGATGAAGCCACTGTGTGGCGAAACGTTTCCTGAATAAAGATTCCCATATGTTGCATAAGTGTCTCAATCTTCAACTTGTCGGTTTTTCAAACCATTCATCACAATCTAAATTCCTGCTTTAGAGCTTAAAATGATTGAAATAATTAAGCTTAAGATTCAAAATCAAATTATAATCAATTAGGGATTAAAATATTCCGAAGTTAAAAAGGTTACGTGTAGCGTGCAGCTCCCCGACGGTCGTCTGCAACAGGTGACCTACACTGTCAGTGGTGACTCTGGCTACTTGGCTGAGGTCACCTACCAGGGAGAAGCCAGGTACCCGACCTACCAGCCAGCCTATAGGCCAACTCCAACCTACACCCCTGTCGCAGCCTATAGACCAGTTCCAGCGTTTAGGTCTTCCCCAGTCTATGGCTAAATCTTTTTCGTGCACCATGAACCAAATATACCGTTAATTTACAATAAAATTGCCATCAATTTATATGATGTGGTCTATGGACAGATAATATATATATATATATATATATGTATATACATATATATGTATATATATATATATATATATATATATATATATATATATATATTTTTTTTTTTTTTTCAACAAGTCGGCCGTCTCCCACCGAGGCAGGGTGACCCAAAAAAGAAAGAAAATCCCCAAAAAGAAAATACTTTCATCATCATTCAACACTTTCACCACACTCGCACATTATCACTGTTTTTGCAGAGGTGCTCAGAATACAACAGTCTAGAAGCATACACATATAAAGATACACAACATATCCCTCCAAACTGCCAATATCCCAAACCCCTCCTTTAAAGTGCAGGCATTGTACTTCCCATTTCCAGGACTCAAGTCCGACTATATGAAAATAACCGGTTTCCCTGAATCCCTTCACTAAATATTACCCTGCTCACACTCCAACAGATCGTCAGGTCCCAAGTACCATTCGTCTCCATTCACTCCTATCTAACACGCTCACGCACGCTTGCTGGAAGTCCAAGCCCCTTACCCACAAAACCTCCTTTACCCCCTCTCTCCAACCCTTTCGAGGACGACCCCTACCCCGCCTGCCTTCCCCTATAGATTTATATGCTTTCCATGTCATTCTACTGTGATCCATTCTCTCTAAATGACCAAACCACCTCAACAACCCCTCTTCTGCCCTCTGACTAATACTTTTATTAACTCCACACCTTCTCCTAATTTCCACACTCCGAATTTTCTGCATAATATTTACACCACACATTGCCCTTAAACAGGACATCTCCGCTGCCTCCAACCGTCTCCTCGCTGCTGCATTTACCACCCAAGCTTCACACCCATATAAGAGTGTTGGTACTACTATACTTTCATACATTCCCTTCTTTGCCTCCATAGATAACGTTTTTTGACTCCACATATACCTCAACGCACCACTCACCTTTTTTCCCTCATCAATTCTATGATTAACCTCATCCTTCATAAATCCATCCGCCGACACGTCAACTCCCAAGTATCTGAAAACATTCACTTCTTCCATACTCCTCCTCCCCAATTTGATATCCAATTTTTCTTTATCTAAATCATTTGACACCCTCATCACCTTACTCTTTTCTATGTTCACTTTCAACTTTCTACCTTTACACACATTCCCAAACTCATCCACTAACCTTTGCAATTTTTCTTTAGAATCTCCCATAAGCACAGTATCATCAGCAAAAAGTAACTGTGTCAATTCCCATTTTGAATTTGATTCCCCATAATTTAATCCCACCCCTCTCCCAAACACCCTAGCATTTACTTCCTTTACAACCCCATCTATAAATATATTAAACAACCATGGTGACATTACACATCCCTGTCTAAGACCTACTTTTACCGGGAAGTAGTCTCCCTCTCTTCTACACACCCTAACCTGAGCCTCACTATCCTCATAAAAACTCTTTACAGCATTTAATAACTTACCACCTATTCCATATACTTGCAACATCTGCCACATTGCTCCTCTATCCACTCTATCATATGCCTTTTCTAAATCCATAAATGCAATAAAAACTTCCCTATCTTTATCTAAATACTGTTCACATATATGCTTCAATGTAAACACCTGATCTACACATCCCCTACCCACTCTAAAACCTCCTTGCTCATCCGCAATCCTACATTCTGTCTTACCTCTAATTCTTTCAATTATAACCCTACCGTACACTTTTCCTGGTATACTCAGTAAGCTTATTCCTCTATAATTTTTACAGTCTCTTTTGTCCCCTTTCCCTTTATATAAAGGGACTATACATGCTCTCTGCCAATCCCTAGGTACCTTCCCCTCTTTCATACATTTATTAAACAAAAGTACCAACCACTCCAACACTATATCCCCCCCTGCTTTTAACATTTCTATCATGATCCCATCAGTTCCAGCTGCTTTACCCCCTTTCATTTTACGTAATGCCTCACGTACCTCCCCCACACTTACATTCTGCTCTTCTTCACTCCTAAAAGATGGTATACCTCCCTGACCAGTGCATGAAATTACTGCCTCTGTTTCTTCCTTAACATTTAAAAGTTCCTCAAAATATTCTCGCCATCTACCCAATACCTCCATCTCCCCATCTACTAACTCCCCTACTCTGTTTTTAACTGACAAATCCATATTTTCCCTAGGCTTTCTTAACTTGTTTAACTCACTCCAAATTTTTTTCTTATTTTCATTAAAATTTCTTGACAGTGCCTCTCCCACTCTATCATCTGCTCTCCTTTTGCACTCTCTCACCACTCTCTTTACCTTTCTTTTACTCTCCATATACTCTGCTCTTCTTATAACACTTCTGCTTTGTAAAAACCTCTCATAAGCTACCTTTTTCTCTTTTATCACACCCTTTACTTCATCATTCCACCAATCACTCCTCTTTCCTCCTGCCCCCACCCTCCTATAACCACAAACTTCTGCCCCACATTCTAATACTGCATTTTTAAAACTATTCCAACCCTCTTCAACCCCCCCACTACTCATCTTTGCACTAGCCCACCTTTCTGCCAATAGTCGCTTATATCTCACCCGAACTTCCTCCTCCCTTAGTTTATACACTTTCACCTCCCTCTTACTTGTTGTTGCCACCTTCCTGTTTTCCCATCTACCTCTTACTCTAACTGTAGCTACAACTAAATAATGATCCGATATATCAGTTGCCCCTCTATAAACATGTACATCCTGGAGCCTACCCATCAACCTTTTATCCACCAATACATAATCTAATAAACTACTTTCATTACGTGCTACATCATACCTTGTATATTTATTTATCCTCTTTTTCATAAAATATGTATTACTTATTACCAAATTTCTTTCTACACATAGCTCAATTAAAGGCTCCCCATTTACATTTACCCCTGGCACCCCAAATTTACCTACTACTCCCTCCATAACATTTTTACCCACTTTAGCATTAAAATCCCCAACCACCATTACTCTCACACTTGATTCAAAACTCCCCACGCATTCACTCAACATTTCCCAAAATCTCTCTCTCTCCTCTACACTTCTCTCTTCTCCAGGTGCATACACGCTTATTATAACCCACTTTTCACATCCAATCTTTATTTTACTCCACATAATCCTTGAATTAATACATTTATAGTCCCTCTTTTCCTGCCATAGCTTATCCTTCAACATTATTGCTACTCCTTCTTTAGCTCTAACTCTATTTGAAACCCCTGACCTAATCCCATTTATTCCTCTCCACTGAAACTCTCCCACCCCCTTCAGCTTTGTTTCACTTAAAGCCAGGACATCCAGCTTCTTCTCATTCATAACATCCACAATCATCTCTTTCTTATCATCTGCACAACATCCACGCACATTCAGACTTCCCACTTTGACAATTTTCTTCTTCTTATTCTTTTTAGTAATCTTTACAGGAAAAGGGGTTACTAGCCCATTGTTCCCGGCATTTTAGTTGACTTTTACAACACGCATGGCTTACGGAGGAAAGATTCTTATTCCACTTCCCCATGGATATAAAAGGAAAATTAATAAGACCAAGAACTATTGAGATAAAATCAAAGAAAACTCAGATGAGTGTGTATAAATAAATGTGTACATGTATGTGTAGTGTGACCTAAGTGTAAGTAGAAGTAGCAAGACATGCCTGTAATCTTGCATATTTATGAGACAGACAAAAGACATCAGCAATCCTACCATCATGTAAAACAATCACAGGCTTCGTTTTACACTCACTTGGCAGGACGGTAGTACCTCCCTGGGTGGTTGCTGTCTACCAACCTACTACCATATATACTATATACCATATATATATATATATATATAATGTATATATATATATATATATATAATGTATATATATATATATATATATATATATATATATATACATGTCGTGCCGAATAGGCAGAACTTGCGATCTTGGCTTAAATAGCAACGCTCATCTTGCCATATAGGACAAGTGAAAATTTGTGTATGCAATAATTTCGCCAAAATCATTCTGAACCTAACGAAAAAAATATATTTCATTGTGTTTGTTTAGTATTAAATTATTGTAAACAAATCTAAAATATATTTAGTTAGGTTAGGCTAAAATAAATTGTTCTTGTTATAATAAGGTTAGGTAAGTTTTCTAAGTTTCTTTTGGTGCAAAATTAAAAATTTTTACATTAACATTAGTGAAAAAAATATATCTTTAAACGTATAAGAGAAATTTTTAGAAAGGACTTAATTTTAAATGAGTTCTTGCTAATTGACCAGTTTTGCATATTCGGCACGACATATATATATATATATATATATATATATATATATATATATATATATATATATATATATATATATATATATATATATATATATATATATATATATATATATATATATGCCTTGTAACAGAACCACCATTATAATTTCTTCGAAATTATGCTAGAATTAAAACCTTAAATAGAAGACGCTTGTTTTTTCTCACCTTGATAAATTAGACACATGTGTAACACCTGCGAATCTTTATTGAGGAAACGGTACCCAAGTGTTGAACATGTGTCTAATTCATCAACTTGTCGGTTCTCTAAACCATTCATCTATATTTCCCAATTTATTCCGTTCTATAACCAGTGTTAGTTATTTGTCATGTGGACGTATATACTGTAAACTAAATGTAAATATGTGAGGTGTAAAGGTTGTGGACTACACGAGGGTCACTAAGACCAAATTTCAGCTGTGGAAAAGCGTCAAATAAGCTTCCAATAAATAAGGATTAATGTGGACTTTGAATTGTCCACTTACTATGACTCACTGCTTTAGTTCAATTGTTCGAGTCAATAAAGAGGATTCAAAGAATTGGATGGATCACTTGAAATGTAAAGTCTATTGTTGATGTGATGCGGTGATTCGGATAGACTGTTCAGTTAGGTTATAATAACAATCTTTATGTACAAGGTATACAGACCATAGCTGACATCAGTGACATACTACTGTATGGAAAGCCGCTTGTTATGCTGAGCATTTCCCGCAAATTAGGTCAGTTTTGTCCCAGGATGCGACCCACACCAGTCCACTAACACTCAGGTACCTATTTAACTGCTAGGTGAGCATACACAACAGGTGCCTTAAGGAAACACATCCAACTGTTTCCACCCATACGGGGATCGAACCACAGACCTCAGTGTGTGAGCTACCAGTCGAGCTACGGGACACCTAAGGTTAGGTTAAGTTCATCAAGAATCAGCCCAATTGTTCCCAACCCGCCACTGGAGCTTTCGGTCATTTGACCGAGGCCTTCCACTGGCTTACAAGTCCAACACTTCACAAATCAGAGAGAATCGCTGGATGAATCAGTCCTCCGAAGACTTATTCCTGTGTCTAGGGTCACTGATTTATTATGTATGTTGTGATGGTGGTAGCTGGTGGTCCTGGCTTCCCTAGCCTGGGCTACTGTATCCCAGCTTCCTACAGGCCAGAACCGTCCCATCAGGTATTTATAAGAAGAAGAAACAAGGACACCTATCAGGCAGCAATTCGGTATCTTTATCGTGCGAGCGTTTGTTGACAATTCGGCCACACAGTGGGCCTTATCAGGTCACTAACAGATCAGTGTATTGTGAAGATACTGCAGTGTACTGTAAAGATACTGCAGTGTACTGTAAAATACTGCTGTGTATTGTGAAGATACTATAGTGTAGTAGCACAGTGTTGGTGTTCCTTCTTTGTAACTATCATGTACAGTAGAGTGGCAGCACATCGCTGGTGTTCCCACCATGCAACTATCATGTACAGTAGAGTGGCAGTACATTGCTGGTGTTCCCACCATATAATTATCATGTACAGTAGTGGCAGTACATTGCTGGTGTTCCCACCATGAAACTCATGTACAGTAGGGTGGTAGTACATTGCTGGTGTTCCCACCACGTAACTATCATGTAGAATAGTGTGGTAGCACACTGTACCACTGTATACTAATATGTACAGTAGTGTAGTAGAACACTGTTGGTGTTCCTGCTGTGTAACTATCATGTACAGCAGAGTGGCAGTGCATTGCTGGTGTTCCCACCTACATTGCTGGTGTTCCCACCATGTAACTGTCATGTACAGTAGGGTCGTAGCACATTGCTGGTGCTCCCATCATGTAACTATCATGTAGAATAGTGTGGTAGCACTCTGTCCCACTGTGTACTATTATGTACAGTAGTGTAGCAGCACACTGTTGGTGTTCCTACTGTGTAACTATCATGTACAGTAGGGTGACAGTATATTGCTGGTGTTCCCACTAAGTACCCCATCGTCATCTCGAGTTTCATCTCTTTCGTTGTGGCTTGGCGAGTGTTGTAAACAATATGTATCAGAATTAAAAAGATTAAAAATGACTTTTTTAAAATTAATAGTTATTCTCTCGTTAGTTCTGTATTGGACTTGGGGGAAGAGAGACTACAGCCAGGGTTCTAGCAGGAGGGACGTCGAGTACCTTATTGAGCCAGAGGAAGCTGACTTCCCCTCGCTCCAGCTCCTCCTCAGCGATAAATACAGCGTCGAGGACGAGGATGACATTAGTGAAGAACAAGCTCTGTTCCTTCATGAGAGTGATGACCTCCGCCAGGAGGATGATGTGGGGGACCTTAACTGGTTGCAGGAAGAAGACGATGGGCTTCTCCTGTCTGCTGGTGATAGTGAGTGGGGAAGGTCCCAAGAGGAAGACGACGAAGATCATCGAGAATCTTACCTAGGCGATGAATACGAAGAATCGAGCTCAGAATTGAGCTTGTGGTGGAACTCCGAGGACAACGATGAAGACTGGTGGAGCTCCGAGGTGGACGGGGAAGGAGAGCGGAACAAGGACCGCGAGTTGTTGGAAGAGTTGAGCAACACCGAACTGAGCGGATGGAGTGTCCTAAGCGGGGACGACGATGAAGACTGGTGGAGCTCCGAGGTGGACGGGGAAGGAGAGCGGAACAAGGACCGCGAGTTGTTGGAAGAGTTGAGCAACACCGAACTGAGCGGATGGAGTGTCCTAAGCGGGGACGACGATGAAGAATGGGGAAGCCAAGAGGCTGAAGAAGTCGTCGTGCTTCTTCCAGACAACTCTCCCGGGAATGCAGAAGAAAGTATAAGCGTTGATGACGGTCGCGTTATTGAAGTATTACAGGAGAAGGACGACGACCTCGGCAGCCAAGAGGTTGAAGTCATCGTGCTTCTTCCAGACTACTCTCCCGAGGATGAAGAAGAAAGTATTAACGTAGATGAAGGTCGTGTTACTGAAATATTACAGAAGGACGACGACCTCGGCAGCCAAGACGTTGAAGTCGTCGTGCTTCTTCCAGACGACTCTCCCGAGGATGGAGAAGAAAGTATAAGGGTCGATGGCGGTCGCGTTATTAAAATATTACAGGAGGACGACGACCTCGGCAGCCAAGAGGATGAAGTTATCGTGCTTCTTCCAGAGGTTGACGAAAGTCTCCTTGACCTTTTAAAGGAAAAGCATCACTGGGAGCAAAAAATCAGGTCCTTCGAAGTGCGTGACGCTAGAAGAGCTTCGAGAGACAAATTGTTTCATAAGTTAGATAGGTTACAGGACGCAGAACACGATCTCAGGATACAAATAGGGGATTCGTCCGTTCTATTGTCTCGCACGTATGAACAAAATAAGAAACTAAATGATGAATTATCTGATATCAGTCAATGGTTCATTGACAGGGGTTTTGATTTAAATATCCTTGAGATTGAGCATAGAAGGCTCAGTGATGAGTTGGACCAGTTGGAGAGAAGGCTCAGTGATGAGTTGGACCAGTTGGAGAGAACTCTTGAGCAAGAAGAGGAGGACTTCGCGGCTCTCCAGCTTAATCATAAAAATCTGCGCAGTGATTACACTGATACTCACAGCAGATTTATTTCCCTCCTCCTGCATCCCATGGACGCACTACCTTACAACGACGGACCCTTTATAACAGTGAGAGATCAGCCCTCAAACCTGGGAAGGTGAGGTAGACAGCATCAGGGAACAAACCCTCTTCCCTGACGGTCCTCTCAAGACAGGGCTGCATCAGGGTCCCATCTATACCTGGAGATGGTTTCGGGGGTCAACGCCCCACGGCCCGGTCTGTGACCAGGCCTCATGGTGAACCAGGGCCCTGATCAACTAGGATGTTACTGTTGGCCAAACGTACCCCGACGTTATGGTCCATAAGTACAACATTCCCACCTCTTTCTACACTTTATTTTCTTTCTTCTACGACACCTTGATACGCTTTTTTGGCTGCGTAACGTAAATAAAAAGTCCTGACTATTAAAAGGTTAAACAACCTGCCTAGTCTAGGGGCATTTAAACTATTTAAAATGGAAAAAAAAAACTTGTTCACCACAATTCAAAAATATTTTCTGTAATCCTAAAACAGTGATTAATGTTAATTCTCAGTGTATATACACTGACATACACCTGTCAGTGTATATATCCTTATGACAGGTATGGTATTAAAAAACTTTTTTAACAGAGCAAAGTTTCTGTTAGGGCAACGTTTCGCTCATTTATAAGCAAAACCTCGTTCTAGTAGAGCCTAGTTCTGTTAGTATTGTGTCTGTACAGGATAAGTTTATTTGCCTCCTGTTAGAATAAATAATTTATTTATTTTGATAAATGTAAGAATTTTTTTCCATGAATATCCGAAAAAAATCGATTAATGACTTTAAATTTGTTTTTCAAATTAATTTTCTGGTTTTAAGTTCTTTAAACCCGATGCTGTAGCCAGGTCAGGACACCCATAGACTCAGGTATGTCGCAGAATATATACATCGAGAATTATATGTATATCTCTCAGCGTATATACATTGAGAGTAATCTAAATTCCTGCTTTAGGGATTAAAATATTCTGGTCTGGTGGTGAAGAGGTTACGTGTAGCCTTGATGATCCTACTGTGGTCTATAGACTTTAAAACCTCATTAACTAGCCTGGGGTGTCGGAGCATCGAACCTCCTCAAATACACTTGAAAAGATTCAGATCATCTTTTTGTTGGGGTTTATAGGGGCCACTAACAGCTCACTCCGTATTGAACGCTAAGGATTTAGATTTCAAATTCAAATTCATTTATTTCTTTGCAAGTAGTACATTGAGATTATATTTTTATAATAATGGGTTGCAGTGCAAGGAGAGCCTCTATTATGCCTAGGCATTATGGGCTGACTTAATTTAATGGCTTACTGACTACTTATCACTAAAGAAATTATCATAGTAAGTTGGCGCATAATGCCTAGGCATAATAGAGGTTCTCTTTGCATTGCAACCCACTATTGTAAATATAAAATCTCAATGAACTGTTTGCAAAGACAAAATAAATAAAAATAGTTAATAATTGTTTGTATATTGTATTTTCCCCTCTCCTTACTCTATTCCTATTTCTGTACATCCCGGTCCTTTCAGGGAAGGTGTTTTGATGTTAGAGAAGCGTTTCAGAGAGAAGGAATTACTGCCCTCTTCTTAGATCAAATTTGATTACATCCCACTCATCCCAGGCTCTGAATGACCCTTCATATGTAAGACACTTCCACTTACCGTGTAACTGGGAGACTGACGAATGTCCGGTTTGCTCTCTTGATCGAGGTGCTCCACTGCTGGGATTACTATAGGTCGCTGTTCACTTGGGGACCCGAATATGGCCTCTTCATGTTCTTTTGGGAAGTTGGGAGACTGCTGACGGAGGTTCAACTGGTTTTCTTTGTCCGTGGAGTCGACATCTTGGTGGTCGGTCTGGGATCTGACAGTGCTGCTTCCAAATCCTTGTTGGCGTCTTCTGAAGATGGGAGACTGCTGACGGAGGCTCAACTGGCTTTCTGTGTTTTTGGAGTCGACTGATGGGAAATCATCTAAGTGGCCGCTCTGGGAACCCAAGGTGCTACTATTGCTCCCATGTTGACGTCTCCTGAAGCTCGGAGATTGCTGACGGAGGTTCAATTGGATGTCTTTGTTTGTGGAACCGAATGTGGTTACATCTCGTTGGCCGTTCTGGAAGCCGAAGGTGTTGCTACTGCTTCCTTGTTGGCGTCTCCTGGGAAACTGCTGTCCGAAGTTCAGCTGACCATCTGGACTAAGTTGTTCGTTTACAGGGCCGTTAGGGAAGCCGAAGTTGTTCCCACTGCCTACATGTAGTCTCGTGAATATGGGAGATTGTTGACCAATCCTAAAATGTCCATCCGGATTGTTGCGGTCGTTCACAGGGATGCTGGGTCCGAAAGTGGGAGCACTGCCTACCTGTCTCCCGAAGGGAATTTGTTGACTAAGTCTGAACTGGTTATCTAGATTGTTGCGGTCGTTCACAGGGATGTTGGGTCCGAAGGTGGGAGCACCGCCTACCTGTCTCCCAAAGGGAATTTGTTGACCAAGTCTGAACTGGCTATCTTGATTGTTACGGTCGTTCACAGGGACGATAGATCCAAAACTGGTGCCACTGCCCACTTGTCTCCTAATGATGGGTGATTGTTGACGTAATCTGAACTGTCCATCTTGGTCATCCAATGGGATCGCAACAACACGCTGATCACTTTGGGACCCGAAAGCACCGCCTTCAGTGCTACTTAGGGTCTTGAAGACCGGAGACTGTTGCCCGAAGTTCAACCGTCCGTCTTGGGTTCGCGGCCCGTTCAGAGGGAAGCTGGAGACACCGAAGTTGGTGCTGCCTCCACGGATCTGTGGTCTCGTAAAACCTGGAGACTGATCGTTGCGGTGGTTGAACTGATCAGCTTGGTTCCTGTGGTTGACTGATGAGACAAGTGAGGCATCTCCTTGGCTGCCGGTGAACCTGACGGTGGTGTCCAGACCAGGCTGATCTATAAAGTCTAAGGAGGAACGCCAGTTATTCCCGAATAAACCATCGTCACCTGAGGGACAAAACCTTGCGATGTAAACATACATTTAAGAGACAATCTTCGGATTACCAAACTCGGAGAATTATTAACCCCTAGAAGACTATTAACACTAGAGGATTACTATTTCAAAGCAAGCAGTGTGGCTCATTTATATTGGGGTCCTGACCTCTTTCCCAACAACAACGTTGTACGAGCCCTATCGGGTTTAACCCTTAAATGGATAATAATAATAATAATAATAATAACCTTCCCCAGAATGCAACCCACAAGAGTCAAAGAACTCATACTTAATACTTTTAGGTACATATGTCTTGAGTAGTGTCCTGGGTCTAGATTTAGGAAGAATGTAAGCCTCTTGATTTGTCAGCCCGAAATGTATTGCATGTAAAAATCACTGCCCTGCAAGTTTGAGGACTCACTTGCCACCCGTTTTGTGATTTGATTTATCTCTGAATATCACTATTTCCAGGCTCTAGCTAGACCACAAGTACCTCTGGATGACATTGCTGTCAGGCTCCAGCTGGGCTTCAAGCACCTCTGGATACCTCTACTGCCAGGCTCCAGCACCTCTGGATGTCACTACTGCCAGGCTCCAGCTGGGTTACAAGTACCTCTGGGAGACTGTATCAGCAGCTGGCATAGACATAACTAAATGTAAAGTTTGCTAGATGGACTCTTGTCACGCCCTGCGTCATTATGTGCTGGAATGCACAAATCTTCAGGGTATCTGGAAAAATACCCTGACTCTTCCTACTGTTAATGACTCCTAACAACGTAAGCGTATCCATATTCAACCATGCCTTGCTAAAATTCAAAACCTCTTACAAACTACATTTTAATGTTGCTAATTGAATTCATGCCTGTTTTGTCAACTTGTTACGACTGTAACGAGATCATAAATAATTAGTCTATTATGACTGTAATTTGTAGTAACTGTTACAAGGCTGCCCAGTCAGTGGACCCATTATGTGCCTCTGTAACCCAGAGAATGACAGTGGAGCAAAAAATAAGGCTACTATATTATGCCTGAAGAGAATATTGTAACTTACTCGGACTAGAGGTGACTGTGGCAGTAAAGATTAAAGCTGACAGCCATACGAGGACCCACATCTTGGGAAGTCTTGTACCGCTGACCACACAGAGAGAAGTGAACATACTGGTGAACTCTAAGTCTATTTATGCATCACCAAACCCCAGATTTCACCACCGGAAAAAGCAAAGTCAAGCTCCCCAAAATAAACAGAGAATAATGAATCGTATGTAAATTGTATTGCATTGAGAGGTCGGATCACGCCCCTGCACACATTAAAATATATTACGAATGTGTTTTGAAGAAATTAATGAACGAAACAGGAAGGAAATACATTATTTGTGTGTCAGGGCAATTTGACCTGAGTAATGCTATGGAGAAATCTCCTGAACTTACACTGCTATGTAGACCTTTTTGTGTTATGTTGTGTTTGTAGGAAATGTTTGTAAATTGTGAGTTCATTACCTTTGTAAATTGTGAGTTCATTACCTTTGTAAATTGTGAGTTCATTACCTCTGTAACTTGCTCAGCTATCAAAACTTTGGAGTCCAGTCCCTGGACCAATTATGTACCTGTCCCGGAACTCGGTTGGTAGCGCACTCAGCTCACACACTGAGAGCCTTGGTCCGATCCCCGTTACGGGTGGAAACATTAGGATATGTTTCCTGAAGACACACCTGCTGTCCAAGTTCACCTAACAGTAAAATAGGTACTTGGGAGTTAGTCGATTGGTGTGGATCGCATCCTGGGGACAAAACTGACCTCATTTGCGGGAAATGTTCAGCATAACAAGATACTTTCTATATAGTAGTACGTCACTGATGTCAACTATGGTCTGTATACCTTGTACATGTACTGGTAGAAATAAAGATATTATTATTATTATTATTATTATTATTATTATTCAGAGCATTTCGGGCAAATTACGATGCGACCCACACCAGTCAGCTAACACCCAGGTACGTATTTTATTGTTAGGTGAACAGTGGCAGTACCTGGAGTTTACCTGGAGAGAGTTTCGGGGGTCAACGCCCCCGCGGCCCGGTCTGTGACCAGGCCTCCTGGTGGATCAGCGCCTGATCAACCAGGCTGTTGCTGCTGTTGCTAGGTGTCTTAAGGAAACACGTCCTAATGTGTGAGCTGAGTTCGCTACCAAGAAGCAAGATCACCACCCATCTAGAAACCCATCAGTTACACAACCCAGGGCAACATGGGTTTAGAACAGGTCGCTCCTGTCTGTCTCAACTACTGGATCACTACGACAAGGTCCTAAATGCACTAGAAGACAAAAAGAATGCAGATGTAATATATACAGACTTTGCAAAAGCCTTCGACAAGTGTGACCATGGCGTAATAGCGCACAAAATGCGCGCTAAAGGAATAACAGGAAAAGTCGGTCGATGGATCTATAATTTCCTCACTAACAGAACACAGAGAGTAGTCGTCAACAGAGTAAAGTCCGAGGCAGCTACGGTGAAAAGCTCTGTTCCACAAGGCACAGTACTAGCTCCCATCTTGTTCCTCATCCTCATATCCGACATAGACAAGGATGTCAGCCACAGCACCGTGTCTTCCTTTGCAGATGACACCCGAATCTGCATGATAGTGTCTTCCATTGCAGACACTGCAAGGCTCCAGGCGGACATCAACCAAATCTTTCAGTGGGCTGCAGAAAACAATATGAAGTTCAACGATGAGAAATTTCAATTACTCAGATATGGTAAACATGAGGAAATTAAATCTTCATCAGAGTACAAAACAAATTCTGGCCACAAAATAGAGCGAAACACCAACGTCAAAGACCTGGGAGTGATTATGTCGGAGGATCTCACCTTCAAGGACCATAACATTGTATCAATCGCATCTGCTAGAAAAATGACAGGATGGATAATGAGAACCTTCAAAACTAGGGAGGCCAAGCCCATGATGACACTCTTCAGGTCACTTGTTCTATCTAGGCTGGAATATTGCTGCACTCTAACAGCACCTTTCAAGGCAGGTGAAATTGCCGACCTAGAAAATGTACAGAGAACTTTCACGGCGCGCATAACGGAGATAAAACACCTCAATTACTGGGAGCGCTTGAGGTTTCTAAACCTGTATTCCCTGGAACGCAGGAGGGAGAGATACATGATTATATACACCTGGAAAATCCTAGAGGGACTAGTACCGAACTTGCACACGAAAATCACTCACTACGAAAGCAAAAGACTTGGCAGACGATGCACCATCCCCCCAATGAAAAGCAGGGGTGTCACTAGCACGTTAAGAGACCATACAATAAGTGTCAGGGGCCCGAGACTGTTCAACTGCCTCCCAGCACACATAAGGGGGATTACCAACAGACACCTGGCAGTCTTCAAGCTGGCACTGGACAAGCACCTAAAGTCAGTTCCTGATCAGCCGGGCTGTGGCTCGTACGTTGGTTTGCGTGCAGCCAGCAGCAACAGCCTGGTTGATCAGGCGCTGATCCACCAGGAGGCCTGGTCACAGACCGGGCCGCGGGGGCGTTGACCCCCGAAACTCTCTCCAGGTAAACTCCAGGTAAACTAGACATTAGAATTACTGAAACATTAAAGAAATGGTTATAACTAGAAGTTCATAATTTTATTGTTTTTTTTTTTTTACATGGTGTTCCTAAATAGGCTGTGTCAAATACGTGGTTATGTTAGAGAAATAAGGGGTGGTAAGCCAGTGGAAGGCCTCGGTCACATAACCAAAAAGCTCCACGACGGGTCACATGACTAAGACCCGCGTCAGGAAATACTTGTCCTGTTTCCTGACAAACCTTACCTAACCTAACTGAGAGATTTCATTTGATTTTAGATCATCTGTAAACCAAGAAATTAGAACCTCACAGGGTATATACACAGAGAGAATTTACTTAATTCCCTGTTTCAGGTATTAAAATATTCTTGCCTAATGGTGAAAAAGACTACACACAGCCTTTAATGACCCTTGTGTAGACGCTAGGCTTTAAACCCCCATTTACCAACACCACCTCGACACCTTATCTAAAAATTATTATTTAGGCTTCATAATATGTCTCAATTAGCAACTTCAGTACCATTAGAGAGCCAAATCTCTGCTGGAATATAAATATCTGAGTACAGAATATCCTCTTCACCACATTACATCACTACAAAATGCACTGCTCACAAGAATTAAATTATATGGCTTCAAAATAATAGTGAACAACCATAGTTCACAATAGACTGATCAACTCACGGTTCACAATAGACTGAACAATCCATGGCCTACAATAAACTTACACAAATCAATCACTACGAACCATATTAAAGACAATTAGCATTACGTAGGTCTTGTCTCTGGAAAAAGTAAACAGTACTAGGCCTGGTCTCCAGTTCACAACCCTCACAAGACTAGTTACAGCATCTAGGGAAATTCCTATTGATAATTACAGCAAATTTGGATTCAGACCCAATGAAGAATAAGAACAAAAAAAAAAATGAAGGAATTCTGAAGCAGGTCTACTTGTCCTTTCTTGGACGATCATGAATACTTGACGAAAACGATTATAGTATTGCAGCTCGGTTGATAACACACTCATCTCACATACTGAGTGTCCTTGGTTCGATACATGGCATGGGTAGAAACTGTGGGTATGTTTCCTTACACCTGCTATCCATGTTCACCTAGCAGTAAGTACCCGGGTGTTGGTCAACTTTTGTGGGTCTCATCCTAGGGGACAAGATTGAAAACAAACCCTATTTCTTCGTGATCTCAAGTCTTCGATGAGACAGACTTTTTTAGGTTATCCCGGGTGGTTAACCCTCCCTCGGGTTAAAACCCCAAACAAATTTTATCTTACCAAGGCACAAGCCTCGAAGTATATCAATATTACCATAGTTATCCCTCAAACAAAACTTCATTTTTTATGAATTACGAAATGTAAATAATTGATGACTAACTAATATATTTGGACAGTGCTCCTTGGCGTAACATTTTGTAAGTAAGTAAGTATGTTGTATGTTTATTCAGGTATATACACAAATACAGTTACACAGATTATCATACATAGTGGTATATGTGTAGAGAACCTGGAATAACCCAAAAAAAAGTCAGAGAAAGTGACCTCCATGGGGGTCCTTGTAAATGAATTAAGTTCATGTAGGTACAGGTACGTACTGATAAGTACAATTATCATAATAATATCTTCATGTCTACAAGTACATGTACAAGGTATACAGATCATATATATATAGCCTGAGCTTGCTACCACCTGCAGCTCATAAGACTGCCATCCCCACGAGCCCCTTTGTGGGGCGGGGCAGATGGCAGACCAGAGGCCTAGCTTCTCCCTACGAGCCCCGTGAGGGCGGGGAATGTGGCTAGGCTTAGGGACAGTTGGTCCCAAAGATGAGGGGGTACTTGTACCTCCTCCCATGGGAGACTTAGGTCTCGAGACACTCCCCAGATAGGGAGCCAAGGCCGGGTCACCACTACTTGGAAAAGACCCGGGCCGGGAGAATACCGGCGAATAAAAAAAAAAAAAATACAGATCATAGTTGACATCAATGACATACTACTATATTATAGAAAGTTGCTTGTTATGCAAAGCATTTCGGAAAATTAGGTCAGTTTTGTCCCAGGATGCGACCCACGTCAGTACAATAACACCCAGGTACCTATTTCACTGATGGGTGAACACAGGAAGATCGACACCATGCCTAACCCTTCTAGGGTAGGGTAGGTGCCTGAGCCCGACCCTTAAGCTCACAAGACTGTCATTCCCATTAGCCCCCTTGGGGCGGGGATGGCAGACCAGAGAGGCCTAGCTTGTGGCTAGGCCTCGGGACAGTTGGTCCCAAAGATGAGGAGGTACTTGTGCCTCCTCCCATGGGAGACTTAGGTCTCAGACACTCCCTAAAGAAGGAGCCAAGGCCGGGCCACCACTTGGAAAAGGCCCGGGCCGGGAGAATACCGGCTAATCTTTAATAATAATAATAAATACATACTATTCCCATTTCAGGGGATCTTAAAGAGACAACTCCTTCTTGATTCGCTGGTAATCTCCCGGTCCGGGTCTTTCCCAGATGGTGACCCGACCTTGGTTCCCTGTCTTGGGTGTCTGAGACTTATGTCTGTCATGGGAGGAGGTACAAGTACCTCCTCATCTTCTAGGACCAACTGTCCCCAGGCCTAGCCACATTCCCTGCACTCATGGGGCTCGTAGGGAGAAGCCTCTGGTCTGCCATCTGCCCCGCCCCAGGAGGGCTCATTGGAGTGGCAGTCTTGTGAGTTGTAGGTGGTAGCAACCTCTAGCTCTGATTCTCTTCTTCTCCATACTTATCCTGATGGATTATAACGGATCACACCAAAACATAATAATAAAAGACACGAATAGGCTACCTGATCAAGGATCCAAATGAAAATAAGTCACTGACCGTTTTTGTATTTATCCCTGGTAATTTACACATATCTTACTATCCTTAATTCGCAAAACCGGCGTTGACCCCCGGAACTCTCTCCAGGTAAACTCTCTCCAGGTAATATGTCACTATGTATCAACTGTACATATGTGTATCTATACCTAAATTAACTTACATACTTACTAATCATGTCAAGGCCAGACTTTGTTGAAGTCACCATAATAACAGAGCCACAGAATAAATAATTAGCTAATTTCCCTTTATGCAATATTATTATTTTTTATATTGATAAATATGTAACCTTCATCTTATATATTCACTTGCATTGACTTTTATTAATATATTTGAAGGTGAATCAGTCATTGTATATACTCGGTGTTTACATTACTCAGTATTTTAGGTATTAAAGTATTCTTGACTGGTGGTGTACAGGTGACCTGAAGCCTTAATGACCCTCGTGTAGTAGATAGACTTTAAACCTAACAACCCAACCAGCCTTAATGACCCTCGTGTAGTAGATAGGCTTTAAACCTAACAACCCAACCAGCCTTAATGACCCTCGTGTAGTAGATAGGCTTTAAACCTAACAACCAAACCAGCCTTAATGACCCTCGTTTAGAAGATAGGCTTTAAACCTAACAACCAAACCAGCCTTAATGACCCTCGTTTAGTGGATAGACTTTAAACCTAAGAACCAAATTAGCCATAATGAACCTCGTGTAGTAGATAGACTTTAAACCTAACAATCCAACCAGCCATAATGACTTACGTGCAGTAGAACTTTAAATCCAGTTAACCAATTAGCCAAACCAAAGTTGTGTAATGAATATGTATGAGAAATTACTTACGTACAGCCCAAGAGCTACAATACTATCAATACTACGTTCATGATAACATGAACGTAGATAAGTATGTTTATGGAGCAACTTGCAATGTGAACACTGACTGATGTTGTAGTGGCCAGACTTAGGCTTGGTTACAAGTACTGACTGATGTTGTAGTGGCCAGACTTAGGCTTGGTTACAAGTACTGACTGATGTTGTAGTGGCCAAGCTTAGGCTTGGTTACAAGTACTGACTGATGTTGTAGTGGCCAGGCTTAGGCTTGGTTACAAGTACTGACTGATGTTGTAGTGGCCAAGCTTAGGCTTGGTTACAAGTACTGACTGATGTTGTAGTGGCCAGGCTTAGGCTTGGTTACAAGTACTGACTGATGTTGTAGTGGCCAGGCTTAGGCTTGGTTACAAGTACTGACTGATGTTGTAGTGGCCAGGCTTAGGCTTGGTTACAAGTATTGACTGATGTTGTAGTGGCCAGACTTAGGCTTGGTTACAAGTACTGACTGATGTTGTAGTGGCCAGACTTAGGCTTGGTTACAAGTACTGACTGATGTTGTAGTGGCCAGGCTTAGGCTTGGTTACAAGTACTGACTGATGTTGTAGTGGCCAGGCTTAGGCTTGGTTACAAGCACTGACTGATGTTGTAGTGGCCAGGCTTAGGGTTACAAGTACTGACTGATGTTGTAGTGGCCAGGCTTAGACTTGGTTACAAGTACTGACTGATGTTGTAGTGGCCAGGCTTAGGCTTGGTTACAAGTACTGACTGATGTTGTAGTGGCCAGACTTAGGCTTGGTTACAAGTAATGACTGATGTTG
Source organism: Cherax quadricarinatus (assembly GCF_038502225.1). Classification (NCBI taxonomy): domain Eukaryota; kingdom Metazoa; phylum Arthropoda; class Malacostraca; order Decapoda; family Parastacidae; genus Cherax; species Cherax quadricarinatus. Next base: position 10,045,965 of record NC_091372.1, read on the forward strand.
TAGTGGCCAGGCTTAGGCTTGGTTACAAGTACTTCTGGCAGTTTGGGAGACACACAGATGATGATCAAACTAAATGTAAATTATGTGATCAGACATATGGTCACTGTCTTGAACACTATGTGCTTAGTTGTCCACTTATTGAGGAATACAGAGACAGACAGTATAATAACCTATGTGCCATGTCAAGATATCTTATTAATAAAAATAAGATACCAGATATACTAAGCAAATTTCCTAAATTTGCTTGTAACAGATAAGTGAACTATAGATATGTAGATATAAATCCATATGTATTCCTGTTAACCCTTTGGGGCCTAGTTCCTAGGCCTTTTGTGTATCCATATGCTCTCGCGCTACCGTCCACAGGATGGATATGGGGTGCACAATAAACTAGCCACTTCGGTGGCAAAAATCTAATCTAATACAACGGAAGCCTCTCCTTCAGCATTAATTCTGGCGAATGGCTTTCCTGGCCAGTTGGATCAAACCTGATTACCTCTCACTCCCCGGATGCTGTGTGACCCCTACGAGTTGAGCGCTTCTCCGTGATGATAATTATAATAATCCACAAGACTTCATTTGCATATATTGTCCAATTATCATATATAATTAGAGATTGTAATATCTATTCCTGGTATTGACTCACTTCCTTACACGTGACTTAGTGTATATACACAGGTATGTATATATCAGTGTATATACACAGAGGTATGTATATATCAGTGTATATACACAGAGGTATGTATATATCAGTGTATATACACAGAGGTATGTATATATCAGTGTATATACACAGAGGTATGTATATATCAGTGTATATACACAGGTATGTATATATCAGTGTATATACACTGAGATGTGTGTATCAATGTATATACACTAAAAGTTGAATGGAAATTAGACAATCCTCGCTGACGCACTGACCCCTCTAGGTTAAAAATCCTAACAACTCTTAGCTACATTATATCTACCATTATTTATATTAATACATTTATGAGGATCAATACCTGCACTGCTAGATTAATAATTATATATATATATATATATATATATATATATATATATATATATATATATATATATATATATATATATATATATATATATATATGTGTGTGTGTGTGCGTGTGTGTGTGTGTGTGTGTGTGTGTGTGTGTGTGTGTGTGTGTGTTTTAGAGGAAGATCCTGGCCGATATTCATCTTAATTAAACTAACATAACTTATCCTGACCTGTGTGTCACTCAAACCGATAAGCCAGCAGAAGGCCTCGGTCAGATGACCAAAAGCCCAGCTGTGGGTCATATGACTAAGACCCGTGTCAGGAAACACTTCTGTTTCCTGGCAAATATTATACCTTCTCTTTCCCAAGACCTCGGTCAGATGACCAAAGAGCTCCAGCTGCGGGTCATCATACGACTAAGACCCGCGTCTGGAGGCACTTGTCCTGTTTCCTGACAAACCTTACCTAACCTAACCTCTTTTTCTTGGGAAATATAAAGTGCTAGATTGCACTCAGACCTTTGAGAGGCAGTGTTGAACTAGTTCCTAACTCGAAACATTGAAATGAAACTGCGGGGCAGTAGGTGCATCACGAACACATTCAATAAACACGAAGGCAATACAAACATCCATGAACCAACTGAGTAAAAGATTTGCAAGTACACAAAGCGCCTCTGCTCCCTCTCTCAGGACCCACGGAGAGATGTTATCTGGCCCCATCGCCTTTGAGGTATTTAGTTTGCTTAGCGTATAAGATTCAATTAGGTACATGGTGCACTAGTGCTAGGAGTTGACAGTGTTTAGTACCTACGTGCTCAGTATAAATCTATCAGTCAAGATTACTGAGTCACCCCAAATCTTATTACTTATCACAAAACGTGATAAAGTTATAATGACCAGAAAAATGTATGGTGTGATGGAGAACAGGAGTGAGATGTTACCTAGTGCACTTGCTATCTCATTCAACCACTAAGTTCACAATAAGCCCACACGGACCGTCATATACATTCAGCAGATATAGCACTCTGAAAATAAGAGAGACGTATGTTTGCTCAGGGATTGCATCAGGACGATCAGTTGATATCCAGGCAACAGAATAAATAATAGCAGTAGTGGAAGAAGTAGATGGTTGTGAAAGTAAAACTGGTGGCAACCAGAAGAAGAACCACTGATACACACAACTCTGAGTAGCAGTGGACTAACGTGAGTAGTTAAGATAGTAAGAGTAATTGAGATAGTAGTAATCCACGTCTTCCATCCATTTCCATCTCTCCTATATATCCCTGCTATTGTTCAAGTATGTCTCTCCCTGCATGATAGAATAATGGCAGATGGACTGACTGGTGCCAGTCTCCCTCGGTCTCAAGTCAACGAAATTCAACTGCAGTCTTTTTCACACTGTCTATGAAGCATCCAACAAAGTCAGCAACCTCATGGATGCAACTACTGCCAGGCTCCGGCTGGGCTACAAGTACCTCTGGAAGTCACTACTGCCAGGCTCCGGCTGGGCTACAAGTACCTCTGGATGTCACTACTGCCAGGCTCCGGCTGGGCTACAAGTACCTCTGGAAGTCACTACTGCCAGGCTCCGGCTGGGCTACAAGTACCTCTGGATGTCACTACTGCCAGGCTCCGGCTGGGCTACAAGTACCTCTGGATGTCACTACTGCCAGGCTCCGGCTGGGCTACAAGTACCTCTGGATGTTACTACTGTCAGGCACCAGCTGGGCTACAAGTACCTGTGAATGTTACTACTGTCAGGCTCCAGCTGGGCTACAAGTACCTCTGGAAGTCACTACTGCCAGGCTCCAGCTGGGCTACAAGTACCTCTGGAAGTCACTACTGCCAGGCTCCGGCTGAGCTACAAGTACCTCTGGAAGTCACTACTGCCAGGCTCCAGCTGGGCTACAAGTACCTCTGGAAGTCACTACTGCCAGGCTCCGGCTGGGCTACAAGTACCTCTGGAAGTCACTACTGCCAGGCTCCAGCTGGGCTACAAGTACCTCTGGATGTCAGTACTGTGAGGCTTGTGCTGGGCTTCAAGTGCCTCTGGATGTCAGTACTGTCAGGCTTGTGCTGGGCTACAAGTACCTCTGGATGTCAGTACTGTCAGGCTTGTGCTGGGCTACAAGTACCTCTGGATGTCAGTACTGCCAGTCTCCAGCTGGGCTACAAGTACCTCTGGATGTCACTACTGCCAGGCTCCGGCTGGGCTACAAGTACCTCTGGAAGTCACTACTGCCAGGCTCCGGCTGGGCTACAAGTACCTCTGGAAGTCACTACTGCCAGGCTCCAGCTGGGCTACAAGTACCTCTGGAAGTCACTACTGCCAGGCTCCAGCTGGGCTACAAGTACCTCTGGAAGTCACTACTGCCAGGCTCCAGCTGGGCTACAAGTACCTCTGGAAGTCACTACTGCCAGGCTCCAGCTGGGCTACAAGAACCTCTAGAAGTCACTACTGCCAGGCTCCAGCTGGGCTACAAGAACCTCTGGATGTCACTACTGCCAGGCTCCGGCTGGGCTACAAGTACCTCTGGAAGTCACTACTGCCAGTCTCCAGCTGGGCTACAAGTACCTCTGGATGTCACTACTGCCAGGCTCCAGCTGGGCTACAAGAACCTCTGGAAGTCACTACTGCCAGGCTCCGGCTGGGCTACAAGTACCTCTGGATGTCACTACTGCCAGGCTCCGGCTGGGCTACAAGTACCTCTGGAAGTCACTACTGCCAGGCTCCAGCTGGGCTACAAGTACCTCTGGAAGTCACTACTGCCAGGCTCCAGCTGGGCTACAAGTACCTCTGGAAGTCACTACTGCCAGGCTCCGGCTGGGCTACAAGTACCTCTGGAAGTCACTACTGCCAGGCTCCAGCTGGGCTACAAGTACCTCTGGAAGTCACTACTGCCAGGCTCCAGCTGGGCTACAAGTACCTCTGGAAGTCACTACTGCCAGGCTCCAGCTGGGCTACAAGAACCTCTGGAAGTCACTACTGCCAGGCTCCAGCTGGGCTACAAGAACCTCTGGAAGTCACTACTGCCAGGCTCCAGCTGGGCTACAAGAACCTCTGGAAGTCACTACTGCCAGGCTCCAGCTGGGCTACAAGAACCTCTGGAAGTCACTACTGCCAGGCTCCAGCTGGGCTACAAGAACCTCTGGAAGTCACTACTGCCAGGCTCCAGCTGGGCTACAAGTACCTCTGGAAGTCACTACTGCCAGGCTCTGGCTGGGCTACAAGTACCTCTGGAAGTCACTACTGCCAGGCTCCAGCTGGGCTACAAGTACCTCTGGAAGTCACTACTGCCAGGCTCCGGCTGGGCTACAAGAACCTCTGGAAGTCACTACTGCCAGGCTCCAGCTGGGCTACAAGTACCTCTGGAAGTCACTACTGCCAGGCTCCAGCTGGGCTACAAGAACCTCTGGAAGTTACTACTGCCAGGCTCCAGCTGGGTTGTACACGTATCTCTGAGAGGTCGCAACACTAATGTAAACATGACCAAACGTGGGTAAATTTATTTTCATTTTAGGTACAGGTACGCACAAATACGATTACACAAATTATCATATATAGTAACATATATGTAAATTACCGAGGGTAACCCCCCAAAAATTCAGAGAAATATTTCCAACCCTTCTGGAAAAAATACCCTGACTGCCTATTGTAGATCACTTTAACCTGTTTAAATTTAACAATATATTAGAACAAAATGTAATTTAAGTAATTCAAACCCACATATATGCTACACAGTAATATTTTTGGGATTTAATTCGTCTCCATAAAAAGTCATTACAATTGTAACCAGATGATCGACACCATGACTAACCCTTCTAGGGTAGGGTAGGTGCCTGAGCCCGAGCCTTTAGCTCATAAAACTGTCATTCCCATTTGCCCCCTTGGGGCGGGGATGGCAGACCAGAGAGGCCTACCTTGTGGCTAGGCCTGGGGACAGTTGGTCCCAGAAGCTAGGCCTGGGGACAGTTGGTCCCAGAAGCTAGGCCTGGGGACAGTTGGTCCCAGAAGCTAGGCCTGGGGACAGTTGGTCCCAAAGATGAGGAGGTACTTGTGCCTCCTCCCATGGGAGACTTAGGTCTCAGACACTCCCTAAAGAGGGAGCCAAGGCCGGGCCACCACTTGGAAAAGGCCCTGGCCGGGAGAATACCGGCGAATCTTTAGGGGGGAGTGTTAATGTTGCAGTTTAAAAACTGTAGTGTAAAGCACCCTTCTGGCAGGACAGTGATGGAGTGAATGATGGTGAAAGTTTTTCTTTTTCGGGCCACCCTGCCTTGGTGGGAATCGGCCAGTGTGATAATAAAAATAATAATAATTGTAACCAGATACAAACACGTAAATAATTCATTACCACTGTAACTTGTTCATTACCACTGTAACTTGTTCATTGCCACTGTAACTTGTTCATTACCACTGTAACTTGTTCATTACCACTGTAACTTGTTCATTACCACTGTAACTTGTTCATTACCACTGTAACTTGTTCATTACCACTGTAACTTGTTCATTACCACTGTAACTTGTTCATTACCACTGTAACTTGTTCATTACCACTGTAACTGGTTCAGGTGTCAACTTTGGTGTCCATTATGTACCTTTGCAATATAGAAGTTCATTAGCTGGACCTATTATGTGCCTCTGTAATATTCTACGGCCCATACCATGGGTATGAAATGCAAAATAACGATATTAAACCGACAATTATAGTATGGTATGGTATACATATTACCGTTTTCATGTCGGCAGTTGCTTAAGGTAGTGGAGGGTAGGGAGAGAGCCTTCTCTTTTTATCTACGCTTGAGTCATACACCTAGATAACGTAAAAAAATCATACTTTAGTTAAAAGTAGTTCTCAATAGATACTCTAATTGTGGCCTAAGAATCCTCTTGTCTTACCAATGTATCCCTAATATATCCTAACCTAATCTCCTAGGCTAACCTAACCTAACCTAACCTAACCTAACCTAACCAAACCTAACCTAACCTGACGTCCTATGCCAACCTATCCTCACCTAACCTAAGTTATTCTCACTAACTTAATGTAGTCTAACCTAACTTAATCTTCTAAACGTAAGAGAGAAAATTTGTGACCTAAATAACTGGAAAAATCTCCGCCAATCTTAATATATTTCTGAGCAGCAAATCCAAAATTTTGAGTAACTCGACCCTCGAATTTCGTCACCCCTTTTCTGTATGCAAAACTATTGTTATTCTCTATAAAATGTATTTTTTTTTAATATTTGTGGGTGTCTGGAATGGTTTAATTGGATTTACATTATTTCTCATTGGAAATATTAACAAAAAATACATTTTTTAGAGAAT
>NC_091372.1:10057289-10122289 GCF_038502225.1 Cherax quadricarinatus
CTAAGAACACCCCAGTTTGAGGCCCAGTCCCTGGACCCATTATGTACCTCTGTAATCTTTTGACTACCGCCCACAGGATGGGTATGGGGTGCATAATAAACATATTAAACTAACTGTGTGGATACATTAATCCATATGAGTGTTACATAGTGTAAATACCTACAGTGTGGCTGCACTGTTCTATATGATAGTTACATTACGTGAAGAAAAACTAGCTTCATTACCCTGCCATGTTCCATCACACAAGATGGGTTACGTATATGTAGCAATGATATGTCAGCTTGGTCAGTAGAGCGAGGCTGAGAGAAAGAGAAAGAGAGAGAGAGACAGAGACAGAGAGAAGGCACCTCAGTTGAGTCAATTCAGCTCTCGCATTGTTCATAGGGAACTTCCCAAACTGAATGTCATCCACGAAGCTAGAGACTTGCTAGATGTTAGCATCGATTTTAAATCATTCACGTCAGTTCTGAAGAATGATTGAGCCACCGACTCACTCCACTTGCTATTCTAGAACCTGGCTCCCTCACTGAACTTTTGGTCACCAACCCCAACATTATCCCTAAGTGTTGAGCAAGACCAGCCGCTACAAGTTCACTGGAAGACGCACACGAAGACAGGAAAGCAGATAGTGTAATCTATGATGTCTTGAGAACACCAGTACCTCCTAGTCTGTCTGGAAGTATAGCTTGGTCATCCACGGTACGTCTTCTAAGAGTATAAAGAACGTGTGGCCCGGTGGCCTGGTGGCTAAAGCTCCCGCTTCACACACGGAGGGCCCGGGTTCGATTCCCGGCGGGTGAAAACATTTCGACACGTTTCCTTACACCTATTGTCCTGTTCACCTAGCAGCAAATAGGTACCTGGGTGTTAGTCGACTGGTGTGGGTCGCATCCTGGGGGACAAGATTAAGGACCCCAATGGAAATAAGTTAGACAGTCCTCGATGACGCACTGACTTTCTTGGGTTATCCTGGGTGGCTAACCCTCCGGGGTTAAAAATTCGAACGAAATCTTATCTTAAAGGCACAATTCTGTGACAGGAATACACAAATAACCCGCACACAGGCAAAATTTGTTCATGATTGTAGCCATGTATAAACTTAAGTAACCATTCTTACAGTATTCATTACCTTTGTAAATTGTGAGTTCATTACCTTGTACCTAGTTCAGCCATCAAAACTTTGGGGCCCAGTCCCTGGACCCATTATGTACCTCTGTAATCTGTAAATACGTTTGTAACTTGTCATGATTGTGACTAGACCTACCTGGAGTTCATTACCTTTGTAAATTGTGAGTTCATTACCTTTGTAAATTGTGAATTCATTACCTCTGTAACTTGCTCAGCTATCAAAACTTTGGAGTCCAGTCCCTGGACCCATTATGTACCTCTGTAATCTTTTGACTACCGCCCACAGGATGGGTATGGGGTGCATAATAAACATTAAACTAACACAGGCGAGAGAAAAGCTTCTGACGACGTTTCGGCCTGACTTGAACAATTCACAAGTCACACTATGTGACTTTACATTAATCACTATTTCAGGTATTACAGTATTTTAAGGCAGATGGTGAACAGATGATATGCAGCCTAATATTGACCTTCCAGGTAACTGGTACTATATTTTTTAACCTTTCAAATACTTATACTGTTAAAAAAGCAATTTGGTGTCTAGACTCTCTTTAATATTCTGGCTGATGGGTCGTCTGGGTCGACCAGTTTCTTTATATTCACCTTCTCCAGGCTTTATAACGTGTCCACCTTCCTAATTTTACCAATATTTTCTGCCAGTTTGTTTGCACACTGATGCTGTGATATGGGTTCGTTAGTGTTATTTTTGAGTCGGAAAACTAATTAAGGACATGTAATCAATCGGGACTTTTTTAGTTGATGCGTTTCGGTCTTGGAACCTTGTTCACTCCAAATAGGACCGAAATGTGTCCATACGCAATATGCACACTGATAGAAGTGAATCTCTTATTGTGTATGCACTATTTTGGTTATTAAATCATTCTTGATTAGTGGTGACAGGTGACCATGTAGCCTTAATGACCGTCGTGTACCAGATAAACTAAACCCAATTAAGGTTGATTGGTTATTGGGTTTCTAAGTTTAACTACGATACTAGGGTCGTTAAGGGATTAGAGTTTACGTGTCTCCATGAGACAGGAAAACTCTAATCCCCCCCAAAATTATTCAAGTAATCTCTCAACATACACACTAAGAGAAATAATACTCAGCTCGGTGTATACATCCTGTGAAAACGTATTTGTTTATGAGAAGCCTAAAATGGAAGACTGATTGATAAACAAAGCCTATTGTAAAATTGCTGCAAGGTCTATAGGCCTAGTAGTCGATTACAAATTCTATTACTGCATTCGCTTGTTTTCTATATAATAGGTTAGGTTAGGTAAGATTTGTCAGGAAACAGGACAAGTGTTTCCTGACCCGGGTCTTAGATGATGACCCGCCGTTAGAGCTTTTGGCCATCTGACTGAGGCCTTCCGATGGCTTACCACTCTTCCACTTTAAAAATTATAGTCAGTTATAACCATTTTTTTATATTGAAAATATATTATATTTACAGGAAAGCGCTAAGCACATAGGGGTCATATAGCAACTGGTGGTAAGAGGCACCTCACTCAGGTTCGATCCAAGATAAGGGAGGATAGACTCATTTCCTCGCATCAAGAGCTTATCCTCGTCATCAAGGCATCTGTCCCTTGAGACGGTACAAATAAATACTACATATATACTTTTTTTGCTCCGTTAATTTCCACGCTAAGACGTGTTTACTTATCCCAATTAATTTACAGACTAACACTGTTATCTTGTCTCAACTTATTTACAGGCTTCGAGATGCTTCAGGTAATCGGCTTATTTCAAAGCCCAGCCCTATCTAAGGTATACCACCCCTCCCCAGGATGCCACCCACAACAGTCACTAACAACCGTTTACGGATTTATTAGGTTAGGTTAGGTTAGGTTCGTCAGGAAACAGGACAAATGTTTCCTGACGCGGGTCTTAGTCAGATGATGACCCGCCTTTGGAGCTTTTGGTCATCTAACCGAGGCCTTCCGCTGGCTTACCGGTCCACCCCATTAAAAATTATGGTCATTTATAACCAGTCTGTCTACGGATTTATTGTTATGTGAACAGGAAGATCAGGTGGCAAGAGGCCTAAGATTGAGCTCAGGTCCTTCGATTGTTACCTGAAGGCAGTAATAAAGTATTTGTAGGCTCCAGCCTATGAACTCTGAGAAGAAAACAGTATACAGACAAAGTTATGTCATGGATAACTTCACCTAATCTTTTTTTTTTTTTATAACTCACCTGACCTCTCTGTCAATATATATAGTTAGCAGAGTTTATGGGGTAACTGAAATATTTACAGTTATTGCCTTGAGTCCATCTGTGTCATTCAAGTTGATTGGGCTTTCACGTCTATATCTTAATTGAATATTATGTCTCAACAGTCATGAAAAATATTCTAACCTATGTATTTCTCACGTTTCTCACGTCTAAAATTCTCTATCGACACCATGCCTAACCCTTCTAGGGTAGGGTAGGTGCCTGAGCCCGAGCCTTTAGCTCATAAGACTGTCATTCCCATTTGCTCCCTTGGGGCGGGGATGGCAGACCAGAGAGGCCTAGCTTGTGACTAGGCCTGGGGACAGTTGGTCCCAAAGATGAGGAGGTACTTGTGCCTCCTCCCATGGGAGACTTAGGTCTCAGACACTCCCTAAAGAGGGAGCCAAGGCCGGGCCACCACTTGGGAAAAGCCCGGGCCGGGAGAATACCGGCGAATCTTTAATAATAATAATAATAATCTAAAATTCAATTGCTATGTTGGTTGCATTTCTGGTTAATGGAGATTAAAAGCCTATAGACTACACGAATGTCAATAAGGCTGCATGAGTAAGATATATGTATACTGTATACCATTCTCGTAATTGAGATTGTGTGTTATCTGTACACCACCGGTCAAGAATATTTAAATTCCTTAGATAGGGTAGGTATTAGGATTGTCAGGACACAGGACATGTGTTTCCTGACGTGGGTCAGGAGGCTGACCCGCGTCAGGTGGCTGAGTGACTGACCATCTCAAAACTGCATCTGCAAGGGTGATGGACTGATTACATCGTCTTCACACTTCTACTGCTTCTGCTGCCTCCTCTGTACTCGACTGAAGAAGCCTGCTGTATAGGCGAAACGTTTCGGAATAAAGATACACATAAGGGGGATTACCAATAGACCCCTGACTGTCTTCTAGCAGGCACTGGACAAGCACCTAAAGTCGGTACCTGACCAGCCGGGCTGTGGCTCGTCCGTTGGATTGCGTGCAGCCAGCAGTAACAGCCTGGTTGATCAGGCTCTGATCCACCATGAGGCCTGGTCACAGACCGGGCCGCGGGGGCGTTGACCCCCGGAACTCTCTCCAGGTATACACAGATAACCATACATCTCGCGGTGTACTCACCTAGTTGAGGTTGCAGGGGTCGAGTCCTAGCTCCTGGCCCCGCCTCTTCACTTTCACTTATTTATTCTTTACTTGATTCATTAATACTTCTCTTCATTTTTTACACAAAGATAATTCTAAATCATATATATTTACATTACGTTTAAAAAATAAAAACGGATAATGTTAGTATTATACTTAATTATATTTTCAAAGGTGTAGTTTACCTGGAGTTTACCTGGAGAGATTTCCAGGGGTCAACACACCCGCGGCCCGGTCTGTGACCAGGCCTCCTGGTGGATCAGAGCCTGATCAACCAGGCTGTTACTGCTGGCTGCACGCAAACCAACGTACGAGCCACAGCCCGGCTGGTCAAGTACCGAGTTAGCTTAAAATTACTTTGGGCATCGATATTTCTCAGTGTGGTTCGTGGCTCGGTTGATAACACACTCACTTCACATAATGAGTGTCTGTGGTTCGATCCCCGGCACGGATGGAAACTTTAGCCATGTTACCTTACACCTGCTGTCCCTGTTCCCCTAGCAGTAAGTAGGTACCTGGGTATTAGTCGACTATTATGGGTCGCATCCTCGGGTTGTTCTGGGTGGCTAACCTTCCCCCGGGTTAGAAATCCGGGGAAAGGGGTCAACCAGGGCACTGAACAAGAGGTGCCCAGAGGAAGAGAGCCACCTGGGGGCACCAACTGTTTCATTTTCATATAAATTCATATCATCTGGAAGGAAAATAAAAGCTAGCTGATACAATATGCAGGGTCCCCATAAAGTCTTTTTTCGATTTCAAAAATCTGTTCCAGTAACCCTGGACCCATTACGTACCTCTGTAATCTGTAAATACCTTTGTAACTTGTCATGATTGTGACCAGACCTACCTGGAGTTCATTACCTTTGTAAATTGTGACTTCATTACCTTTGTAAACTGTGAGTTCATTACCTTTGTAACTTGCTCAGCTATCAAAACTTTGAGGCCCAGTCCCTGGACCCATTATGTACCTCTGTAATCTTTTGACTACCGCCCACAGGATGGGTATGGGGTGCATAATAAACATATTAAACTAACTGTTCCAGCAACATGATAAAAGACATGACAATGCAGTTCTCTGCATGCGACAGTTATCGTAACATGAAGTTCCCTGGCAAACGAACTGGACGTTGATACAATTATCGTACATAATAACGTGTGTAAATCACCTGGGGTAACTCAAATAATAAGTCAGTGACTTATTCCTCAGATATCAATAGTTGACATTAGAAAACTCTGAGCTAGATAGAATAAATGATGTCATGGGAAGTCACACTGGATATATTGGCCAATACGTACAGTGACCTGGAGTATCCATTAGATGCTGATGGTTGATTGATTACTATTATTATTATTAAAGATTAGCCGGTATTCTCCCGGCCCGGGCCTTTTCCAAGTGGTGGCCCGGCCTTGGCTCCCTCTTTAGGAAGTGTCTGAGACCTAAGTCTCCCATGGGAGGAGGCACAAGTACCTCCTCATCTTTGGGACCAACTGTCCCCAGGCCTAGCCACAAGCTAGGCCTCTCTGGTCTGCCATCCCCGCCCCAAGGGGGCAAATGGGAATGACAGTCTTATGAGCTATAGGCTCGGGCTCAGGCACCTACCCTACCCTAGAAGGGTTAGGCATGGTATCGATCATTTGATTACTGGGACACCAATGGAAATAAGTCACTGACTTTTTTTGGGTTATCCCAGGTTCTCTACACATATGCTGCTATGTATGATAATCTATGTAACTGTATTTGTGTATACCTGAATAAACTTAATTACTTGGGGTTTAAAACCTATCGACCACACGAGGATCATCGAGGCTATATGTAATCTAGCCACCATCAAAGATAATTTAACCCCCTTATCAAGAATTAAAGGAAACTCTCAAATTAGATATGCTGAAATATACCTTTTGGTGAATATACCGCGTGACTTGATTTATTACGGGCTATCAGACGTGCTCATGTTGAGGCTGAGTAGATTAGATAACAATGGACGTGTGTAAAAACTCCATTACTTCAGCTATCATATGTAGCACACTGGATTTCTATATTTATTACCATTTAGAAAGAAAATGGAAATCGGAAAGTAGCATGCAGTCTGGCTATAATTATAAACAGTATCATAGGGATTGAAGTCATGGCAAGCAGGTCCCTAATATAAGATTTTGTTGGGATTTTTAACCCTGGAGAGTTAGCCACCCAGGATAAGCCATGAGAGTCAGTGCGTCATCGAGGACTGTCTGTCTTATTTCCAATGGGGTTCTTAATTTGTCCCCCAGGATGGGGCCCAAATCAGTCGACTAACACCCAGGTACCTACCAACTTGCTAGGTGAACGGGGACAACAAGTATAAGGACACATCTAATGTTTTCACCCTTACTGGAGATCGAACCATGGACACTCAGTGAGGCAAGAGCGTTGCCTACCAGGCCACGGGACATCGTCCCCCATCCTTGACAAGTGGAACTAAGTCACCTGGACTTTTTTTGAGGTTATTTATCTGAATATTGGGCGTGTTTCCTTACACCTGTCATCCCATTTCACCCAGCAAGTAGGTATCTGGGTTTTAGTCAACTGGTGTGGGTGGCATCCTGGGGGACAAGACTTAAAGACCCCAATGGAAATAAGACGGGCAGTCTCTTGATGACGCACTGACTTTCTCAGGTTATCCTGGGTGGCTAACCCCCCGAGGTTTAAAACCTTATCTTACTTTCAATTTTTACCTGATGTTGCATCTGCAATAAGCTGAGTTAGAAAGGAATTCTCAGTAAAGCTTATTAATTTACCTTCCCGAGATGCTTGACATAATAAATGGCTTTCACTTGAACGTACAACTGTAACTGCATCAAAATGTATCTAAACTGCATCAAAATGTATCTAAACTGCATCAAAATGTATCTAAACTGCATCAAAACTTAAACCAAACAAAGTGCAAACTCATCCACTGTAACTTCTATGTACTTATTCTACTGTTTTAGGTAATTATAAGGTTTGTCAGGAAACAGGACAAGTGTTTCCTGACGCGGGTCTTAGTCATATGATGACCTACAACTGGTAATTTTGGTCATCTGACCGAGGCCTTCCACTGGCTTACCACTCCACCCATTATAACCAGTTTTCAGTTATATATTCTTCGATTGTTTTTGTAAAATAGTTTATGTGGCCTAACTCCTCATTTCTATCTTGGGAGGTGCCTGGATACTAGTGGAGAGCTCTTGATCCAAGGAGATAAAGATACTCTTGTCAAAATCTTCTAAATAAATATTTTTATTCTCATTTTTATTGATATGACAGACTGTTCCATTTATTACCATCTCTGTGGTATACTCTCCAAGAGGATAATTACGTTAAGGATCTATACCTGGGGTATACCTGGAGAGGGTTTTGGGGATCAAATCCCCCACGGATCAGTCTGTGACCAGGCTTCGCGGTGGATCAGGGCCTGATCAACAAGACTGTTACTGCTGGCCGCATGCAAGCCGGCGTACGAATCACAACCCAGCTGGTTAGGTACTGATTTTAGGTTCCTGCTCTGCGCCTTCTTGAAGACAGTCAGGGGTCTATTGGTAATATCCCCTATGAAGCTGGGGCGTTGATCCCAGGAATACCGTTCAGGTAGACTCCAGGTAGAGGGTCCGGGTTCGATTCCCGGAGGGACGAAAACATTTCGACGCGTTTCCTTACACCTGATGTCCTGTTCACTTAACAGCAAATAGGTACCTGGGTGTTAGTCGTCTGGTGTGGGTTGCATCCTGGGGGACAAGATTGAGGACCCACTGGAAATAAGACAAACAGTCCTCTATGACGCACTGCCTTTCTTGCTTTATCCTGGGTGGCTAACCTTCCTGGGTTAAAAATCCGAACGATATCTTATCTTATCATGAATAAGACATACTATATATGTATAACATTTGGGTGTTTTTAATGAGGGAAACGTTTCTCGAGTCTGTGGCTTTATCGGTCGTTGGAAGGGGATGAGCAGGTAATCTAGCAGTAAATAGGTGTTTTTCCCTCAGTTGGTAGCGGCCTTAGGTCACACTCTGCTGTCCCTGTTCATCTACTAGGTATGTGGGTGTTAAATATATCGTCTTCTGAGAAAGTCTTATCCTCTCTGGCAATAAGCCAGACAGTCTGATGACGCATATTTTTTAGTTACCTTGGATGAATATTAAAAAAAATCCACTCTGCGCATTAAGTGATTTCTTTGTCAATTTGTTAAGTTACCCAATCAAATGCAAGTTTAAAATGAAAGAAAACCAATGTAGCACCGTAGAGGGTAAACTATTTATTTATTTATTTATTTATAATTTGAGCACACTTACAGAGGTACAAAAAAAAAAAAATACACATAAGCGCACCATAATATTATTATTATAATATTATTAATATTATTATTATTATTATTATTATTAGTAGTAGTAGTAGTAGTAGTAGTAGTAGTAGTAGTAGTAGTAGTAGTAGTAGTAGTAGTAGTAGTAGTAGTAGTAGCAGTAGCAGTAGTAGTAGTAGTAGTAGTAGCAGTAGTAGTAGTAGTAGTAGTAGTAGTAGTAGTAGTAGTAGTAGTAGTAGTAGTAGTAGTAGTAGTAGTAGTAGTAGTAGTCGTAGTAGCAGTAGCAGTAGTAGTAGTAGTAGTAGTAGCAGTAGTAGTAGTAGTAGTAGTAGTAGTAGTAGTAGTAGTAGTAGTAGTAGTAGTAGTAGTAGTAGTAGTAGCAGTAGCAGTAGTAGTAGTAGTAGTAGTAGCAGTAGCAGTAGTAGTAGTAGTAGTAGTAGTAGTAGTAGTAGTAGTAGTAGTAGTAGTAGTAGTAGCAGTAGTAGTAGTAGTAGCAGTAGTAGTAGTAGTAGTAGCAGTAGTAGTAGTAGTAGTAGTAGTAGTAGCAGTAGTAGTAGTAGTAGTAGTAGTAGTAGTAGTAGTAGTAGTAGTAGCAGTAGTAGCAGTAGTAGTAGTAGTAGTAGTAGTAGTAGTAGTAGTAGTAGTAGTAGTAGCAGTAGTAGTAGTAGTAGTAGTAGCAGTAGTAGTAGTAGTAGTAGTAGTAGTAGTAGTAGTAGTAGTAGTAGTAGTAGTAGTAGTAGTAGTAGTAGTAGTAGTAGTAGTAGTAGTAGTAGTAGCAGTAGTAGTAGTAGTAGTAGTAGTAGTAGTAGTATTTACAGAATATATAAACTGTTTTTTTTTTTAATTTTCATTTAGATTTAATTTTTAAGGGGTGGAAGGGAAAGATTAGGTGTACTTGTACGTGCGTACTTGCTCCCATGGGAGACAGGTTTCACATACTCCCACGACAGGGGGCCAAGGTCGGGTCACCATCTGGAAAAGACCCGGACCGGGAGAGTACCGGCGAATCAAGAAGAAGAAGCCAGTAAGAAGGCGAACACTACTCCCACGACTCCCCCTGGGGTGGGGAAGATGGCAGACCAGAGGCCCAGCTTCTCCCTACGAGCCCCATGAGGGCGGGGAATGTTTACCTGGAGTTTACCTGGAGAGAGTTTCGGGGGTCAACGCCCCCGCGGCCCGGTCTGTGACCAGGCCTCCTGGTGGATCAGCGCCTGATCAACCAGGCTGTTGCTGCTGGCTGCACGCAAACCAACGTACGAGCCACAGCCCGGCTGATCAGGAACTGCCTTTAGGTGCTTGTCCAGTGCCAGCTTGAAGACTGCCAGGGGTCTGTTGGTAATCCCCCTTATGTGTGCTGGGAGGCAGTTGAACAGTCTCGGTCCCCTGACACTTATTGTATGGTCTCTTAAC
This sequence comes from Cherax quadricarinatus, assembly GCF_038502225.1. NCBI lineage: Eukaryota > Metazoa > Arthropoda > Malacostraca > Decapoda > Parastacidae > Cherax > Cherax quadricarinatus. The sequence continues at coordinate 10,067,517 of NC_091372.1, forward strand.
GTGCTAGTGACACCCCTGCTTTTCATTGGGGGGATGGTGCATCGTCTGCCAAGTCTTTTGCTTTCGTAGTGAGTGATTTTCGTGTGCAAGTTCGGTACTAGTCCCTCTAGGATTTTCCAGGTGTATATAATCATGTATCTCTCCCTCCTGCGTTCCAGGGAATACAGGTTTAGAAACCTCAAGCGCTCCCAGTAATTGAGGTGTTTTATCTCCGTTATGCGCGCCGTGAAAGTTCTCTGTACATTTTCTAGGTCGGCAATTTCACCTGCCTTGAAAGGTGCTGTTAGAGTGCAGCAATATTCCAGCCTAGATAGAACAAGTGACCTGAAGAGTGTCATCATGGGCTTGGCCTCCCTAGTTTTGAAGGTTCTCATTATCCATCCTGTCATTTTTCTAGCAGATGCGATTGATACAATGTTATGGTCCTTGAAGGTGAGATCCTCCGACATAATCACTCCCAGGTCTTTGACGTTGGTGTTTCGCTCTATTTTGTGGCCAGAATTTGTTTTGTACTCTGATGAAGATTTAATTTCCTCATGTTTACCATATCTGAGTAATTGAAATTTCTCATCGTTGAACTTCATATTGTTTTCTGCAGCCCACTGAAAGATTTGGTTGATGTCCGCCTGGAGCCTTGCAGTGTCTGCAATGGAAGACACTGTCATGCAGATTCGGGTGTCATCTGCAAAGGAAGACACGGTGCTGTGGGGCTAGGACTGGGGACAGTTGGTCCCAGAGGATGAGGAGGTACCTGTACCTCCTCCCATAGCAGACATAAGTCTCAGACACTCCCAAGACAGGAAGCCAAGGTCGGGTCACCATCTGGAAAAGATCCAGGCCGGGAGAGTACAGGCGAATCAAGGAGAAAGAAACAACAGGGGAGGCATGATAACGATGTGAAAGATACTCAGATAATTCAACAAAGTAAACAGATATAGGCTATTTCTAACAAGTATCAAGAGGTTATATGTGGAAGCCTAAACGCAGATAAGCCTCATGATTTTCTCAGTATCATAGTTTGTAAGAAATCGAAATGAGTGAAACAAGGAAGGTGTGGAGGGTAACTATTTTGTACACCATAATAAATAATAATAATCTTTATTTCTATAAGTATACATGTACAAGGTATACATTCCTAGCTGACATCAATGACATACTACTATATAGAAAGCCCCATGTTATGCTGAACATTTCGGGCAAATTAGGTCAATTTTGTCCCCAGGATGCAACCCACACCAGTCGACTAATACTCAGGTACCTATTTCACTGACAGATGAACAGGGACAGCAGGTGTCTTAAGGAAACACGTCCTAATATTTCCACCTGTACCTGGGATCGACCCAGGGACTTCAGTGTGTGAGCTGAGTGCGCTATACAAGAACCCCAACGACAATAAGTCAGTTTCACCTTTTCTGAGAGTTATCCTAACTAATTCACACATTTGTTATCATGCAAGATGACTGGTATCATCCAAAGATTGTTAATGTACTTGCATGAACTTACATATTGATGTAATGATAGTGTGCGTCTTGGTATGATAGGTTCCAAGACGCCAGGAACCAGTGATTGCTGGTCTTTTGAGGTTTAGGGCACTTCTGTGAATACGAAGATGTACTGACAACATGAATTGTGAAAACAGAAATAGCCTTTTCTTTAGTTTTAAAGACGTTTCGCGTTGTGCAGCGCTTTTTCTTAAATCTGATGAAGCTTTTCATGAGAGCGAAACGTTGTGCCAAATAAAGCTTACTCTATGCCTGTATTTTCTTCACGTGTGTACGTATGTGTATTACTGTAAGACATACGCACACACGTACTGAAAGTATATGAGCGTATATAGTCTACACTTATAAGAATTCTCCTTGACCGTATTTACATTACGTCAGAAGCAATCAATACTGAAAGTATTACTGCTTAATAAATTCAAACACTTAATAACAAATACACATCAAGAATATGTTCCATTACATCCCTATACAGTCGTAAACACACATTTGAACAAACCTTTCGAACAACAATTAATTTAATATTGTCCCTTGAGTGCACAGCAGTACTTTGTTCCGTGATGACACCTGGCATTCTCAAGTACATATAAATAGCTGCAACGGGCAAGACAGTTCACTTCTGAGAGTGAGAGTGGAACGTGAGGGTACAACATGAGGCTCTCCATATCTCTGTCGGCTGTGCTTCTTGCTGGGCTGGTAACTGCTGCTCCGAGTAAGTAGAATCTAATATATATTTACTACAAGTGCATATACAAGGGGGATCGACACCATGCCTAACCCTTCTTGGGCAGGGTAGGTGCCTGAGACAGAGCTTGCAGCTCATGAGACTGTCATTCCCATTAGCCCCCTTGGGGCGAGGATGACAGACCAGAGAGGCCTAGCTTGTGGCTAGGCCTGAAGACAGTTGGTCCCAAAGATGAGGAGGTACTTGTGCCTCCTTCCATGGGAGACTTAGGTCTCAGACACTCCCTAAAGTAAGTAAGTTTATTCAGGTATACACAAATACAGTTACATGGAATTATCATACATAGCAGCATATGTGTAGAGAACCTGGGATAACCCAAAAAAGTCAGACAGAGTGACTTAATTCCTTAAAGAGGGAGCCAAGGCCGGGCCACCACTTGGAAAAGGCCCGGGCCGGGAGAATACCGGCGAATCTTTAATAATAAATAATGTACAAGGTATACAGGTCTAGCTTGACATCAATGACATACTATTATATAGAAAGCCGCTTGTTATGCTGATCATTTCCCTCAAATTAGGTCAGTTGTGTCCCAGGATGCGACTCACACCAGTCCACTAACACCCAGGTACTTATTTTATAATGATGGGTAAACATGGACAGCAAGTGTCTTATGGAAACACGCCCCTAATGTTTTCCAGCCGTACCGGAGATTCGATCTCCGTACCTCAGTGTGTGAGCTGAGTGCGCTAGCCATCGAGGTCACTAGAAAGGATGCTCAGCACTAGGATTACATCTCTTTATACATCCTGATCAGAGATTGTTAGAGGTACCATGTCAGGCGGACGTAATATTAGTTTTGTAAATGTTAATACATGTATATACAAACTGTGATATAAATATGATCGGAATGAATAAAAGTCACAATACCATAGCTGAAACAATAATATTATTGTCCTTACTGCTATTGATACTCTGTGTTATGTCTCTACTTCTTTCATCTTTCCCTTCCCTCTTCTCGACCTGTTTTGTGATCTGTTCATTGCCTCGTTCATTTGTGACTTGACAATGGTTCAAAATGGGCCGAAACCTCGTCATAAGTTTCCTCTAAAATATAAACATGACTATCACGTTTTATGAATCAAATATTAAACTTTTATTCCAATGCTTATCAAAATTGACAAAAAACTTACACACTGCTTATTTTATGCTAGGCTCTAAACTTGCTTGGGTTAAAATGACAGATTTACAGCAACTCCAATAATAAAAAAAAAGTAAGATATCTCTCAGACATATTTCAGTGTATAGAGTTCTTTTGTATATTTAAATTTCTTTTGTCTAAGTTGTTTTTCAGGTTTCACTCCGCTTATATACAAGCAATTACCTATACGACTTTGCGGGGGGTTTCCGGGGTGGACCGGTAAGCCAGGGGAAGACCTCGGCCAGATGGTCAAAAGCTCCAGCTGTGGTTCATCATATGACTAAGACCCGCGTCAGGAAACACTTGTCCTGTTTCCTGACAAATCTCACCTAACAACCTGGCTCTTGGTACCATTTCATGATTTTCAGTCGACTGACAGAATAGCCCTGTGAGCTTTGAATCCAAATGTTGAAGACACTAGATGATATTTTAGTCCCTCCCGGATCATTGTGAAGAACTAACTAATGTATGTTGGATGTGTATGTGTGTGATAGTATGAGTATTCGTGTCCTGGTGGAATTTAATGCTGTGGTAATTACTATTTTAAGTGTTAAAGTATTCGTAGGTTAGGTAAGGTTTGTCAGGAAACAGGACAATTGTTTCCTGACGCGGGTCTTAGTCATATGATGACCCGCAACTGGAGCTTTTAGTCATCTGACCGAGGCCTTCCACTGGCTCACCACTCCACCCCTTTAAAAATTAGGGTATAGATGACATGCAGCCTAAATGGCCATCATGTAATAGGCTTAAAAATCTAAAACGGTACTATATCGGCGTCGGGAACAAATTTTGAGACCTCTGAAAACGTTTGAGTATTTATTCTTCATTTTTTCATTGTTTTTATTTTGACTGAGCGAGCTGGTCGAATCATCAGGGGACACGAAATAATGTCGATGTCGTTATGTTGGTTTTATATCCTATTTTAGTTAATAAACGGAGTAAGTGTCTTCTGCAACAGACATCTGCCGTCTTACCAAGGCTAGCTGGTCGGTTAATGGGGGTTTAACGTCTATCTACTAACGTGTTATTAAGGCTGCAAGTAACTTTTGCGCTTCCAGACAAGAACACTTTACTCTCAGAGTATGTACATTGTGATGCCTAGATTTTATACATTGTTAAAAAACAGACCACCACATATATGTATGTAAAATCCTCATCATATCACATGCATTAGTATGTAATAAACGTTAGAGAGAGAGTGGAAGAGTGAGATAGTGGAAGAGAGAGAGAGAGTGGAAGAGAGAGAGAGTGGAAGAGAGAGAGAGAGAGACTTTGTTCCATTCCTAACTGAATATTTCATTTTTCCTTCATATATCAATAATAATAACGGACATATTAAACCCCCTTTCAATAAAAATCTTTATTATTGCCTTCTTTTTTATTCCCCCCATCCCCCATGGTTCCAGACTTACGGGGACACTGACGCTGTCGTTCTTTAATCTCTTATCCAAGTTTCCTCTTCGTCTCACAGCTGAAGATGGAGGAAGTGACACCACCACTACTACTGAAACCACCGTCAGAAACCTGAAGCCCAGCTTGTTATCTCAACGACACCGGCCTGTGACCGCTTCTCCAGACACAGAGGGCAACCAGGACGACACAACCAGCTTCCGTCGCACTGTTTCTGAACGACGAGCCTCACTGGCAGCCATCCAAGGGGACAGAGACGACACAGACAGCCCCCGTCGCACCGTTCCTGAACGACGCCCCTTAACTGACGCACAGAGAGACCAAGACGACGCATCCAGTGGCAGTGATTCAACACGATTGGAATCTTCACCCATCGACGCTGACGCTCCTGAGGCTGACGCCTCAACGACAGACACCCACGATAACGAAGAAACACCCGTCCGTGGTCCTCAAGGTCGCCGCCCAACTCCATTCTTCTCAAGGCGCCATGTAAACACTTTTTTCAATAATTATTTTCATTCTATATATTTATTATGCACCCCAAACCCATCTACTTTTATCATGTATAATATTTTTCTTTATAAATTTCCGTTAGTAAGTTTATTTAGCCACAGGTATACATGAGTATAATTATCATAGTGTAAATTACCCTCTAGTGATTTGATGTCCTTAATATCTAATGAAGGGCTCTTGATCCAAGGAGTTGCAGCTACCAACCCTTAAATCCAACCTGATTATTTCTCATATTCCAGGTTTTATATAATACCTAATGTGTCTAATACTTCCCCTGATTAATAATAATTATAATAATCTAATAATAAATATAATTAATAAATATAATTCTAATAACAATTATAATAATGATGAGTAATAATAATTGTAATGAGAATAATAATGAAAGTAATAATGATAAGAGTAATAATAATAATAATAATAATAATAATAATAATAATAATAATAATAATAATAATAATAATAATAATAATAATAATAATAATAATAACAACAATAATAATAATAATAATAATCTCTTGTTTTGTTCGCAGGGTGCAGGTCGCTCCAACTCTACCTTGACTGATGAAGCAGCAAACGAGCCCAGCGCACAGGCCGACACTTCCAGCAAGGGAGAAGAGACCAAACTCAGCGACTTGCTCAGTAGCGAGGTAAGTCTATTTCGTTTTTCGTTTTACTGCGTTAAATTTCCTAATATAATGACAACTTCGGAAGAATAAGTTTTCATTCTGGATGATGTTTTGGTAGCAGGTGATAGTTTTTATCGTTACAGTGCTTGCAAAAGCTCAACTACCACCCTAGTTAATTGCTGTCATTACAGTGTAACTTATGCTACCGTAACTCATTTGCAGTCCATTAATTGTTCTCCTAACTCCTAGTTTACAAGCTAAGAACCTACTGTAACTCGGCTCATTTACAGGCCCGGTGGCCTGGTGGCTAAAGCTCCCGCTTCACACACGGAGGGCTCGGGTTCGATTCCCGGCGGGTGGAAACATTTCGACACGTTTCCTTACACCTGTTGTCCTGTTCACCTAGCAGCAAATAGGTACCTGGGTGTTAGTCGACTGGTGTGGGTCGCATCCTGGGGGACAAGATTAAGGACCCCAATGGAAATAAGTTAGACAGTCCTTGATGACGCACTGACTTTCTTGGGTTATCCTGGGTGACTAACCCTCCGGGGTTAAAAATCCGAACGAAATCTTATCTTATCTTAAACCATACCACGGGTGGGGATAGAATCCGCGGTCAGAGAGTCTCAAAACTCCAGACCGTCGCGTTAGCCTCTGGACCAGTTAGCCACAATAAGATTCGTCCATCTAGGTATATTTCTACACCATAGGAAGACGGCTTTGAGGGGACTTGAGCTAGAGTTCGTCACGGCCACGCTAGCTGGAGATTCGTCTGTAAAAACTTGCATTTGTGGTCACAGTGGTGGCCTATGCTAACCTTCCTATGGTGTAGAAATATACTTAGTTGGACGAATCATATTGTGGCTAGCTGGTCCAGTGGCTAACGCGACGGTCTGGAGTTTTGAGACTATAATTTTTTAAGTGGCAGGATTCGATGAAATAACTTTCAAAACGAGCTTGGTGCCCGGGGGTATGGGGTAACATCACTTAGCTTCGGCTAAGTGCTCATACTTATCCTGGGTCTAGCTCTGTGGTAAAGTACTATGGACTCTGATACAGAGTTAGCAGGTTCGAGTCCTGCTGTGGACGTAGAGACAATGTATATATATATATATATATATATATATATATATATATATATATATATATATATATATATATATATATATATTAAAATAATAATATAATCCTCCCTTCAGGGCAGCCACTCTAGGCCAGTCCGAGGCACAGAGGCGCAGGACGACAAGGATACTACAGCCCTTAAGGTACAGTGTTATCATTGCTTCCTCTCTTATCATTTATTAGAGCCCCATCTTCTGGATAGGTTAGGTAAGATTCGTCAGGAAACAGGAAAGGTGTTTCCTGACGCGGGTCTTGGTCATACAGTGGCCTGCCACTAAAGGTTTTGGTCATTGACCAAAGTCTTCTGCTGGTTTACTGGACCACCCTATCAAAAAAATAGGTTATAATTATGACCTATATATTGTAGCCACCCCCTCGTGGTGGATCAGGGCGACCCACACCAGTCGACTAACACCCAGGTACCTATTTGCTGTTAGGTGAACAGGACAACAGGTCTGATCAACCAGGCTGTTACTGCTGGCCTCACGCGAACTGAGGTACGCACCAAAGACCGGTTGATCAGGTACTGACTTTAGGTGCCTGTCCAGTGCCTTCTTGAAGACAGTCAAGGGTGTTTTGGTAATCCTCCTTATGTTTGCTGGGAGGCAGTTGAACAGTCTTGGGCCCCGGACACTTATTGTGTTGTCTCTCAGTGTACTCGTGGCGCCCCTGCTTTTCATTGGGGAATGTTGCATCTCCTGCCGAGTCTTTTGCTTTCATAGGGAGTGATTTTCGTGTGTAATTTAGTACTAATCCCTCTAGGCTGATGACTCTATTCAAAAGATGTATTAGGCTACTATCCTTATAAATTGTGACGTATACCTAAATTTGGGCAATATACAAATAACCCGCACGTAGGAGAGAGGAGCTTACGACGACGTTTCGGTCCGACTTGGACCATTTACAAAGTGACACTGACTGTAAAGGGTCCAAGTCAGACCGAAAGGTCGTCATAAGCTTCTCTTTCGTATGTGTGGGTTATTTTTGTATTCCAATCACGGTATTGTACCTGTCTCTTCCTCTAAATTTGAGCAAGCTACTGGTCTGCAAAATTTTCTAGTTATTCTCCCTAATCCTATTTTTTTTGAGTGGGGGGGTGAATTTTGTCAGTAAATTAAGTTACATATATTGCTTTAAAAATTGTTATTCATATTGTCAACAGCCGAAGGAGGACTCAAGCGGTTCAAGAAAGAACGAATCTCTCTCCAGTAAGTTGGCTGCTGGAACTACAATACTCACCACCACCACTACAAAAACTGGTTCCTCTACCTCGGAGACCGGTTCCTCCACAACAGAAACCGGTTCCTCCACAACAGAGACCGGTTCCTCTACAACAGAGACCGGTTCCTCCACAGTAGAGACCGGTTCCACCACAGAAACCGGTCCCTCCACCACAGTCCATCCACGACGCATCCTTCAGTAACTAGTCCCACCCCGAGGCCTAAACCCCAACTGGATTCCCCACTTAGGCTTACTACACTAATTTATTCCTCCACTTAGGATTTTAGACCCAACACCGAAGCCTATTGCAACAACTGTGACCAATACTTCTCCAGTGACCAATACTTCTACCTAAACCCACCACAAAGACCTACTGTCGTAGGTTGATTGAAGTGTCTAGTTTTGCTAGTCACTGGCTTATTATCCACAACAAGTGTTGTGAAGCATCATTACGACAAGAAAATCTACTTTACGTTCTTCATTATGGAATCTTTCTTCTATATTCAGTTTTTTCCTATGAAAAATAGAGTATAGACGTTCTGCTCCTCACGGGGAAAAAATGTGCCCACACGCGCGAGTCTTATACATATTCTGCTCAGTGATTTGTAGAATATATATATATATATATATATATATATATATATATATATATATATATATATATATATATATATATATATATATATATATATATATATATATATATATATATATATATATATATATATACTATATATATATATATATATACAGAGAGAGAGCAAGAAACGTACCTATAAGTTTAAATATAGAGTTGGTTAATTGGGTTTACAGCTTTTAACTACGCTAAGGGTCATTGAGGTTTTATATAACCCGTTTATCACAAGTCAAAAACACATAAATTACTTAAATTGGGACTCAACTCAGTATATTCACACACTAAAAGGCAAACACTTCTCAGTGTACATAAGCTTGGGATAAAAAAATAATTAAGTTATATTCTTAACTTGTAAATCATCAGTGGTAAATTATATTACAGAATCAAATTCTTTTGGAGAAAGTGTGATTTGGTCTTGTAAATTTTGTTGAGTATCCCACTGGCTAGGTTAAGTAATTGTTAGGAGGAAACGTTAAGTGTTTCCTGACGTGGGTCTTAGTCATGTGATGACCCGCCGCTGGAGCTTTTGGTCATCTGACCGAGGCCTTCCACTGGCTTACCACTCCACCACTTTTTACTATTGTTAATGTTATTGTCTAAAGCTTGTCAGTGTAATTTTTTTTAATAATAATAATACAGATTATTATGGAAATACTATAGTTGTTTTATACTCACGGAGACGGCAAATTATTAAATTTTTATACGAGATATATAAACAAATTATTGAAAAGTGTTTCCTGACCCGGGTCTTAGTCACATGATGACCCACAGCTGAAGCTTTTGGTCATCTGACCGAGACATTCCGCTGGCTTACCGGTCCACCTCTTTAAAAATCATAGTCACAGCTATAACGATTTGACTACGTGGCATTGATGTCAGCTACGGTCTGTATACCTTGTACATGTACTTGTATACCTTGTACATGTACTTTAAACAAAGTGTTGGTTTGTGATGTAGTCCAGCTGGGCTTGTGAGTTCTCTGGGGAGACCTAATTTAACCAATTATATGGTCACACCTTGCCTTGGCAAAACGTCTGTAGCCACGCCCACGTCTGAGGTCTTTTGTTCTTGACGCCTCAGACATAGGCGTCAGGTCGCAACACGTGGTTGTGGAGGGTGCTTGGATCACCATAAAAGCCCAAGGAAGAGCATGATCGGGAGATTCGGGCAGAGCTCTGGCCTGGGTGTAGAGCTCTGAGCAGAGACTCGAGCGGAGCTGCTGCCGGGGTGCAGAGCTCCTGAGCAGAGATTCGAGCGGAGCTGCTGCTGGGGTGCAGGGCTCGGGAGAAGGCTGCTGAAGTCTCTGGAGGAGACTGTTGGAGGCACTGGGCAGAGTACTGGCTTGGCGTCGTACTCGTGCTGTGTAGGTCTTGGGACCTGTGGCTTCCTGTAGTGAACTGTCCTCTGAACTATATTGTAAGTTACATTCATTTTGGTCAAGTTGATTGTGTTCCCTGTCTCACTGCTTATGTGTACCATCCCATTTATCTAAACCACAATAGTGTTCTGTTCCCAAATATATTATTGTACAAAGACTTAATAATAAACTGTGTTTGAGTAGAATAGTAATATTCACTGTCCCTGTTACTTGCTATTCATATTTCTTATATTTTATTATGTTTATATATGAGTGAAGAGTGGGTGAGGCATATGTTAGTGAGTATTGTAGAGTTAATGAGAGTGTCGTGGTGGTCACCACTGACCTGTCACAGGACCTACCTACCTCTGCATACCTCACTCCTACCACCTCGCCTGTCCCCTACCTACTGACTCCCTCCGCTTACTCCCATATTCCCCACTTATATCCTATTCAATCATTACCCCCCCTACATGACATGGTGTCTAAGCGGTGGTGGTTCTTCTTATTTTTATAGTAGGAACCAGTCCCATGTGCCTTATTTTTGACTGCTCGGTTATACATATGCTACCATTTGCTACCATTTGATTTTGTGTGTTATTATAATATTATAATCCTAGTGATCTTAATTGACCTTTTCTTGACAGTGGGTCTGAATAATTGCTTGGTTGTATTATTATATTTGGTGGAGTTGGTTGTTGGTTTGAGATAAATGGTGGAGAATATCAGTGTTTGAGTGAGACTTTTGAGGGAAGCAATTACTGGCCGAAATTGAATATTTACAGAGGAATGAGAAGTCACCCAGCCCGCCTTGGAAGACTCACCCACAACTGTCACCCATTGAAGAGTTGCCTATAATTGCTGTCCACCTGATGTGCCCAGTCACCCAGCTGATATGCCCAGTCACCCAGCTGATGTGCCCCAGTAGATGTATTGCTGCCCTGGTCTGTCATCCAGTGTAGTGGGTGTCTGTCTGCGTCACCCAGCCTCTGTGACCATCACCCACGGACCGCCAGTTACTCGCAGTTGCCAGGGATGGGTGACCGCACCTGCTGTTGATGACCTGAAGTGACCTCACCTCACCTCGAGCAACTGACCATAGCCTGCTACTGCTGATGTCCGCTGCTGTGATGCTGCTGAGATGCTGTAGCCGTGCTGCTATGCTGTGGCCGTGCTGTGTGCTGCTGTGATGTTGAGATGCTACGGCCGTGCTGTGATGTTGAGACGCTGCGGCCGTGCTGTGATGCTGGGACCGTGCTGCGATGCTGTAGCCGTGCTGCGATGCTGTGGCCGTGCTGTGTGCTGCTGTGATACGGCCGTGCTATGTGCTGCTGTGATACGGCCGTGCTGTGATGGATATGCTGTGGCCGTGCTGTGATGCTGCGATGCTGCCTAGCTCAAGAGGAGATGGCGGTGATGCTGCAGTGGTGTGTGAGGGATTCTGGCTGGTGTGACAGGACAGGAGAATCTACTATGAAGGAGTTGCCATCCTTGGAGATGTGGAAGGACGTGAGCCGCGGAGATGGACTCCAGCTGCTGGGACCAGCCTGCTTTCAAGAGCGGTATGGAGGTGTATCCTGCCTTGCTGGTCGACCTGTACGACCGGTATGCGGGGATGCCCTGCCAGCCATGAGAGACAATTAAGAGTGTGAGATGTCCCCAGCCTACTTTGACTTGCCAGAAGTGTTAGTGTTACCTGTGTGGAATAAGGTGACCTTGAAAACGGTCCAGTGATTACGGCCGCCTTGTTTTATGAGGCCAGTGAATCCTAGTAGTGGCATAGGATAATGGAGGGTCTTAGCTGCGATGCCTGCCCTGTCTCGATTTTCAGATGTTGTAGTGTGCATGTGAAGTGTGCCGAAAATGCGACCTTGGTGGTCGTGAAGTGGTCCAGTTGCAGTTACTTGAAAGAATGCAACCCGTTGGAGCAGTTTTCCACGCCATAGAAGCCTAGAGAGGTTTGGCCCAATGGTTAACGTGCGAGGGTGACTAGCATTGGCTAGTGCATTTCTAGTAGAAGTAGGGAAGGCACTGGAGCCCGATATTTAGGTTTAAGGAGAAATGACGGGTAAGGAGGCTTTGCACCAGAGAGCAACTATTATGCTGGTCAACTGCCAGGTGTACTGTTTATGCTGCCTTGTGGTAGATGAGAAGGTTGAGGGAAATATATGTAATTAAATATAATTGTATTATGTATAATTTTGTCTTTGTATTGTAATAGATTTAAGGGATTAGGATTAAAATAGTCTAATAACTAGGACAAATTGTCCTAGTTCTCAGATATTTTAAATTGGGGGAGAAAGGGGGATGTGATGTAGTCCAGCTGGGCTTGTGAGTTCTCTGGGGAGACCTAATTTAACCAATTATATGGTCACACCTTGCCTTGGCAAAACGTCTGTAGCCACGCCCACGTCTGAGGTCTTTTGTTCTTGACGCCTCAGACATAGGCGTCAGGTCGCAACACGTGGTTGTGGAGGGTGCTTGGATCACCATAAAAGCCCAAGGAAGAGCATGATCGGGAGATTCGGGCAGAGCTCTGGCCTGGGTGCAGAGCTCTGAGCAGAGACTCGAGCGGAGCTACTGCCGGGGTGCAGAGCTCCTGAGCAGAGATTCGAGCGGAGCTGCTGCTGGGGTGCAGGGCTCGGGAGAAGGCTGCTGAAGTCTCTGGAGGAGACTGTTGGAGGCACTGGGCAGAGTACTGGCTTGGCGTCGTACTCGTGCTGTGTAGGTCTTGGGACCTGTGGCTTCCTGTAGTGAACTGTCCTCTGAACTATATTGTAAGTTACATTCATTTTGGTCAAGTTGATTGTGTTCCCTGTCTCACTGCTTATGTGTACCATCCCATTTATCTAAACCACAATAGTGTTCTGTTCCCAAATATATTATTGTACAAAGACTTAATAATAAACTGTGTTTGAGTAGAATAGTAATATTCACTGTCCCTGTTACTTGCTATTCATATTTCTTATATTTTATTATGTTTATATATGAGTGAAGAGTGGGTGAGGCATATGTTAGTGAGTATTGTAGAGTTAATGAGAGTGTCGTGGTGGTCACCACTGACCTGTCACAGGACCTACCTACCTCTGCATACCTCACTCCTACCACCTCGCCTGTCCCCTACCTACTGACTCCCTCCGCTTACTCCCATATTCCCCACTTATATCCTATTCAATCATTACCCCCCCTACATGACAGGTTCCCAGCTCCAGGACCCATTATGTAATATTTTGACTAGCACCCACACCATGGCAGGGGGGGGGGCGTAATAGTTATGAAACTAAAACATCCAGCAGTTATTCACAGAAATAGTTATAACCATCTTATGAGGTGGAGCGACGCCAGGATGAAGTGAGCGACGCCAGGATGAAGTGAGCGACGCCAGGATGAAGTGAGCGACGCCAGGATGAAGTGAGCGACGCCAGGATGAAGTGAGCGATGCCAGGATGAAGTGAGCGACGCCAGGATGAAGTGAGCGACGCCAGGATGAAGTGAGCGACGCCAGGATGAAGTGAGCGATGCCAGGATGAAATGAGCGATGCCAGGATGAAGTGAGCGACGCCAGGATGAAATGAGCGACGCCAGGATGAAGTGAGCGATGCCAGGATGAAGTGAGCGATGCCAGGATGAAATGAGCGACGCCAGGATGAAGTGAGCGATGCCAGGATGAAGTGAGCGACGCCAGGATGAAGTGAGCGATGCCAGGATGAAGTGAGCGACGCCAGGATGAAATGGGCGACGCCAGGATGAAGTGAGCGATGCCAGGATGAAGTGAGCGACGCCAGGATGAAGTGAGCGACGCCAGGATGAAGTGAGCGATGCCAGGATGAAGTGAGCGATGCCAGGATGAAGTGAGCGATGCCAGGATGAAGTGAGCGATGCCAGGATGAAGTGAGCGATGCCAGGATGAAGTGAGCGACGCCAGGATGAAGTGAGCGATGCCAGGATGAAGTGAGCGATGCCAGGATGAAGTGAGCGACGCCAGGATGAAGTGAGCGACGCCAGGATGAAGTGAGCGATGCCAGGATGAAGTGAGCGACGCCAGGATGAAGTGAGCGATGCCAGGATGAAGTGAGCGATGCCAGGATGAAGTGAGCGACGCCAGGATGAAGTGAGCGACGCCAGGATGAAGTGAGCGATGCCAGGATGAAGTGAGCGATGCCAGGATGAAGTGAGCGATGCCAGGATGAAGTGAGCGATGCCAGGATGAAGTGAGCGATGCCAGGATGAAGTGAGCGATGCCAGGATGAAGTGAGCGATGCCAGGATGAAGTGAGCGATGCCAGGATGAAATGGGCGACGCCAGGATGAAATGGGCGACGCCAGGATGAAGTGAGCGATGCCAGGATGAAGTGAGCGATGCCAGGATGAAGTGAGCGATGCCAGGATGAAGTGAGCGACGCCAGGATGAAATGGGCGACGCCAGGATGAAATGGGCGACGCCAGGATGAAGTCAGCGATGCCAGGATGAAGTCAGCGATGCCAGGATGAAGTGAGCGACGCCAGGATGAAATGGGCGACGCCAGGATGAAATGGGCGACGCCAGGATGAAGTCAGCGATGCCAGGATGAAGTCAGCGATGCCAGGATGAAGTCAGCGATGCCAGGATGAAGTCAGCGATGCCAGGATGAAGTCAGCGATGCCAGGATGAAGTCAGCGATGCCAGGATGAAGTGAGCGACGCCAGGATGAAATGGGCGACGCCAGGATGAAGTCAGGGATGCCAGGATGAAGTGAGCGACGCCAGGATGAAATGGGCGACGCCAGGATGAAATGGGCGACGCCAGGATGAAGTCAGCGATGCCAGGATGAAGTGAGCGACGCCAGGATGAAATGGGCGACGCCAGGATGAAATGGGCGACGCCAGGATGAAGTCAGCGATGCCAGGATGAAGTCAGCGATGCCAGGATGAAGTCAGCGACGCCAGGATGAAGTGAGCGACGCCAGGATGAAATGGGCGACGCCAGGATGAAATGGGCGACGCCAGGATGAAGTGAGCGATGCCAGGATGAAGTGAGCGATGCCAGGATGAAGTGAGCGATGCCAGGATGAAGTGAGCGATGCCAGGATGAAGTGAGCGATGCCAGGATGAAATGGGCGACGCCAGGATGAAGTGAGCGATGCCAGGATGAAGTGAGCGATGCCAGGATGAAGTGAGCGACGCCAGGATGAAGTGAGCGACGCCGGGATGAAGTGAGCGACGCCGGGATGAAGTGAGCGACGCCGGGATGAAGTGAGCGACGCCAGGATGAAGTGAGCGACGCCAGGATGAAGTGAGCGACGCCAGGATGAAGTGAGCGACGCCAGGATGAAGTGAGCGACGCCAGGACAAAGCTGAATAAGTTGAATAACTGGAGTTTACCTGGAGAGAGTTCCGGGGGCAACGCCCCCGCGGCCCGGTCCGTGACCAGGCCTCCTTGTGCAACATTATTAAGGAAACGTTTCACCACACAGTGACTTCATTAATCCAATACAGAGAAGAACGGTGAAGGATGAGGAGAAAGAGGTGATCAGTCCCTCAGGTGCAGTCACCTCACCCTCACCTAATCATTTCTCGAAGCATTTATTTCAAAACATTCAGTCTCTGATGGATCAATCTCAGTTTTAAGTTTAAGTCCAAACGTACATCTACGTACGTAGTGCCCCGACCTTGATTTTCCCCATTTGAAAGTACGTATATAAAATGAACCGCATTCGGGAGCCTGCAGCATCTCAACGTACATGTACGTTTGGACAGTTTAAGGGTTGATATCCTTATTATTACCGCCTGTGGGTGGTAGTCAAAAGATTACAGAGGTACATGATTGGTCCAGGGACTGGACTCCAAAGTTTTGATAGCTGAACAAATTACAAAGGTAATGAACTAGATCTGGTCACAATCATGAACAAGTTACAAAGGTAATGAACTAGATCTGGTCACAATCATGGACAAGTTACAAAGGTAATGAACTAGAGCTGGTCACAATCATTAACAAGTTACAAAGGTAATGAACTAGATCTGGTCACAATCATGAACAAGTTACAAAGGTAATGAACTAGATCTGGTCACAATCATGGACAAGTTACAAAGGTAATGAACTAGAGCTGGTCACAATCATTAACAAGTTACAAAGGTAATGAACTAGATCTGGTCACAATCATTAATAAGTTACAAAGGTAATGAACTAGAGCTGGTCACAATCATGGACAAGTTACATAGGTAATGAACTAGAGCTGGTCACAATCCTGGACAAGTTACAAAGGTAATGAACTAGAGCTGGTCACAATCATGGACAAGTTACAAAGGTAATGAACTAGATCTGGTCACAATCATTAACAAGTTACAAAAGTAATGAACTAGATCTGGTCACAATCATTAACAAGTTACAAAGGTAATGAACTAGAGCTGGTCACAATCATGAACAAGTTACAAAGGTAATGAACTAGAGCTGGCCACAATCATGGACAAGTTACAAAGGTAATGAACTAGAGCTGGTCACAATCATGGACAAGTTACAAAGGTAATGAACTAGAGCTGGCCACAATCATGGACAAGTTACAAAGGTAATGAACTAGAGCTGGCCACAATCATGGACAAGTTACAAAGGTAATGAACTAGAGCTGGTCACAATCATGGACAAGTTACAAAGGTAATGAACTAGAGCTGGTCACAATCATGGACAAGTAACAAAGGTAATGAACTAGAGCTGGTCACAATCAGGAACTAGTTACAAAGGTAATGAGCTCCAGGTAGAGCTAGTCACACTCATGACAAGTTTAAGTGACCAGAATTCTCAAAAAAAAAAGATCCAAACACAGCACACGGGTCTCATTTACATGTTGATATTATATACTATTTTCTAAATACAAGTAATTTATGAATAATCAATAAAAGATTAATGAAAACTTTTCGATCTTAGGAAATAACTCAGAGATAAAAACACGGAAAATAAATTGGTCTGTATATTTCGACCCCAACTGGAGTCCTCTTCAGCAGATACAAAATGTGAGATGGTAATGTCGTGTCATTTAAGTAAAACTTGATATTTTGGCATAAATAGCAACGCTCTTCTTGCCGAATAAGGCAAAAATCGCAAAAAAAATCATTCTGAACAAAACGAAAACAATATATTTAGTTAGATTAGGCTAAACTAAATTGCGCTTGTTATAATAAGGTTAGGTAAGTTTTCTAATGTTCCTTTGGTACAAAATTATTCATTTTTACATTAACATAAATGAAAAAAAAATATTTTTAAACTTATAAGAGAAAATTTTAGAAAGCACTTATTTTTAAATGAGTTCATGATAACAGACCAATTTTTACCTATTCGGCACGACAGTAACATGTTTATATATAGAAAAGGTCCGACACTCAAGTGAAAATGGTACACTATATATATATATATATATATATATATATATATATATATATATATATATATATATATATATATATATATATATATATATATATATATATATATATATGCAAAACAACCACTCTGAAAAGAATAGAGAAATTCCAAGCGCTTTCGTGACTACTCACATTATGTGAGTAGTCACGAAAGTGCTTGGAATTTCTCTATTCTTTTCAGAGTGGTTGTTTTGCATATTTTGAAATCACCTGTTTACTGTGATCTTATTGCATATATATATATATATATATATATATATATATATATATATATATATATATATATATATATATATATATATATATATATATATATATATATATATATATATATATATATATATATATATATATATATATACATACATTGAAAATCAGGTCAAGGAATACGTGTAGTGCCTCTGCCGCAGTACTGGACTGTACTGGGTTATTCCAAATTTGTCATATATATTTTAAATTTTAGTGATTATGGCCCTTACTATCATAAGAACATAAGAACGAAGGAACACTGCAGCAGGCCTACTGGCCCATGCGAGGCAGGTCCAAGTCTCCTACCGGCTTAAGCCAATGCACCCAACCTAGTCAGGTCAGGTCACATTGACTTAAGGGAGGAACACGGCAACCGACCTGGTAGCACAAGCTATCAGGTCCAACTCACACCCACCCACATCCACTCATGTATTTATCCAACCTATTTTTAAAGCTACACAACGTTCTGGCCTCTATAACGGTACTTGGGAGTTTGTTCCACTCATCCACAACTCTATTACCAAACCAGTACTTTCCTATATCCTTACTGAATCTGAATTTTTCCAACTTAAAACCAATTCTGCGAGTCCTGTCTAGGCTAGATATTTTCAGCACACTATTTACATCCCCTTTATTTATTCCTGTCTTCCATTTATACACCTCAATCATATCCCCCCTAATTCTACGTCTTTCTAGAGAGTGCAGATTCAGGGCCTCAGTCTATCCTCATAGGGAAGGTTTCTGATACATGGGATCAACTTTGTCATCCTCCTTTGTACATTTTCCAGAGCATTTATATCCATTCTGTAATACGGTGACCAAAACTGTGCAGCATAATCTAAATTAGGCCTAACCAAGGATGTATAGAGTTGAAGAACAACCTGAGGACTCCTATAATTTATGCTTCTTGATATGAAGCCAAGGATTCTATTAGCTTTATTGCGAACACTTATGCACTGTTGTCTTGGTTTCAGATTACTGCTAACCAGAACTCCTAAATCTTTTCCGCAATCCGTAATATTAAGATCTACATTATTTAGTTTAATCCTAACTTCATTAAGAACATAAGAATGGAGGAACACTGCAGAAGACCTACTGGCCTACTTGACCTACTTTTCAACTAATTCCGTTGTTCCACCAAACATGTTATAGTCTGATCATAGACTAACTTAAAGTAATAAAAATAGAGAGCTAGAAATGGTACCACAGACTATGTTGCGATAAGGACAATTCCCTCCCTTCTAGTGGTACTGTTGTTTTCAATTTTTAGACTGTGGTGATGTCAAAGATCTTGATGAGAAATGGGCATGATTTCTTCACATTAAGGTAGATCACTAAGTCTGTCAGGAAACAGGGCAAGCGTTTCCTGACGCGGTTTTTAGTCTGTGATCCGTCACGGGAGCTTTTGGTCATCTGACTGGGTCAACACCTTAAAAAATTGATATTCTTGTTGCTAGGTTAAGTTTGGTTTGTCAGGAAACAGTGTAATTGTTAGGGTTTTAGTCATATGATGACCCGCAGCTGGAGCTTTCGGTCACCTGACCGAGACCTTCGGCTGGCTTATGGAATAATCCTCGCTTTATCAAAATCTCCAGTGTTAAAAGCATATTTAAACCTGCGTAAGCTATGCATATTCACTGCCTGCGGATGTTAATTTACTTGTCATCAACATTAGTTTTAGCCTCATCCTCTAAAATCAGAGTCAGATTGAAGATCTCAGAGTCTGGATCCACTCTGACCATTCCTTGATGGCCCTTGTCAGCATAGTTGACACGAGTGTCTTTGCTCAGGTCAGGTGGTAGATTCTTGCCTTCATTCACTTGCACTTTCTCAGCATCGTCTTCCACATCACGGGGGAGACGGGAGATGAGTGGAGATGTCCTGTCCCCAGGGAGGTAAAGGGTATTGGAAGCAGCATCCAGTGAAAGCAGTTTGGCATCTCGTGATATCCTGGACGTTCTCTCGGTGCTGGCATCCTGCCTCACAATATATTAGTTACTCATCTATCCTTTATCGTTTTCTATTTATAAAAATTTTATTCATAAATTATTGCAAATTTAATATTTGTTTGAAAAATAAAGTCAAATATTATGATAAGAGAAAATCGCTTTTCTAAATTGTAAAATCATATATATGTTATAACTTAAATGGTAAATAAACAAAGTCAAATTTTATATATATTTGTATAATCCTAAAAAAAGTGATTAAAAATTATTTTTTAAAAAGAATAAATGTTGAAAGTTTAGTTTCGTGTTTATAAACAACAGAACAATTATTAAGGTATATAGACAGACTAGTTATAAATGACCATAATTTTTAAAGGGGTGGACTGGTAAGCCAGCGGAAGGCCTCGGTCAGATGACCAAAGGCGGGTCATCATCTAAGACCCGCGTCAGGAAACATTTGTCCTGTTTCCTGACGAACTTTACCTAACAGAACAATAACAATAATAAGCATTAGCATACTTTAAGTACCAAGAAAAACTCAGAATTTGGTCAACATTAATTCTTGAAGGCTCCAGCACCAGCAATCGTGTTATTATGAGTCCGGGAGTCCAAATATTATTTCTTTATTTTGAAAACATTATTTTGTTTTCTGTAAGCTTTGTTACTGTAAACTCTATATTTGTTACTGTAACACCTGTATTTGTTATTGTTACCCCTGTATGTTTCTGTAACACCTGTATTTGTTATTGTTACCCCTGTATGTTACTGTAACACCTGTATTTGTTATTGTTACTCCTGTATGTTACTGTAACACCTGTATTTGTTGTTACTCCTGTATGTTACTGTAACACCTGTATTTGTTATTGTTACCCCTGTATGTTACTGTAACACCTGTATTTGTTATTGTTACCCCTGTATGTTACTGTAACACCTGTATTTGTTATTGTTACCGCTGTATGTTTCTGTAACACCTGTATTTGTTATTGTTACCCCTGTATGTTATTGTAACACCTGTATTTGTTATTGTTACCCCTGTATGTTACTGTAACACCTGTATTTGTTATTGTTACTCCTGTATGTTACTGTAACACCTGTATTTGTTATTGTTACTCCTGTATGTTACTGTAACACCTGTAATTGTTATTGTTACTCCTGTATGTTACTGTAACACCTGTATTTGTTATTGTTACTCCTGTATGTTACTGTAACACCTGTATTTGTTATTGTTACTTCTGTATGTTTCTGTAACACCTGTATTTGTTATTGTTACCCCTGTATGTTACTGTAACACCTGTATTTGTTATTGTTACTCCTGTATGTTTCTGTAACACCTGTATTTGTTATTGTTACCCCTGTATGTTACTGTAACACCTGTATTTGTTATTGTTACCCCTGTAGGTTACTGTAACACCTGTATTTGTTGTTACCCTTGTATGTTACTGTAACACCTGTATTTGTTATTGTTACCCCTGTATGTTACTGTAACACCTGTATTTGTTATTGTTACCCCTGTATGTTACTGTAACACCTGTATTTGTTATTGTTACTCCTGTATGTTACTGTAACACCTGTATTTGTTATTGTTACCCCTGTATGTTTCTGTAACACCTGTATTTGTTATTGTTACCCCTGTATGTTACTGTAACACCTGTATTTGTTATTGTTACCCCTGTATGTTACTGTAACACCTGTATTTGTTATTGTTACCCCTGTATGTTACTGTAACACCTGTATTTGTGATTGTTACCCCTGTATGTTACTGTAACACCTGTATTTGTTATTGTTACTCCTGTATGTTACTGTAACACCTGTATTTGTTATTGTTACCCCTGTATGTTACTGTAACACCTGTATTTGTTATTGTTACTCCTGTATGTTACTGTAACACCTGTATTTGTTATTGTTACTCCTGTATGTTACTGTAACACATGTATTTGTTATTGTTACCCCTGTATGTTACTGTAACACCTGTATTTGTTATTGTTACCCCTGTATGTTTCTGTAACACCTGTATTTGCTATTGTTACCCCTGTATGTTACTGTAACACCTGTATTTGTTATTGTTACTCCTGTATGTTACTGTAACTCCTGTATTTGTTATTGTTACCCCTGTATGTTACTGTAACACCTGTATGTGTTATTGTTACTCCTGTATGTTACTGTAACACCTGTAATTGTTATTGTTACTCCTGTATGTTACTGTAACACCTGTATTTGTTATTGTTACCCCTGTATGTTACTGTAACTCCTGTATTTGTTATTGTTACTCCTGTATGTTCCTGTAACACCTGTATTTGTTATTGTTACTCCTGTATGTTACTGTAACACCTGTATTTGTTATTGTTACCCCTGTATGTTTCTGTAACACCTGTATTTGTTATTGTTACCCCTGTATGTTACTGTAACACCTGTATTTGTTATTGTTACCCCTGTATGTTACTGTAACACCTGTATTTGTTATTGTTACCCCTGTATGTTACTGTAACACCTGTATTTGTGATTGTTACCCCTGTATGTTACTGTAACACCTGTATTTGTTATTGTTACTCCTGTATGTTACTGTAACACCTGTATTTGTTATTGTTACCCCTGTATGTTACTGTAACACCTGTATTTGTTATTGTTACTCCTGTATGTTACTGTACCACCTGTATTTGTTATTGTTACCCCTGTATGTTACTGTAACACCTGTATTTGTTATTGTTACCCCTGTATGTTACTGTAACACCTGTATTTGTTATTGTTACCCCTGTATGTTTCTGTAACACCTGTATTTGCTATTGTTACCCCTGTATGTTACTGTAACACCTGTATTTGTTATTGTTACTCCTGTATGTTACTGTAACTCCTGTATTTGTTATTGTTACCCCTGTATGTTACTGTAACACCTGTATGTGTTATTGTTACTCCTGTATGTTACTGTAACACCTGTAATTGTTATTGTTACTCCTGTATGTTACTGTAACACCTGTATTTGTTATTGTTACCCCTGTATGTTACTGTAACTCCTGTATTTGTTATTGTTACTCCTGTATGTTCCTGTAACACCTGTATTTGTTATTGTTACTCCTGTATGTTACTGTAACACCTGTATTTGTTATTGTTACCCCTGTATGTTACTGTAACACCTGTATTTGTTATTGTTACCCCTGTATGTTACTGTAACACCTGTATTTGTTATTGTTACCCCTGTATGTTACTGTAACACCTGTATTTGTTATTGTTACCCCTGTATGTTACTGTAACACCTGTATTTGTTATTGTTACCCTTGTATGTTACTGTAACACCTGTATTTGTTATTGTTACTCCTGTATGTTACTGTAACACCTGTATTTGTTATTGTTACCCCTGTATGTTACTGTAACACCTGTATTTGTTATTGTTACTCCTGTATGTTACTGTAACACCTGTATTTGTTATTGTTACTCCTGTGTTACTGTAACACCTGTATTTGTTATTGTTACCCCTGTATGTTACTGTAACACCTGTATTTGTTATTGTTACCCTTGTATGTTACTGTAACACCTGTATTTGTTATTGTTACTCCTGTATGTTACTGTAACACCTGTATTTGTTATTGTTACCCCTGTATGTTACTGTAACACCTGCATTTGTTATTGTTACTCCTGTATGTTACTGTAACACCTGTATTTGTTATTGTTACCCCTGCATGTTACTGTAACACCTGTATTTGTTATTGTTACTCCTGTATGTTACTGTAACACCTGTATTTGTTATTGTTACTCCTGTATGTTACTGTAACACCTGTATTTGTTATTGTTACCCCTGTATGTTTCTGTAACACCTGTATTTGTTATTGTTACCCCTGTATGTTACTGTAACACCTGTATTTGTTATTGTTACTCCTGTATGTTACTGTAACACCTGTATTTGTTATTGTTACCCCTGTATGTTACTGTAACACCTGTATTTGTTATTGTTACTCCTGTATGTTACTGTAACACCTGTATTTGTTATTGTTACTCCTGTATGTTACTGTAACTCCTGTATTTGTTATTGTTACCCCTGTATGTTACTGTAACACCTGTATTTGTTATTGTTACTCCTGTATGTTACTGTAACACCTGTAATTGTTATTGTTACTCCTGTATGTTACTGTAACACCTGTATTTGTTATTGTTACCCCTGTATGTTACTGTAACTCCTGTATTTGTTATTGTTACTCCTGTATGTTACTGTAACACCTGTATTTGTTATTGTTACTCCTGTATGTTACTGTAACACCTGTATTTGTTATTGTTACCCCTGTATGTTACTGTAACACCTGTATTTGTTATTGTTACCCCTGTATGTTACTGTAACACCTGTATTTGTTATTGTTACCCTTGTATGTTACTGTAACACCTGTATTTGTTATTGTTACTCCTGTATGTTACTGTAACACCTGTATTTGTTATTGTTACCCCTGTATGTTACTGTAACACCTGTATTTGTTATTGTTACTCCTGTATGTTACTGTAACACCTGTATTTGTTATTGTTACTCCTGTGTTACTGTAACACCTGTATTTGTTATTGTTACCCCTGTATGTTACTGTAACACCTGTATTTGTTATTGTTACCCTTGTATGTTACTGTAACACCTGTATTTGTTATTGTTACTCCTGTATGTTACTGTAACACCTGTATTTGTTATTGTTACCCCTGTATGTTACTGTAACACCTGTATTTGTTATTGTTACTCCTGTATGTTACTGTAACACCTGTATTTGTTATTGTTACCCCTGTATGTTACTGTAACACCTGTATTTGTTATTGTTACTCCTGTATGTTACTGTAACACCTGTATTTGTTATTGTTACTCCTGTATGTTACTGTAACACCTGTATTTGTTATTGTTACCCCTGTATGTTTCTGTAACACCTGTATTTGTTATTGTTACCCCTGTATGTTACTGTAACACCTGTATTTGTTATTGTTACTCCTGTATGTTACTGTAACACCTGTATTTGTTATTGTTACCCCTGTATGTTACTGTAACACCTGTATTTGTTATTGTTACTCCTGTATGTTACTGTAACACTTGTATTTGTTATTGTTACTCCTGTATGTTACTGTAACACCTGTATTTGTTATTGTTACCCCTGTATGTTACTGTAACACCTGTATTTGTTATTGTTACTCCTGTATGTTACTGTAACACCTGTATTTGTTATTGTTACCCCTGTATGTTACTGTAACACCTGTATTTGTTATTGTTACTCCTGTATGTTACTGTAACACCTGTATTTGTTATTGTTACTCCTGTATGTTACTGTAACACCTGTATTTGTTATTGTTACTCCTGTATGTTTCTGTAACACCTGTATTTGTTATTGTTACCCCTGTATGTTACTGTAACACCTGTATTTGTTATTGTTACTCCTGCATGTTACTGTAACACCTGTATTTGTTATTGTTACCCCTGTATGTTACTGTAACACCTGTATTTGTTATTGTTACTCCTGCATGTTACTGTAACACCTGTATTTGTTATTGTTACCCCTGTATGTTACTGTAACACCTGTATTTGTTATTGCTACCCCTGTATGTTACTGTAACACCTGTATTTGTTATTGTTACCCCTGTATGTTAGTGTAACACCTGTATTTGTTATTGTTACCCCTGTTTGTTACTGTAACACTTGTATGTGTTACTATAACACTTGTATGTGTTACTGTAACACCTGTATGTGATACTGTAACACCTGTATGTGTTACTGTAACCCTTGTATGTGTTACTGTAACACCTGTACGTTATTGTAACACCTGTATGTGTTATTGTAACACCTGTATGTGTTACTGTAGCACCTGTATGTGTTACTGTAAACCTTGTATGTCTTACTGTAACACCTGTATGTTATTGTTACCCCTGTATGTTAACCCCTGTATGTTTAACCCCTGTGTGTTAACCCTTGTATGTGTTAACCACTGCATGTGTTAAAACCTGTATGTGTTAACCCCAGTATGTGTTAACCCCTGTATGTGTTAACCACTGCATGTGTTAACCCCAGTATGTGCTAACCCCTGAATGTAACCCCTGAATGTGTTAACCCCTGAATGTGTTAACCCCTGTATGTGTTAACCCCTGTATGTGTTAACCCCTGTATGTCTTAACCCCTGTATGTCTTAACCCCTGTATGTCTTAACCACTGCATGTGTTAACCCCTATATGTGTTAAGCACTGTATGTGTTAACCACTGTATCTGTTAACCCCTGTATGTCTTAACCCTTGCATGTGTTAACCCCTGAATGTGTTAACCCCTGTATGTGTTAACCACTGCATGTGTTAACCACTGTATGTGTTAACCCCTATATGTGTTAACCCCTGTATGTGTTAACCCCTGTATGGGTTAACCACTGCATGTGTTAACCACTGCATGTGTTAACCATTGCATGTGTTAACCCCTGAATGTGTTAACCCCTGTATGTGTTAACCACTGCATGTGTTAACCACTGTATGTGTTAACCCCTGTATGTGTTAACCACTGCATGTGTTAACCCCTGTATGTGTTAACCCCTGCATGTGTTAACCACTGCATGTGTTAACCCCTGCATGTGTTAACCACTGCATGTGTTAACCCCTGAATGTGTTAACCACTGTAAGTGTTAACCCCTGCATGTGTTAACCCATGAATGTGTTAACCATTGTATGTGTTAACCCCTGAATGTGTTAACCCCTGAATGTGTTAACCACTGAATGTGTTAACCCCTGAATGTGTTAACCTCTGAATGTGTTAACCCCTGAATGTGTTAACCCCTGTACTGTTAACCACTGTATGTGTTAACTCCTGAATGTATTAGCCACTGTATGTGTTAACCCCTGAATGTGTTAACCACTGTATGTGTTAACCCTTGAATGTGTTAACCCCTGAATGTGTTAACCCCTGAATGTGTTAACCCCTGAATGTGTTAACCCCTGAATGTGTTAACCACTGTATGTGTTAACCCCTGAATGTGTTAACCCCTGAATGCTTTAACCCCTGAATGTGTTAACCCCTGAATGTGTTAACCCCTGAGAGTGTTAACCCCTGAATTTGTTAACCCCTGAATGTGTTAACCCCTGAATGTGTTAACCACTGTATGTGCTAACCCCTGAATGTGTTAACCATTGTATGTGTTAACCCCTGAATGTGTTAACCCCTGAATGTGTTAACCACTGTATGTGTTAACCCCTGAATGTGTTAACCCCTGAATGTGTTAACCCCTGAATGTGTTAACCCCTGAATGTGTTAACCCCTGAATGTGTTAACCACTGTATGTGTTAACCCCTGAATGTGTTAACCATTGTATGTGTTAACCCCTGAATGTGTTAACTCCTGATTGTGTTAACCACTGTATGTGTTAACCCCTGAATGTGTTAACCATTGTATGTGTTAACCCCTGAATGTGTTAACTCCTGAATGTGTTAACCACTGTATGTGTTAACCCCTGAATGTGTTAACCATTGTATGTGTTAACCCCTGTATGTGTTAACTCCTGAATGTGTTAACCACTGTATGTGTTAACCCCTGAATGTGTTAACCCCTGAATGTGTTAACCCCTGAATGTGTTAACCCCTGAATGTGTTAACCCCTGAATGTGTTAACCCCTGAATGTGTTAACCATTGTATGTGTTAACCCCTGAATGTGTTAACTCCTGAATGTGTTAACCACTGTATGTGTTAACCCCTGAATGTGTTAGCCCCTGAATGTGTTAACCCCTGTATGTGTTAACCCCTGACTGTGTTAACCACTGTATGTGTTAACCCCTGTATGTGTTAACTCCTGAATGTGTTAACCCCTGACTGTGTTAACCACTGTATGTGTTAACCCCTGTATGTGTTAACCCCTGACTGTGTTAACCACTGTATGTGTTAACCCCTGTATGTGTTAACCCCTGAATGTGTTAACCCCTGACTGTGTTAACCACTGTATGTGTTAACCCCTGTATGTGTTAACCCCTGAATGTGTTAACCACTGTATGTGTTAACCCCTGTATGTGTTAACCCCTGAATGTGTTAACCCCTGACTGTGTTAACCACTGTATGTGTTAACCCCTGTATGTGTTAACCCCTGACTGTGTTAACCACTGTATGTGTTAACCCCTGTATGTGTTAACCCCTGAATGTGTTAACCCCTGACTGTGTTAACCACTGTATGTGTTAACCCCTGTATGTGTTAACCCCTGACTGTGTTAACCACTGTATGTGTTAACCCCTGTATGTGTTAACCCCTGAATGTGTTAACCCCTGACTGTGTTAACCACTGTATGTGTTAACCCCTGTATGTGTTAACCCCTGACTGTGTTAACCACTGTATGTGTTAACCCCTGTATGTGTTAACCCCTGAATGTGTTAACCCCTGACTGTGTTAACCACTGTATGTGTTAACCCCTGTATGTGTTAACCCCTGAATGTGTTAACCACTGTATGTGTTAACCCCTGTATGTGTTAACCCCTGAATGTGTTAACCCCTGACTGTGTTAACCACTGTATGTGTTAACCCCTGTATGTGTTAACCCCTGAATGTGTTAACCCCTGTATGTGTTAACCCCTGAATGTGTTATTGTATGCATGTGAATGTGGTCAACCAACAAAGTATATTTACTTAAGACGTTACTCAGGTGTGAGTCCAGGAAAGAGAGAATAGCATCAGCATCCTCATCTCCTTGGATCGAGACTACGTCTATATTAAGATCAATAAGCTTATCTCTTCAAGGATGCCGTGTTGTCAGTGAAGGGCTCTTGATCCAAAGAATTTAAATTATCCTTCACTTGGATCGAACTTGACCCGTGTATGACCCGTGCGGGTTTAGGGTTTGTCTTAGAATTCTTCAGCGAGGGGAAATAAGTGTTTCTTCTCTTATTCTTTATTATACATCATATCTGCATGATATAATTCACAGCCAACAGAATTAGTCAATGGGGTTTGAAGCCTATCGACTGAGGGTCGATAGGCTTCAAGAATTATCCCTTAATACATATACAGTTTAAAGCAAGCCATCCCCGATGTGGCTTGTTCCGCATTGTCTGTTTGCGGTTATATTGCATGCTGGAGCTTTTGGTCATCTGACCGAGGCCTTCCACTGGCTTACCGGTCCACCCGTTTAAAATATGGTAATAATTATAACCATTTCTTAGTGAAGTTTAAGGTTCGTCAGTAAACACGATTAAGTGTCTCTTGACGCGGGTCTTAGTCATATGATGACCCACAGCTGCAGCTTTTGGTCATTTGATAGAGACCTTCCACTGGCTTACCACTTCACAAATTATGGTTATGACTATAGCCATATTATCACTATATCATATATTAGTGAGGATGTTTTTTTTTTTTTTTATTGCAACCAAATTGTAGACATGAAGCTTTTACTGCAGACATTATGCTGGAATGTATTTATAAATAATGGTAGATTACATATTTCTTTTTTTTTTGATGATGGGTTTACGTGGAGTAAAGAAAAAAAACATTTGTAATGAATGGGTTGGTAATAAGTAACAGCTATGACAATCGTGGAAGTGTTGATTGGCAAGGTTTTTGGTTACGTAGAGAACTGATGCGCCGGGGCTACGTAACAGCAGCAGTAGCAGCAACAGTAGCAGCAACAGTAGCAGCAACAGTAGCAGCAACAGTAGCAGTAGCAGGAGGAATAGGTGGTGGGCTGCGGGTGGAGGAGCAGCTAAGGGAAGGTCTGCAGGTGGAGCAGGAGCTAAGGGGAGATGCTACTGACCTCAGTAGTTGTTACAGTATCATCCTCTACCTTGGGGTCCACCTCAGGAAGAGTGGACGAGGACTTCCCTGATTTATCAGCTTCATTCTCCACCTCGGGAAGCGGCGGTAACTGTTCATCTTTCACCGGCTCCTCCTCGCCAATCCTTTCCTCTATCTGTTGACATTAAGCAAATTTACTTAGGTATAGGTCCACATAAATACAATTATAATACATAGTAACATGTGTAAATTACCTACAATAACCCCAAAAGAGTCAGACAAAAGTTACCCTGACATGTATGCCCATACTAGCATAATTGATAAAAACAAAATATATTGAGAGAGAACAAGACTTAGAATACAAACTGCTTTCTATGACTCAACTCCCACGAGCCCTCCTCGGGCGGGGAAGGTGCCAGAGCTAGAGCTTGCTACCACCTGCAGCTCACAAGACTGTCATTCCCACGAGCCCCCCTAGGGCGGAGTAGGTGGCAGACCAGAGGCTTCTCCCTACGAGCCCCATAAGGGCGGGGAATGGGGCTAGGCCTGGGGACCCCTGAAGGAAGGTTCCTTGATGTTGGTGAGGGGTTCTTGATTTAGAGAATTGGATCTGTGCTCCAGTTCCCCGAATTAAGCCTGAATGTCTTCCTCATCCCCCCCGGCGATGTATAATCCTCCAGGTTCAGCGCTTCCCCCTTGATTATAATAATAATAGGCCTGGGTACAGTTGGTCCTAGAAGATGAGAAGGTACTTGTACCTCCTCCCATGATAGACATAGGTCTCAGACACTCCCAAGACAGGGAGCCAAGGTCGGGTCACCATCTGGAAAAGACTCGGACCGGGAGAGTACCAGCGAATCAACAAAAACTGCTTTCTGACATTTTCTAACATTCGCCAGTATAGTCCCAACAAGGGTCTTAGTCATTCCACAATCTATTACCTGATATTTTCAGATGCAAAAAATGTTCAGGGGGTTTAAAGCCTATTAACTACAAGAGGATCATTAAGGCCTTCCGTAACCTTTTTACCAATAGACAAAAATATTTTATTCCCTAAAACGGGGATTAAAGGAAACTCTCAGCATTTATACGCTGATGTAAAACGAGAGTTTATGTGACATAAACCGAGAGTATTTCTAGGTATTTATACACTGAGAACAAAGATACAATACCATGGTTGAAACAATACTCAAATATCTCGCACATAAGAGAGAGAAGAGTACAATGACGTTTCGGTCAGACTCGTAAAGGTCCAAATCGGACCGAAACGTCATCGTCAGCTCCTCCTATGTGCGGGTTATTTGTACATACTACACACTACAGGTCATATCCCACCGAGGCAGGGTAACTTAAAAAGAAAAACGAAAGTTTCTCTTTTTAAATTTAGTAATGTATACATGAGAAGGGGTTAGTAGCCCCTTGCTCCCGGCATTTTAGTCGCCTCTTATGACACACATGGCTTACGGAGGAAGAATTCTGTTCCACTTCCCCATGGAGATAAGAGGAAATAAACAAGAACAAGAACTAGTAAGAAAACAGAAGAAAACCCAGATGGGTGTGTATATATATGCTTGTACATACATGTGTATTGTGACCTAAGTGTAAGTAGAAGTAGGAAGACGTACCTGAAACCTTGTGTCTCCAATAATATATTATGTATAAAATATAATCCAGGTATAAATAGGATTATTACATATAAAGAGTAACATTTATAAAGGGAGTCAGGGAAACAGGTTAGCCGGACTTGAGTCCTGGAGGTGGGAAGTAAAGTGCCTGCACTCTGAAGGAAGGGTGGGGATATGTTGCAGCTTTTGTACTGTATATAAACCAAGATATGCTTTCAAGAAGGTGCTGGACAGGAACCTAAAGTCAGTACCTGATCAGTCGGACTGTGGTTCGTACGTCGGTTTGTGTGCAGCCAGCAGTAACGGCCTGGTTGATCAGACCCTGATCCACCACGAGGCCTAGTCACATTATTATTATTATTATAATCAAGGGGGAAGCGCTAAACCCGGAGGATTATACAGCGCCTGGGGGGGGATGTGGAAGGCATTCAGGCTTAATTCGGGGAACTGGAGCACAGATCTAATTCCCTAAATCAAGAGCCCCTCACCAATATCAAGGAACCTTCCTTGAGGGGAGGCCTAGTCACAGACCGGGCCGCGGGGGCGCTGACCCCCGTAACCCTCTCCATGTATACCTCTAAGTGTAGTTTTTCTCTCTCCTTTAAGTGTTCGTTAAACAAGAAAATATCAAAATATCGTGGCTAGAACAACTCCCTAGAACATACCTAGATGAGACTCCTAATGATGTTTCAGTTCATTCTGGACCACCGTTGTGGCTTGACCGTAACGCCGTCATAAGGATTTTATTTAGTTTGTTTAATATATTTGTTATGTACCCCATACCCATCCTGTGGGCGGTAGTCGAAAAATTACAGAGGTACATAATGGGTCCACAACTTACCTGTGTACCCGTAGTGTTGTCCTTGTCATCTACGGGACGTATGGCTATTACCTGCAATGTAAATGATCATATATATTTATTTTCTTGCGAAGCTTACAATGTGTGGTTTAAATATTACAAAATATTAATTACAAAGAAAGCCACTAGCATGCCTAGGTATGCTAGTGGCTTCAAAACTGATATAGAAACGTCATTTTAAGGATCTAACAACGTGCGCTGGAAGAGTTCACAGCCAAAATAATACGCGAAAATTGGTCGTCCAAGGTGTTCGCTGTCATAATATTATGGCCGCAATTACAAAAATAATAATAATAATAATAAATAATTAACTCGAAATATATATGAAACAAAAATTTATGACAGTTTGCATACCATATGTAAAGTATACAAATTTAAACAGAATAATTATTATTATTATAATCAAGGGGGAAGCGCTAAACCCGAAGGATTATACAGCGCCTGGGGGGGGGGATGTGGAAGGCTTAATTCGGGGAACTGGAGCACAGATCCAATTCCCTAAATCAAGAGCCCCTCACCAACATCAAGGAACCTTCCTTGAGGGGTTAAACAGAATAAGATTTACAACAAAACTCATAGATTGGACAATGTTTTGGTCCATCCTAGTGGTTAATTTAGGTTAGGTTAGGTTAGGTTAGGTTAGGTTAGGTTAGGTAAGGTTAGGTTAGGTTAGGTTAGGTTAGGTTAGGTTAGGTTAGATTAGGTTAAGTTAGGTTAGGTTAGGTTAGGTTAGGTTAGGTTAGGTAAGGTTAGGTTAGATTAGGTTAGGTTAGGCTAGGTTAGGTTAGGTGAGGTTACGTAAGGTAAGATAAGATAAGGTTAGGTTAGGTTAGGTTAGGTTAGGTTAGGTAAGGTTAGGTTAGGTTAGGTTAGGTTAGGTTAGGTTAGGTTAGGTAAGGTTAGGTTAGGTTAGGTTAGGGTAGGTTAGGTTAGGTTAGGTTAGGTTAGGTTAGGTAAGGTGAGGTTAGGTTAGGTTAGGTTAGGTTAGGTTAGGTTAGGTTAGGTTAGGTTAGGTTAAGTAAGGTTTATCAGGAAACAGGACAAGTGCTGATGACCCGCCACTGGAGCTTTTGGTTATCTGACCGATGCCTTCCGCAGGCTTAGCGCTGCACCCGTTAAAAAGTGTGGTTATTACAACTATATTCCATCCCAGAGCATTATCAGACTTGGAGTGAGAAAAAAAACTGAGAAAGTCAGGCCATTCAGAGGAGATAAGATCAGTGGGGGACCAACATTTTTGGAGCCCTGAAGCTTGAACTGTTATGGGGGCTTTTCGCAACCAGCAGCGGCTACGTGATGTTTTATTAACCTTTTTATTCTATTCTATTATTTTGCATTGAATTACACTACATTATTATTATTTTTTTTTAAAAAACCCTTTTCATACAGTAAACCCAAAATTTTTAAGCATTGTGGACTATAGTCGCTTCTGGGGCCTCTCCGGGATTAGGGACCCTCAAGCTTCTGGGGCCCCTCCGGGATTAGGGACCCTCAAGCATCTGGGGCCTCTCCGGGATTAGGGGCCCTCAAGCTTCTGGGGCCCCTCCGGGATTAGGGACCCTCAAGCTTCTGGGGCCCCTCCGGGATTAGGGACCCTCAAGCTTCTGGGGCCCCTCCGGGATTAGGGACCCTCAAGCTTCTGGGGCCCCTCCGGGATTAGGGACCCTCAAGCTTCTGGGGCCCCTCCGGGATTAGGGACCCTCAAGCTTCTGGGGCCCCTCTGGGATTAGGGGCCCTCAAGCTTCTGGGGCCCCTCCGGGATTAGGGGCCCTCAAGCTTCTGGGGCCTTTCCGGGATTAGGGACCCTCAAGCTTCTGGGGCCCCTCCGGGATTAGGGACCCTCAAGCTTAAGCTTCAATAGCTTCACATTAGATGATACAACACAAAATAAATAATTCACTGACTTTTTTGGATAATCGCAGGTAATTTACACACACTACTAGGCACGATAATTGTACTGATGTGTACCTAAACCTATTTCTATTTCTAGATTCGCCTGTACTGTCCCGGCCCGGGTCTTTTCCAGATGGTGACCCAGCCAGCCTATACCTAAATAATCTTACATACCACAGGCTCAGCAGATATCCGGATAGAACGTTTTCGATGAGGAAAGACTGAAAGAGTGTACCCTGATCAGAACTGCACAGGACAATGGCCGCTTCAACATATCATATATTTGGAATAAAATAAACTTTGATTCCATCCCAATTTTTTTTTCTGAAGACACAGCAGGATATTTCCCCTACACCCAAGGCCTTTGTCTTTAGGAAAAGGCCTTACTCTCACCTTTTTGTGTAGAGAACCACCCACACTGCCAGTGGTCGTGTTCTGGAGACAAGATTTTGTTGGGATTTTTAACCCCGGAGGGTTAGCCACCCGGAATAACCCAAGAAAGTCATGTTGGTGATTCAGTCTTGTCCCCCAGGATGCCACCCACACCTTAATCTTTGTATTCAGTCAATTTTGTATCTTTCCATCAACCCATCTTTCTCTGGATATTAACCAAGGGTCCAAAAAGAAGGGTCCAAAAAAATTTTTTTTAATATCTGACGTTGTTGAAGATAATATTTATTTATTTTTATTTTTTTTAATGTGGTACAGAAAAATGTCTCTCTCTGTTTACCACAATTTTTAATATTTTAATTATAACATCTGGTGTTGGGATAATAACCATGGCAACCAAGAGGCATATTAGTGATGCTGGATGTGCATCATCATGGGATCTTGATACAAAGAATTCTTCAACCTTGTCTAACCTTTGGACGAAGACCTACTTCGACTAGTAGATGGTACCACTATGACCCCGCCTCCGCCTGCTTCGCCTCACCTGACTACAGTATATAAGCCACGTCTACGGCCCTATGCTGTACATTCTACAAGACTGATGGACTGAACACATTGACTCCAGGCTGAAGGACTGATTACCTCAAACTCCTCCTCTCTTTACACCTTTCTGCTTTGTATTGGACTGATGAAGCCACTGTATAACGAAACGTTTCCTCAATAAAGATTCCCATATGTTGCATAAGTGTCTTAATCTTCAAGAAAAAGTATAAACAAGACCCGCGCCTCGTAGTTCAAACTAGAGCTACATGATCCTCAACATGGATCACAACAACACATTTTAGGATCAATAAGTATTACCAAAAATTTAAGGTAGGAGGACGTACTACTAATGGTTTTAATCATAATCATAATTTTAACGGGGTGGACGAGTAAGCAAGTGGAAGGCCTCGGTCAGATGACCAGAAGCTCCAGTGGCACGGCGCCATACGATTAAGATCCCAGTCGGGAAATACTTATCCTGTTTCCTGATAAACTTTACCTAACTTTTAAGGTAGGGGCATATTTTTACAGGACATTTTTTCAGCTATTTGTAGTGTATTTTATTACTGTACATCTCATTACATGTGACTACAGTATAATGTATGAAACTAATATTTTCGACGAATTACGAAGCTGTTTCGGCTTTTTATTCGTAGGCATTAGTGTTGAAAATTTGAAGCCGATTAAATGAGTTATTCTTCACTTATGGCATGGATCCCAAAGATTTTTTGTGCTATTTTGCTGCATCAACAAATTTATCTGCTAGCAAACTCAACTTAATAGATTCTATCCTGCCTCTAAAATGCATCAAATATTAAATACCGAAGTCGTTCAGAAGAGGTAAACTGAAAAATATTAACTAGAATGAAAATATCACACTAATGTGCTCATATAATGGTCAAATCTGCTCCGACTCATCTGAATTTCGCTCTCTACCATCGTCGAATTTCTTGGCAATTTTTTTTTTTTTTGAGTCTGAGGCAATGCCACTGAGGATTTTGGAAGTTCTCTCAACCATTCTTGCATGTCATATAGACGTGTACATACTACGGGTGGGGTTAGAAGCCGCGGTCAGAGAGTCTCAAAACTCCAGACCGTCGCGTTTGCAATCGTGTCATTACGATTTCGTGAGACATTCCAATTGTTCCAAGAATTTGGTGCTGGTTACCATATGATTGGATGAGGCGGTCTCGGGTTACGAGTGAAGAAATTAAAAGAAAAATCAGGCGACCTTTTAAAGTTAATCCCTCAAGGGATACCTAATAAGAATAATCCAGGTTAGCGTGACCAACCTCGTCATGGTAGAAAGACTGGAAGCCGTCTCCAGACTCCTTGTTAGTGGTGGTGTTGACCTCGACGCGGGAGCCATTCACAACATGTATCTCGTGGGTAGAGTTGTCATAGTTGTCTGGAAGGTCATCCACCTTGGTTAAGCTGGGTTCAATCTGCCGACAACATCAAACATTTAGTTAACTCATGGAATGGTTTGGATTTGAACGCCTGGTTGTGGGCCGGGCGGTGGGGGGCGCTGATCCCAGCCTTAAAACATGGTCCTGAGGAATATTAAAAGACTGTAATGTTTATTAGTTAGGACGTAACACAGTGTGTCCTGACACGGATCTTAATAAGTCTCAGATTATGCATCCTTGCTGTACCCCAGTTAGACGCAACACACCTTAAAAAACATGATCACTACATGGTAGCGTATCCTTAGAAGATACCTACAGGGGGCCTTAAGAGTTTCTTGTTATGGGGAGGCACAGTGAGGTAGTGAATTAATGTGGTGGTGTTTTGTTCGTCAGGAAACAAGACAAGTGTCTCCTGACACGGGTCTTACGCAGATGATCCCTAACTAGTCAACCAGCCACTAGCCTACAGGTGGAAGAATTTACATCCAAATTAAAAAAAACAAGATCGTTTTCTAATAGTATCCATGATAAACTGAATAAAACCATTTAGTGTTTTTTTCCATTCGTCAGGAAACAGGATAAGTGTTTCCTGTCACGGGTCCTGTTGATGATCTGTTACATTCTTGTATGAACGCAGAGAAAAAATATTAACCGAGAGGTACTATAATAAATGAGAAGTGTACATACTGATGTAACAAAAAAAGTGCTTCCTGTAATACTTTACAGGAAGCACTTTTTTTTACAACAGTATGTACACTTCCCATTTACTATAGTACCTCTCGGTTAATATTTAGTGTTAAATATTTAGTGTACTACTCATATTACCTACCGGCAGGCCTGGGAAGTTAGGAAATATTGGTGGGTTAAAACCGAAGCCAAATGCTGGGTGATCCTCATCTTCAGTACGCTTCTCAGAGCCAGGCACATCCCACAAGCCAAAACTGGAATGTCCGATTGTGTCTGTGTTGGGAGTGAGACCCAAGAGTCTGCGGATCAGCTGCAGGTCGTGCTCCAAGCTGATGTAGTCCTCTGTTGATGAATAAACACTTTTAAAATATCTTCGGCTCATACTAGTGGTGGCACCAACACTAAGGAACTACAGTGTGTCTTCTACTGCCTGAAGTTGCCCGTTTATATTGTTCTGTGAGTATAAACTAGGATATATTCTCTGTTGGTATAAACTAGGGTATATTCTGCTGTTGGTATAAACTAGGGTATATTCTCTGTTGGTATAAACTAGGATATATTTCTGCTGTTGGTATAAACTAGGATATATTTCTGCTGTTGGTATAAACTAGGGTATATTCTCTGTTGGTATAAACTAGGATATATTTCTGCTGTTGGTATAAACTAGGATATATTTCTGCTGTTGGTATAAACTAGGGTATATTCTCTGTTGGTATAAACTAGGGTATATTCTCTGTTGATATAAACTAAGATATATTTCTGCTGTTGGTATAAACTAGGATATATTTCTGCTGTTTACCTGGAATTTACCTGGAGAGAGTTTCGGGGGTCAACGCCCCCGCGGCCCGGTCTGTGACCAGGCCTCCTGGTGGATCAGCGCCTGATTAACCAGGCTGTTGCTGCTGGCTGCACGCAAACCAACGTACGAGCCACAGCCCGGCTGATCAGGAACCGACTTTAGGTGCTTGTCCAGTGCCAGCTTGAAGACTGCCAGGGGTCTGTTGGTAATCCCCCTTATGTGTGCTGGGAGGCAGTTGAACAGTCTCGGGCCCCTGACACTTATTGTATGGTCTCTTAACGTGCTAGTGACACCCCTGCTTTTCATTGGGGGGATGGTGCATCGTCTGCCAAGTCTTTTGCTTTCGTAGTGAGTGATTTTCGTGTGCAAGTTCGGTACTAGTCCCTCTAGGATTTTCCAGGTGTATATAATCTTGTATCTCTCCCTCCTGCGTTCCAGGGAATACAGGTTTAGAAACCTCAAGCGCTCCCAGTAATTGAGGTGTTTTATCTCCGTTATGCGCGCCGTGAAAGTTCTCTGTACATTTTCTAGGTCGGCAATTTCACCTGCCTTGAAAGGTGCTGTTAGAGTGCAGCAATATTCCAGCCTAGATAGAACAAGTGACCTGAAGAGTGTCATCATGGGCTTGGCCTCCCTAGTTTTGAAGGTTCTCATTATCCATCCTGTCATTTTTCTAGCAGATGCGATTGATACAATGTTATGGTCCTTGAAGGTGAGATCCTCCGACATAATCACTCCCAGGTCTTTGACGTTGGTGTTTCGCTCTATTTTGTGGCCAGAATTTGTTTTGTACTCTGATGAAGATTTAATTTCCTCATGTTTACCATATCTGAGTAATTGAAATTTCTCATCGTTGAACTTCATATTGTTTTCTGCAGCCCACTGAAAGATTTGGTTGATGTCCGCCTGGAGCCTTGCAGTGTCTGCAATGGAAGACACTGTCATGCAGATTCGGGTGTCATCCGCAAAGGAAGACACGGTGCTGTGGCTGACATCCTTGTCTATGTCGGATATGAGGATGAGGAACAAGATGGGAGCT
This sequence comes from Cherax quadricarinatus, assembly GCF_038502225.1. NCBI lineage: Eukaryota > Metazoa > Arthropoda > Malacostraca > Decapoda > Parastacidae > Cherax > Cherax quadricarinatus. The sequence goes on from NC_091372.1 coordinate 10,106,310, forward strand.
AGTACTGTGCCTTGTGGAACAGAGCTTTTCACCGTAGCTGCCTCGGACTTTACTCTGTTGACGACTACTCTCTGTGTTCTGTTAGTGAGGAAATTATAGATCCATCGACCGACTTTTCCTGTTATTCCTTTAGCGCGCATTTTGTGCGCTATTACGCCATGGTCACACTTGTCGAAGGCTTTTGCAAAGTCTGTATATATTACATCTGCATTCTTTTTGTCTTCTAGTGCATTTAGGACCTTGTCGTAGTGATCCAGTAGTTGAGACAGACAGGAGCGACCTGTTCTAAACCCATGTTGCCCTGGGTTGTGTAACTGATGGGTTTCTAGATGGGTGGTGATCTTGCTTCTTAGGACCCTTTCAAAGATTTTTATGATATGGGATGTTAGTGCTATTGGTCTGTAGTTCTTTGCTGTTGCTTTACTGCCCCCTTTGTGGAGTGGGGCTATGTCTGTTGTTTTTAGTAACTGAGGGACGACCCCCGTGTCCATGCTCCCTCTCCATAGGATGGAAAAGGCTCGTGATAGGGGCTTCTTGCAGTTCTTGATGAACACAGAGTTCCATGAGTCTGGCCCTGGGGCAGAGTGCATGGGCATGTCATTTATCGCCTGTTCGAAGTCATTTGGCGTCAGGATAACATCGGATAGGCTTGTGTTAATCAAATTTTGTGGTATGAACTAGGGCATATTCTCTGTTGGTATAAACTAGGGTATATTCTGCTGTTGGTATAAACTAGGGTATATTCTCTGTTGGTATAAACTAGGGTATATTCTCTGTTGGTATAAACTAGGGTATATTCTCTGTTGGTATAAACTAGGGTATATTCTCTGTTGGTGTAAACTAGGGTATATTCTCTGTTGGTATAAACTAGGGTATATTCTCTGTTGGTATAAACTAGGGTATATTCTGCTGTTGGTATAAACTAGGGTATATTCTGCTGTTGGTATAAACTAGGGCACATTAATCTAACCCAAAGCAGCCTAAAATTGGAAATACTGAATAATCGTAGAGGCTTGTTATAATATATTTTAGGGAACCGGACAGGTGTCTCCAGACACGGGACTTAATAATATAGTTGACCTGTTTATGCATAATCATAAAGGATTATATTCGGAACAAATTAATGAATTATACTACGTAAAGAATCAATAGTTTTACTTAAATTATATTCTCAAGCTGAGGAATGTGATGCAGTTCGGATGGGCTTGTGAGGTCTCTAGGGAGACCTAATTATATGGTCACACCTGCCTTAGCAAGTAACAGGTTCATCTAACATCCGAGTTTACCGCTACATGACTCACGGAATACAGTAATACAGTACAGAACTAAATGGTTATAAATTACCATAATTTTTCAAAGGGTGGACCGGTAAGCCAGCGGAAGGCCTCGGTCAGATGACCAAAAGCTCCAAAGGCGGGTCATCCTATGACCCAGACCCGCGTCAGGAGACGCTTGTCCTGTTTCCTGATGAACCTTACCTAACCTAACCTGATTCACGAAATCGTAAGGACACGATTGCAAACAAACCAAACCACGGGTGGGGTTAGAACCCGCGATCAGTCACAAAACTCCAGACCGTCCAGTGGCTAACGCGACGGTCTGGAGTTTTCTCTCTGATTGCGGGTTCTAACCCCACCCATAGTATGGTTTTTTACCATTCCACCCGTTTAAAAATTCAATTCAATTAAGCTGTATATCAACTGAACGAGGCGACGTACAACCACCTGTTGGCTCAACAGAAGAAATCATACTGTTACCAACAGGAAGCACAAGTAGGTAATTTACACAAGTTACAATATAACACAAATATAATTAAGCAAAACCTGTTTAATTGTATTTATGTGCAGTTGTACCTAAATCAATGTGATCAAGAGCTCCTCACCGCCATCAAGGTACCTCCATTGAGGGGTTCCATCAAGGAACCTCCATTGAGGGGTTCCATCAAGGTACCTCCATTGAGGGGTTCCATTCCATGGAGGTAACTGGAGTGGTGCTTCATTTTTCCCCTCTTAATGGACGAAGGACCGCCACTCTTAGCACTGAACAACCCACACGGGTTTACCACTTCATATAAACAAATAAACCAAAGGCTCTCCAACTCATTCACACAAGAAAGGAGGTCCCTTGATGCCGGTGAGAGGTTCCTGACCCAAGGAACTGGACTTGATCTCCCTTTCCAAGAATCAAACCTGATTTCCCCCGCCCCCCAGAATTCCCACAGGCGCTGTGATCCCACGGGTTTAGCCTTCCCCATAAATAACTCACCAATTAATCGACGTCTCGTCTCCTTGAAAGATTCGCCAGATCTGTTGAATATTTACAGGTTTAACAATTACATATTTCTTGCTAAAATACATATACAAAGGCTGATCAATCGTGTTTGTTAACTTAAAAAAAATGAAATATGTTAAAATTTCACCTATATCTTCTCTAGAGTTAAAAGTTGGAATGGTTGGTTGGTTAATGGAGTTTAAAACCTGTCTAATACACGAGGGTCATTTAGGACGCTTGCAACTCTCACCAGACAAAAATACTACTTTAATACCTAAAATAGGGATTAAAGTAAGCTTTCAGAGTATATACGCTGAGAGAAATACACCTCTCAGTGTATATATCCAATTCGAGTTTATTTACAAAAATGGTTTAGAAAGACACGTAAGCAAACACTATAACATATTTATTAGAAAACGTTTCGGTCCTGGAACCTTGATCAAGGTTCCAGGACCGAAACGTTTTCTAATAAATATGTTATAGTGTTTGCTTACGTGTCTTTCTAAACCAACTTGTCGGTATTTATTACCAAGGTTTATACCATTTACAAAAATAATCGTCTAAGAAAACGGAAAATGATCATGGTGGAGCAGCAAGATATATACAGCGAGAAGAGTATTTCTCTCAGTGTATTTACATATATAGTTTACGCTAATTACTATCATAGGGCAATTAGTGGCGTCTTAAATCCTAATACAGGCTTACAATAAGGGAGTATATATAGTGGCGCAAGACAGGTGATATGTAGCAAGTGCTGCGAGTATTATCACGTTACAACAAGAGTCAAATTAGGAAACATCCTGTTAGCCAAGAGTCTTGATATACTTAATCTGATAGACTTCTTTGGTCTGGTGTTACCAATAACTAAGTTTGCCTCTAGATATTTCCTTCTACGTTAGTAGACAGCCTCTATATATTTCCTTCTACGTTAGTAGACAGCCTCTATACATTTCCTTCTACGTTAGTAGACAGCCCCTATACATTTCCTTCTACGTTATTAGACAGCCTCTATACATTTCCTACGCTGATAGACAGCCTCTATACATCTACGTTAATAGACAGCCTCTATACATTTCCTTCTACGTTTGTAGACAGCCTTTATACATTTCCTTCTACATTAGTAGACAGCCTCTATACATTTCCTTCTACGTTAGTAGACAGCCTCTATACATCTCCTTCTACGTTGATAGACAGCCTCTATACATTTCCTTCTACGTTAGTAGACAGCCTCTATACATTTCCTTCTACGTTGATAGACAGCCTCTATACATTTCCTTCTACGTTAGTAGACAGCCTCTATACATTTCCTTCTACGTTAGTAGACAGCCTCTATACATCTCCTTCTACGTTGATAGACAGCCTCTATACATTTCCTTCTACGTTAGTAGACAGCCTCTATACATCTCCTTCTACGTTAGTAGACAGCCTCTATACATCTCCTTCTACGTTAGTAGACAGCCTCTATACATTTCCTTCTACGTTAGTAGACAGCCTCTATACATCTCCTTCTACGTTAATAGACAGCCTCTATACATTTCCTTCTACGTTGATAGACAGCCTCTATACATTTCCTTCTACGTTAGTAGACAGCCTCTATACATTTCCTTCTACGTTAGTAGACAGCCTCTATACATCTCCTTCTACGTTAGTAGACAGCCTCTATACATTTCCTTCTACGTTGATAGACAGCCTCTATACATTTCCTTCTACGTTAATAGACAGCCTCTATACATTTCCTTCTACGTTGATAGACAGCCTCTATACATTATCTTCTACGTAGATCATTGTCACAGACGACCAAATTGATTTCCCTCCACATCATAAGAGTTGGACCTGCCTCGCATGGGCCTACTGGCCCATGCGAGGCAGGTCCAATTCTCCCATCTGCTTAAGCCAATGCCTTAACCTAGTCAGGTCAGTCACATTCACTTAAGGGAGGAGCACTGCATCTGACCTAGTAGCACAAGCTAGTCAGGTCTAACTCACACTCACACCCACTCGTGTATTTATCCAACCTATTTTTAGAACTACAAAACGTGACCTTGGTCATTACTGAAGTGGACACGGGCATGACAATGATCGTCCTGGCTACAGGCGTACTTGTGCTTAACTACCGTTACTAATACCATCCAAGACAGGTCCTGCAGTTTAGTATTTCCAAATTTGACAAACTTGTTGTTGCCCAGTCTAGCTAATGCTGCCTCTGCCATCATTATGTTACCTGCCTCTTGCCACCATAGATATTCTCCCGTCTTAGATGTCTGCACATTAGGATGAAGTCACTAGTAAGAGATTTTTCATCTAATAAATGTCCTGACCTGTACTTAAGTGTCTATATCCACTGAGAGTTACTCTAGTCGCTATTTAATATTAATCAAGAATGGTGGTACACAGGGAACATGCAGCCTTATTGACCTTCGTACATCGAAAGACTTTAAACCCCATTAACCAATCAACCCGTCAACCATCCAATATATGACTACATAAACAATATTTGAAATATAATATACTTTTTATGTATGGAGTGTAATTTAGGAATGGAGGGGGGATTGTTGAAAACGGAGTTGGGTATGTACAGCGTGCAGCAAGCGGGCGTTCTTAGCAATTGTAGTTGGTACAGCTGCGTTCAAGTATGTCCTGTATTCAACACACTCCACACAAACTCACAATTGTGCATGTTATCTTAGCTAGGTGCGAAGCATGGTTTGTCATACCCTAGTATGAGTAGTCATACAATATAAGAGTCAATAAGAAAGCCACACTTATGAGAGAAATCGTACGACAGTAGCCCGAAACATCGTCATGAGGGTCTTATCCAAAGTGTTTTTATAAAGTCATAACTTTCCAGGAAGAATCGACCACCTTTATAAAGGGTGGCTAATTAAGTGCTGCGGCCTTCTGACGTTACAGAGGGAAGTAAGTTAGCAACTTAGGACAGGCTACTTGACATCTAGGACACTTCACACTACTTGACCCTCTCCTGTCTCTAGATAGTTCACACCATATCAAATCTATCTGTTTGAGCATATTATTGCTGTTGCAAGCCAAGAGAGTTCTCATTTTCACTCTCCAAGTCTCTGCTCACCATTAGGTCTAACCTGTGTATGAATTCTGCCCATAGTATAAATACTGAACATACTTTCTGATGTTGGGGATATATGTTAAACCAAAACTGCTCTAGTGATATTATAGTAATGGTTTAGAAAACCGTCATGTAGATGTATAAGACACGTGCAACATTTCACCAACCAATGGTTTTTACCAGTCCAATACAGAGAGAAACATCTTCAACCGGTTTTCTCTGTACTGAACTAATAAAACCACTGGTTGGCTAAATGTTGTCATAATAAAGAAACATAAGTGAAGCATACGTCTATTTTCTTCATTAATCTTTGCTCTAACAGGCGGTCTTGTACTCCAGGTATTTTGAAGGTATTTGGGCTCATAATGTAGAACTTAACGTGCAAGAATGTAGTACTGGGAAAGGTACGCCTGTAAGTGAATCTCCTTCAGCTATCTTCTGTGTAAGTGAAATCCTTAATAAACGAAGCATAATGTGAATTAGATAAACTAAAGGGAGGAGGGGGCACAGAACAACTGAAGCACTGAATTTATTATTATTAAGGATTCGCCGGTATTCTCCCGGCCCGGGCCTTTTCCAAGTGGTGGCCCGGTCTTGGCTCCCTCTTTAGGGAGTGTCTGAGACCTAAGTCTCCCATGGGAGGAGGCACAAGTACCTCCTCATCTTTGGGACCAACTGTCCCCAGGCCTAGCCACAAGCTAGGCCTCTCTGGTCTGCCATCCCCGCCCCAAGGGGGGTAATGGGAATGACAGTCTTATGAGCTAAAGGCTCGGGCTCAGGCACCTACCCTACCCTAGAAGGGCTGGGCATGGTGTCGATCAAGTACTGAACTTAAGGAGATAATTCAAAACAAGAAGTATTACGTAAAAGTTGAGAAACAGAGAAAATAAATAATCTTACCCAGTGCTTGGTAATGATTTGAAATCATTTTCATCATCGTCATCATCTTCATAGCTGTCATTTTCATCGTCTACACGGAACTTTTTCACTTCCCTGCTGGAGTCCTCCTCCTCATCGTCATCATCATCATCGAAGTCTTCTTCCTCTTCATCGTCCTGTAATGTACTTGGGACTTGGTCGAGGGATTCTGTAAGCGACCAAGAATCCTGCGGAGGTTCAGCTGGGACATCAGCTGTATCTAGTTCCTCGACCACCACCGGCGACCCTAGTGGAAGCAAAACAAGTTTATTTCAGTTACCCTCGTACCTCGCGACCTCTGTTGACAGGAGGGCACATTTATAAAAGTTACCCTCTAACTTCGCGACTGTTGGCAGAAGACATTTATAATTGTTACCTATCATACCTCGTGACTATTGTCAGAAGACATTTATAAAAGTTACCCTTTTACTTCATGACTGTTGGAAGGAGAATTTACTATTATTAAAAATTCCCCGGTATACTCCCGGCCCGGGCCCTTTCCAAGTGGTGGCCCGGCCTTGGCTCCCTCTTTAGGGAGTGTCTGAGACCTAAGTCTTCCATGGGAGGAGGCACAAGTACCTCATCTTTGGGACCAACTGTCCGCAGGCCTAGCCACAGTCCCCGCCCTCACGGGGCTCGTAGGGAGAAGCTAGGCCTCTCTGGTCTGCCATCCCCGCCCCAAGGGGGTTACTGGGAATGACAGTCTTGTGAGCTGCAAGCTCTGGCTCAGGCACCTACCCTGCCCTAGAAGGGCTGGGCATGGTGTCGATCGGAAGGAGAACACATTTATAAAAGTTACCCTCTTACCTCGCAACTGTTGCCACAAGACATTAATAATAAATTTACCTGGTGGCATAAGCTCTCGCTTCACACGGTGAGTGTCCGGGTTCGATTCCCGGCGAAGGGGTAGAAACATTGGGCGTGTTTCCTTAAACCGGTTGTCTATGTTCACCCATCAGTAAAATAGGTACCTGGGTGTTAGTGGACTGGTGTGGGTCGCATCCTGGGATAAAACTGACCTAATTTTCCCGAAATTCTCAGCATAGGAAGCGGCTTTCTATATACATAGTAGGTACGAGAAATTATTTCACAAGGTCTTTCCTCCGTCCATCAATTATTGAATAATTTAGATATACATTAATTTTGATATAGAGATGTGGATTTGTATTTCTAAAACACAATACAAAAGGTGCCTTAAAGGGGTGGAGTGGTAGGCCTGTGGAAGGCCTCGGTCAGATGACCAAAAGCTCTAGTGGCGAGTCATCATATGACTAAAACCTGTGTCAGGAAACGAATACGAGACATGTGGGTTTTTTCAAGTCATGGGTCACATGATGGGTCACAGCATACTGCCAGCCCACACATGGGACACATGATGGGTCACACAACATACTGCCAGGCCACACATGGGACACATGATGGGTCACACAGCAGCTGCCAGCCCACACATGGGACACATGATGGGTCACACAGCATACTGCCAGCCCACACATGGGACACATGATGGGTCACACAACATACTGCCAGCCCACACATGGGACACATGATGGGTCACACAGCAGCTGCCAGCCCACACATGGGACACATGATGGGTCACACAGCAGCTGCCAGCCCACACATGGGACACATGATGGGTCACACAACATACTGCCAGGCCACACATGGGACACATGATGGGTCACACAACATACTGCCAGGCCACACATGGGACACATGATGGGTCACACAACATACTGCCAGGCCACACATGGGACACATGATGGGTCACACAACATACTGCCAGGCCACACATGGGACACATGATGGGTCACACAACATACTGCCAGGCCACACATGGGACACATGATGGGTCACACAGCATACTGCCAGGCCACACATGGGACACATGATGGGTCACACAGCATACTGCCAGGCCACACATGGGTCACATGATGGGTCACACAGCAGCTGCCAGCCCACACATGGGACACATGATGGGTCACACAGCAGCTGCCAGCCCACACATGGGACACATGATGGGTCACACAACATACTGCCAGCCCACACATGGGACACATGATGGGTCACACAACATACTGCCAGCCCACACATGGGACACATGATGGGTCACACAACATACTGCCAGGCCACACATGGGACACATGATGGGTCACACAACATACTGCCAGGCCACACATGGGACACATGATGGGTCACACAACATACTGCCAGGCCACACATGGGACACATGATGGGTCACACAACATACTGCCAGGCCACACATGGGACACATGATGGGTCACACAGCAGCTGCCAGCCCACACATGGGACACATGATGGGTCACACAACATACTGCCAGCCCACACATGGGTCACATGATGGGTCACAGCATACTGCCAGCCCACACATGGGACACATGATGGGTCACACAGCATACTGCCAGCCCACACATGGGACACATGATGGGTCACACAGCAGCTGCCAGCCCACACATGGGACACATGATGGGTCACACAGCATACTGCCAGGCCACACATGGGACACATGATGGGTCACACAGCAGCTGCCAGGCCACACATGGGACACATGATGGGTCACACAGCATACTGCCAGGCCACACATGGGTCACATGATGGGTCACACAGCATACTGCCAGCCCACACATGGGTCACATGATGGGTCACACAGCATACTGCCAGGCCACACATGGGACACATGATGGGTCACACAGCATACTGCCAGCCCACACATGGGACACATGATGGGTCACACAGCATACTGCCAGCCCACACATGGGACACATGATGGGTCACACAGCATACTGCCAGGCCACACATGGGACACATGATGGGTCACACAGCAGCTGCCAGCCCACACATGGGACACATGATGGGTCACACAGCAGCTGCCAGCCCACACATGGGTCACATGATGGGTCACAGCATACTGCCAGCCCACACATGGGACACATGATGGGTCACAGCATACTGCCAGCCCACACATGGGTCACATGATGGGTCACACAACATGCTGCCAGGCCACACATGGGACACATGATGGGTCACACAGCAGCTGCCAGGCCACACATGGGACACATGATGGGTCACAGCATACTGCCAGCCCACACATGGGACACATGATGGGTCACACAACATGCTGCCAGGCCACACATGGGACCCATGATGGGTCACACCGCAGCTGCCAGGCCACACATGGGAAACATGATGGGTCACACAGCAGCTGCCAGCCCACACATGGGACACATGATGGGTCACACAGCAGCTGCAAGCCCACACATGGGACACATGATGGGTCACACAGCAGCTGCCAGCCCACACATGGGTCACATGATGGGTCACACAGCATACTGCCAGGCCACACATGGGACACATGATGGGTCACACAGCAGCTGCCAGCCCACACATGGGACACATGATGGGTCACACAGCAGCTGCCAGCCCACACATGGGACACATGATGGGTCACACAGCAGCTGCCAGCCCACACATGGGACACATGATGGGTCACACAGCAGCTGCCAGGCCACACATGGGACACATGATGGGTCACACAGCAGCTGCCAGCCCACACATGGGACACATGATGGGTCACACAGCAGCTGCCAGCCCACACATGGGACACATGATGGGTCACACAGCAGCTGCCAGCCCACACATGGGACACATGATGGGTCACACAGCAGCTGCCAGCCCACACATGGGACACATGATGGGTCACACAGCAGCTGCCAGCCCACACATGGGACACATGATGGGTCACACAGCAGCTGCCAGCCCACACATGGGACACATGATGGGTCACACAGCAGCTGCCAGCCCACACATGGGACACATGATGGGTCACACAGCAGCTGCCAGGCCACACATGGGACACATGATGGGTCACACAGCAGCTGCCAGCCCACACATGGGACACATGATGGGTCACACAGCAGCTGCCAGCCCACACATGGGACACATGATGGGTCACACAGCAGCTGCCAGCCCACACATGGGACACATGATGGGTCACACAGCAGCTGCCAGCCCACACATGGGACACATGATGGGTCACACAGCAGCTGCCAGGCCACACATGGGACACATGATGGGTCACACAGCAGCTGCCAGCCCACACATGGGACACATGATGGGTCACACAGCAGCTGCCAGCCCACACATGGGACACATGATGGGTCACACAGCAGCTGCCAGCCCACACATGGGACACATGATGGGTCACACAGCAGCTGCCAGCCCACACATGGGACACATGATGGGTCACACAGCAGCTGCCAGGCCACACATGGGACACATGATGGGTCACACAGCAGCTGCCAGCCCACACATGGGACACATGATGGGTCACACAGCAGCTGCCAGCCCACACATGGGACACATGATGGGTCACACAGCAGCTGCCAGCCCACACATGGGACACATGATGGGTCACACAGCAGCTGCCAGCCCACACATGGGACACATGATGGGTCACACAGCAGCTGCCAGGCCACACATGGGACACATGATGGGTCACACAGCAGCTGCCAGCCCACACATGGGACACATGATGGGTCACACAGCAGCTGCCAGCCCACACATGGGACACATGATGGGTCACACAGCAGCTGCCAGCCCACACATGGGACACATGATGGGTCACACAGCAGCTGCCAGCCCACACATGGGACACATGATGGGTCACACAGCAGCTGCCAGGCCACACATGGGACACATGATGGGTCACACAGCAGCTGCCAGCCCACACATGGGACACATGATGGGTCACACAGCAGCTGCCAGCCCACACATGGGACACATGATGGGTCACACAGCAGCTGCCAGCCCACACATGGGACACATGATGGGTCACACAGCAGCTGCCAGCCCACACATGGGACATATGGTTGGTTACATAGCCAGGTGACAGCCCACACAGCAGTATCTTATCATCATCGGCTCAGCCTGGTAATCGACTTGAGGTTTCCAGTTAAAGTGTACAATGGTGTATTGTTACTGTATTTGGTAGAAATACAGGCACGTTTTGCAGAATAAGCTTTGGGACGTTTCGCTCTATGTAGAGCTTTGTCAGGTCACCATAAAGCTCTACATAGAGTGATATAGTGTCACAATACATGCTTGTTCTGGATCTCATATTAATGCTTGTTGGCAATCTAGCTTACACGAGGTCATCTATTGCAAATAAACCATACCCCCGGCCGGGATTGAACCCGCGGTCATAGAGTCTCAAAACTCCAGCCCGTCGCGTTAGCCACTAGACCAGCTAGCCACAATAAGATTCATCCAACTAGGTATATTTCTACACCATAGGAAAGTTAGCACAGGCACCTCTGTGACCACAAATGCAAGTTTTTACAGACGAATCTCCAGCTAGCGTGGCCGTGACGAACTCTAGCTCAAGTCCCTTCACTGCCGTCAACATGACTCAAGAAATCGTAATGACACGTAATGACCGCTGGTTCATATCCCACCCGTGGTATGGTTTGTTTGCAATCGTGTCATTACGATTTCTTGAGTCATCTATGATTTACTGGGTGAAAGGGAAGGTCAGCTGAAGGTCTCAGTCATGCAACCAAAAGTTCCTCTTGAGTGGGTCACCACATGACTATCACCAGCGTCAGGATGTATACACACCTCTACTTGTGTATACCACAAGAGATACATATTTCTCAGTGTATATACATCTGACTGTAAATATGATGCGTTGGGATGGTGTATGATGGGAGGAAGGTGGTGGGGACACACACACACACACACACACACACACACACACACACACACACACACACACACACACACACACACAGGTGTAGCCAGCACACGTGTACTGAAACATCTGTCTACCAGCCTCCTCACTACAACAAGTATCAACCTCTGAATTACAAATTCTGTTGACAATGAATATTTATATTTCCCGAAAATGCGGTGTATTATTATTATTATTATTAAATATTAGCCGGTATTCTCCCGGCCCGGGCCTTTTCCAAGTGGTGGCCCGGCCTTGGCTCCCTCTTTAGGGAGTGTCTGAGACCTAAGTCTCCCATGGGAGGAGGCACAAGCACCTCCTCATCTTTGGGACCAACTGTCCCCAGGCCTAGCCACAAGCTAGGCCTCTCTGGTCTGCCATCCCCGCCCCAAGGGGGCAAATGGGAATGACAGTCTTATGAGCTAAAGGCTCGGGCTCAGGCACCTACCCTACCCTAGAAGGGCTGGGCATGGTGTCGATCCAATGCGGTGTAGAGTTGTTACAAGTATAGTTGACAAGGTCTGCAGACTTAATGGGAAGTCCCTCGTTATGTAGAGCTAGTTTATAACTATTGTTATGTTGCATTAAGTTAGATGATTGGAATGTTATTCCACGACCACTTGACAATAGCTTACCATACCACAGGTGGGGTTTGAACCCGCGATCAGTCTCAAAACTCTAGACCGTCGCGTTAGCCACTGGGCCAATGGCTAACGCGACGGTCTGGAGTTTTGAGACTGACCGCGAGTTCAAATTCCACCCGTGGTATGGTTTGCAATCGTGTCATTACGATTTCGTGAGTCCTGACAGTAGCTTGATGGGGACCGAAGCCTTATATCATTTTTTTATTTTTATTTTCTCATCGGCAGTCTCCCACCGAGGGAGGGTGACCCAAGAAAGGAAGAAACACTGTCATCATCACTCACTCCATCACTGTCTTGTCAGAAGCGACCTGGCACTAAACTTAAAAGCTAAAATATATTAATACCCTTCCTTCAGGGTACAAGCACTGTACTTCCCACCTCCAGGACTCAAGTCAGGCTAACCGGTTTCCCTAAATCCCTTCATGTTGCTTGGCACGCACTCTAACAGCACGTCAAGTCATAAAAATCATTTGTCTCCACTAACACACTAATAGGTCTTCTAATAAATGCGGATTATGGGTATATTTTCCCAGCCACTGTATTTTGGCTGTATCTTCATTATGTTGCAGAGTACATAAAATTTTTAAACATAATTAAGACTTCAGTATAATATTTGTAATAGTTAATACAGAAATTATGTGAAATATTAGTGTTAACATACATAAAAATACAGTAGTGATGGCAGGTATATGAGAATGAATGGTAATTTAACCCCTATGAACAGTCTGGTTTTCATATATTAAATTATAATATAGTTTATCTTTACAGAATTTATGTTATATTAAGAAGGAAATATTAAATAGTATTTTTAAAGGAATTGTTAAGAGTTTTCTGGCAAGGAGTTGAAGTTTGTGTGTGTGTGTGTGTGTGTGTGTGTGTGTGTGTGTGCGCGCTACAGCTATTCAAGTGCCAAACAGCAGATCCTGTTCTCACCAAGTGTGTGTGCATATGTTTATGTAAACAGTCCTTATTTCCCACGTATGTACTACATATGTATTGTATATGTACCCGATCTCTTGGTTCCCACTGTACTGTCTTATGCGTTTAAAATTATGTTCAAAAATAAATACACTAGGCTTCACCTATATGCCGCTACCTCTAAATTCTATTAAATGCCAGTAAATGCTGCTTATTCTAATTCTGATAGCTCGAGGAGAGTGACCCCCAATTCCAGCTAGAGACAGGTACTATTGACCCCATGCAACTCAAACTAGGTGAATATTACTTGCGGCTGGCAGTGGAGTAACGTTGCGGGTCTGTCCTGTCCCAGAAGTTGAAGGTGTTTGATGCTTCTCAGTAATTTTTCCACTAACTTCCTGTATGCACTATAGTCTCTAGCTCTTCTAATATTTTCACTCACTCACTGTATTTACTGACACATCCATACATATCTCTTATCTCCCTGGTCTTGAGTCGCACTTATTCTTCAAATACCCCACTGCGTTATTATGGCAACACTATTTAGGCCTGACACAACCGTTCACCCTTCCAATGGCCCTCACTAAACACTCAGCCACTATTTCCTTTGTTTTCTTTTCTGTGATCATTTATATTTCCTTTTTTTCGGGGCTTAAGTGATTATATGCACTCTTATGCGTGCACACACCTATATCTCACACTCTATTCCTTATGGCAGTCAGAAATTATCACCAAAACACGAGCTCAAACCGCGTGACTCCTCCACGAGTGTGTGTGTGCGTGTGTGTGTGTGTGTGTGTGTGTGTGTGTGTGTGTATATGTGTGTGTGTGTGTGTGTGTGTGTGTGTGTGTGTATGTGTGTGTGTGTGTGTGTGTGTGTCAAATATGTGGTTTTATTAGAGAAATTCTTGTTTCTTGGTTAGGTTGTGCAGTGATTATAACCATAACCACAATTTTTAAAGTGGTGGAGTGGTAAGCCAGTGGAAGGCCTCAGTCAGATGACCAAAAGCTCCAGCTGTGGGTCATCATATAACTAAGATCCGCCTCAAGAAACACTTGTTTCTTGTATTGCGTCTGTGTGTTGTGTTGCAGCTTTCCAGGAAGAATCGGAGCGTTGGGCTCAAGCTCCTAAGTGTTCCGTATATATAATATGCACTCAATAAACATGAAAGTCCTGTTTACTGAGTAAATTAAGACTTTTCAATAGTGTGTGTGTGTGCACGTTTGTCTGGAACTTGACTGTTCATTTAAACAGTTGGGTTCCGTTGGGTACCAATGTGTTTTAGATACCGTAAGTGAGGTAAACACAGATTACAGAGTAGCAGAGAGCGAGTAGTGTTGTCTTCATTTTATCCTCTGGTACTGTCCCGGTCCGGGTCAGTACCAGGGGATGGTGACCCGGTCTTGGCTCCCTGTCCTGGGAGTGTCTGAGACCTATGTCTGTCATGGGAGGAGGTACAAGTACCTCCTCATCTTCTGGGACCAACTGTCCCCAGGCCTAGCTACATTACCCACCCTCACGGGGTTCATAGGGAGAAATTAGGCCTCTGGTCTGCCATCTTCCTCACCCCAGGGGGAGGCTCGTTAGTGTTGTCCGAGAAACATAATGGCGTATTTTAATGTTCATTATTTTCTAAGGCTGATTAAACAGAATCTGGCTTTAGGTTCGTATCCTCAGTGGCATTTCTTCCGGGGTTGAAACCCAACTGGTTATGAACGTATATATCAGTATATGCAATAATATCAGAGTAAACACGTGATATCACAATATGCAGAACAATCACTGTGAAAAAAATAACGAAATCCCAAGCGCTTTCGTGACTTCACATTATCAAGGAACTTTAAAAAAATCGACAGGAATGCATATAATGTGTAGTCTTAACCATTTTTATGCATTCCTGTTGACATTTATTTTTGATAGTTCCTTGATAATGTGAGAAGTCACGAAAGCACTTGGAATTTCGCTATTTTTACACAGTGGTTGTTTTGCATATTATATGAATTATATCTTCACAGATGTTTATAATAAAGGCAAGTTGGAAATTGGCCCACAGGTGTTGATGTGTCTGGCCTCTGCCCTCATGACTGACCAATCTGGCACAATATTCTGACTTTGACCACTGTAAATAAAGCATTACCACTTAAACTTGGGATTTCTGTGTGTGTGATCTAAGTCATGTCTGCATCAATAACTTATTAAGTTTGTAAATAGTTCGTTACCACTGTAACTTGTTCATTACCACTGTAACTTGTTCAATACCACTGTAACTTGTTCATTACCACTGTAACTTGTTCATTACCACTGTAACTTGTTCATTACCACTGTAACTTGTTCATTACCACTGTAACTTGTTCATTACCACTGTAACTTGTTCAATACCACTGTAACTTGTTCATTACC